>NC_064622.1:253307475-253614186 GCF_023898315.1 Schistocerca nitens
ACTGACTGCTCGTCCCCGACTGACTATCAGTTCCACCTTTTCCACCTATGCCAACCACATTTTGCGCGCGTTGCTCTGTTCCGTTCCCGAGGGGAACCCCTACACCTTTTACATACAGAATAACTAAGAGCCCTAAGTGAGGATCAGCAGTTTACATAACAGCAAACAAATCATTTTAAACAAAACAGAACATTTGCACATATAGACCTTTCTACAAAAAATTATCCACACAAAATTACAATCATATACAGCAAGTTTTGTTCCCTCCAAATGGGACAAAGAATATAAATGACAGATATGCTACACAGCATACAATCAAATCATGACATCAAAGTTTGTATAAAGAAAGGGGTATACAATTTTATGTTATCGATTCAAACAAATACATTTACAGAAGCTCAATGATGAAACATTAAATGAAACAGAGACAAGATAGATCAGTAGAGCATTAGAGCCATGGTGTTACAAGATACCAAGTAGATATATATGCTATGTTTTGCAATAGTTACGACATTTAAGACAAAAATACATTCCAGAAAATATTAGGATGGGCAATCTTAGTTTATGACCATTCAGAAAAAAAAATGCTTCCGGTATGTTACAGGACAACTATGAAGACAGAAGTTAGATTTCGTTGAGTAACTGGTTGATAACGGTTTTTCTGTTCTTGCAGCGAATGTGTATTAACCACCGCGTCTCCAATTGACGTAGGCGAAACTTACCGTCCTGCCCGGCATGCATGCCCAAACGCTAGGATTTTGAACGCTATGTAGCAACCTTATTATCAGAAAGAGTAAGCGATATCGCGTATTTGTGGCTGGATAGATAAAGAATTTCTTTATTGAACGGTTCAGTTCGGGACATCATTAGCAATTTAAGACAATCTGTCGAATTGGCAATGTAGTGCCTGTCATTCACTAAATACGCTCAGTACAAAATCAGAATTTGTGTTTATAAATGTTGGAAGTAGTTGAGCCTTAATGTGAACGTTGTTATAAATTAAAACAAAATAGGAGATACTGATCTGGTAAATGTTTAAAGTTACGCATATACGCCTTTAGTTGGGACATTACAGTTCAGCATATTTCTGCCTAATAGTCATCCGAAGGAGACAATCACCGTAAGCGTTGTAATTCCAACGAAGATATGCTTTAGTCGAATAACAATGACGTTGGCATCATCTGCGTCTGAATCGCAGCCCTTTGTCAGAAGATTCGCAGGTGCTGCGGATGGTCATCATTGCCGTAACCTCTCTGATCACTCTGCTGTCATCACCACAGTTTTGGCACCTGTCATTACTGCTCAAGATTTCGATCCCCGTTCGGTGCATTGCTCCCTCGGTGACCCCGGATATACTGCAGCGTCACAACATTCGAGAGCTAGATTTTAATGTATTCCGCCGATTCCTTCACATGGGTACGAACGCAGTATATTGGCTGTAAACAATTTTATTGTTTATGTAGGCTGCTTCCCTCTTTTATTACCGACATAAAATAAATATATAAATACTCGTATGCTTATTGTCAGGTGTTAAGTTAGACACAAGTTCCCGATTTGACATGTACTGATGTTTTTACGGCACTGATTGATTACATCTTGTAACTATCACTAATGCGTCTCTAAATCTTTACCGTGACTGAACTTGCGGAAAGTATCTTATTATTCACAATACAAAGTGTAACGGGTAGGTTTAGGGGAGAGGGGAGGGATGGAGAGGGATTGGGGATGAATCGTCTTGAGTGGTTGTCCAAGGTTGTCTATTTGTCTCTGTCGATCATTAAAAATATAATGCGAGTTTCGGTATATTTCCTTTGAAAAGGCCAAGGTTGATTTTTTAAACCCATTCTTGGCGAATAATGGATTTTGCAGCTTCTCTGAATGCCTAGTGGCTGATAGGACGTTAAATTCTGAGTCTTTATTTTAGTCAAAGACTTGTTCGGGACGGATGGCTGGAAGCCATTAATACATTATCGCTTTGGTTAATGGGGCGTATTCAGATGAATCGATTGCAAGAGCGTTGCTTGGGAAGGTTTGTGATAAATTATTGTTAATCATCGTTTTTAAATTCTGAACTTCCCTCCTTAGTAACGTAAGTAATTTTTTATAGGTAAGATAACCAAGTTTGTTACTGTTTGTGTTTCAAAACAGGCATAATCGGTTAGTTCATAGCTGGTTGCTACTAAGAAGCTTCACAAGCGACCTTATATTGGTACCTAAAAGATAAAGATTTACATCTCGCACAAAATATCTTACAGCAATTGTAAATAGAGCTCTTTACTATGACAACTTAGTAACTATCACCTCAGCTGCTGTACAACCGTATCAGATTATTCTTATGACATTGAATCCCAGCTGACTTCTACAATGATTATTCCACTTTCTGTTTGCACTTGACACCGCTTCTCACCCTCACCCTCACCTTCTCACCCTCCTCCATTTGTCTTTCACTCCCATTGCCTTCTACACTTGTCTCTCTCTCTCTCTCTCTCTCTCTCTCTCTCTCTCAGTGACCCTCTCCCACGTTTCGTCTCACCCCTCCCCCCCTCCCATACACACACATACACAATTTTCGATGTGTCTAATACCTTATTTTTTTCTGGCCGTTATATCTGCAATACTCTCGGTATCTAAATGAACCGTTGCGCAATCAATAGCTCTAGCCATCTCTCCTGGAACACGGTCTTTGGCGAGAAGAGGGCGTGGCACGTTTGTCATGAGTGGCTTTGAGGCCATTTGGCAGACGAAGCAGTGAGTGAAACAGCACGGATAGCGCAGGTCTGCGGGGCAACGAGATACCTGTTTGTCTTGCCATCCGTGTGACTTGCAAGTTGGTCTGGATGAGCATCTCCCGGACACGAGGGACCACTGGAAACAGGAATGGACACATTATTCCTACGCCGATCTGATTTGGAGGTGGGAGGTGGTTCGTCGTCACCCACGTATCTCCTGGTGGCTGCTAGTTTTTCCACTGTTTGTCACCGCACAGCGGCTTCGGATACTAGGTGAGCTACTTTTAGTTCGTCGCTTCGGTGCCAAGACCACGCGGTATTTGTAAAGACTGATCTTGCTGCCCAGTGTGAGCGTGATAATTGTGACTGGTTCGGTTCCTGTTTGTGCCTTGTTGCTTCTATATCGGACTCGGTTCAGCCTCCTGTTGCTGTTCCCTGTCCCCATGTCTGGCAAGGCGATTTGAGGAGCGCGTCGCTAGTGTGAAAATCTAATAGCTTCCGTTTGATAATTTTCACAGAGTTGTGATTTGATATTTTGTTTTAAATTATTTGGGATGTGGACTGCTTGGGGTTATGTAATTTTTTTACCTTCAAAGTGTTATTATTCGTGACTGCTTGGACTGCTTGGGTTAATGGAAATTATTTTGGGTTCAGTGTCTCATTATTTGTTACGTTCAAATATATTGCCTGGTACGTTGTGCACTAAATTGCCAAATCGCTTTCTTTAATTGCTTGGAGACCGTAAACTTGTGCGTCTTACGGGGACAAATCATGTTACAGAAAATTTGGTGGGTTATGCAGTACTTCCAAGCTAAACCTTTCCTTAACGTAGGTGAGGCTCACCACCCAGCCGTTTGTGTCTTCCTTCTACCAACGTTTTCCCTCCCGCGCGATGGTTAAGAGTATATTGTTTCCGCCTCGTAGCCTGATTTGAAGCTGAATCCAACCGCTGAACTTCTTTACAACCTGATGTAAGTGGGCGTGGTTGCCTCGGCCAGCTATTGGTGACTTACCACAACTTTTTTGTCTATGCTGCCAGCGTGTAATCTGATGACTTTAGTTACTACTCATTTTACTTAAAAGTTACTTCTCTGTTCAACAGGCTATCACTCTATGTTGTACCTTGGGGCGAGTATCCAATTGTAGCTTACAAAAGGAGGACTGTGGTGAGAAGAGTATCGGGCCTAATTTCGGGGTCGTTCGTCCGAATCACATTGCCCAATGCTGGGTGGTTTCATATTAAGCAGCTTTAATTGTCTTTTTTTTTCTTTTGATGTACTTCCTTTAGATAAACCTGAATTATTTATTGGACTTTAGTCAAGCAAATTCTAAAGATGCTTCTTAAATGACTGTTTTGAAGACTGTTCTTCCATCATGTTACACTTTTTACAACACCGTTATTTGGGCATTTCATCATCACCGTGACGCATGTCGCCCAATGCGGCGGCACTTAAAGTAAGCCATGTAACCCGACGGCCGAACTTTACCGGATGGTGCCTCCCGCCTGCCACACTATCATTTCATTTTACTTTCATCTGGAACATTCTTCAGTTTTTCACTTAATCTTTTACCAATTTTAGAAAGGAAGAGAACCTGTGAAGAAACTGGTTTTTCGATTATCAGTAATTATTTGGAAAATTTGTGGTAAGGTCTTATGGTACCAAACTGCTGAGGTCATCGGTCTCTAAGGTTACACATTACTTAAACTAACTTACGCTAATGACGACACACACACCCATGCCCGAGGGAGGACTCAGGCTGTGGAGGGGGGGGGGGGGGAGGAGCAGCCACGCGCACCGTCACAAGACCCCCTAGACCGCGCGGCTCATTAATTATTCTTAGATTGTTTACCTAACTGGGTGGTTTGTCTCAATATGCGAAGATCCTGGTGACGTAATTGGTAAAGTTACTTCTGCTAAGAAGTGTTAATAAAAACTCTGATACGCAGATGTTCAGTCTTTATTTTTTCCGACCTTCCGCGCCTAGGCAACCCCACGCCAGTAGTGCATGCCACTGAAGAAATAATATTCCAAGCACTATTGTACGAGCTGTAATAGTTTCACATCAGAAACCTCATTTTCGAAGTACTAATGGTGCCACACCACAAAGTGATTAAAAATCATATACTGCAGGTCAAATAAAAATCATTGGCTGCAAGTCATGTCATGTCCTAAAGTAAGAATGCGTTGCTCGATTATGTTCTATCGGCAATAACATTTCAACCAGTTTCTAGTGTAGCTGACCTGCAAGATATATGCTTCATTCGGAACAGTGGATATTCTTGCTTCATTTCGAACACTCGAAAATAGAGCTGCACTATCAACTTTGTTTGCTCTGAGTACCAAATACGGTATACTGCGCAGGATAAAATAGAGACTCGACGAATGTTGGAGAATATTTCCAACTTTTCTGTGGCCTACTGGTCTATGATTATTGTGGACGGAGGGTAAGAGGTAAACAAATACATCGAGATGATGAAAAGGAAACAAGGAATATTCGAGCTAAATGTGCTGTCGGCATGGAGTTCATTAGATACGGGCTGCAAGCTCGGAATGATTCTAGGATGGAGAAAGAAATCTGCCGTCCCCCTTCAACCATCCCGTCATATGCCTTGATCGATTTAACGGAATCACGAAAAACGTAAATCAGGGTAGTCGGACGCGGATTTTAACAGTCGCCCTCCAGAATGCGAGTTGAGCGTGTAAACTACTTCGTAGCCTCGCTAGGCGTGATATGATAAAATCATACTCCATCGGACTTTAACGGACAGTGAAGTAAGTTAAAACCAAAGGGACACTGTCCAAAAATGCTTACACAGATTAGATAATATATCTTCGATATTTACGTTACTACAATGGTGCGCAAAAATTGCGGACGAAAGTAACTTTTGCAAGAGAAGCGGGAGGGGGTGTAAGTAGGCTGTTTAGGTTTTTATGTTGGTAACGCCATGTAGCGCTCTGTATGAAAATCACTGACTGTGCTGTGTGCAGTCTGTGGCTGGTTGGTATTGTTGAAAAAGTCGCTATTGTAGTGTTGGGCAGTTCGATGTTAACAGCGCGTAGTGTTGCGCAGTTGGAGGTGAGCCGCCAGCAGTGGTGGATGTGGGGAGAGAGAGATGGCCGAGTTTTGAGAGCGGATGATCTGGACGTGTGTCCATCAGAGACAGTAAATTTGTAAGACTGAATGTCATGAACTGATTTATATATATTATGACTTTCGAACACTATTAAGGTAAAAACATTGTTTGTTCTCTATCAAAATCTTTCATTTGCTAACTATGCCTATCAGTAGTTAGTGACTTCAGTAGTTGGAATCTTTTATTTAGCTAGCAATATTGGCGCTCGCTGTATTGCAGTAGTTTGAGTAACGAAGATTTTTGTGAGGTAAGTGATTCATGAAAGGTATAGGCTATTGTTAGTCAGGGCCATTCTTTTGTAGGGATTATTGAAAGTCAGATTGCGTTGTGCTAAAAATATTGTGTGTCAGTTTATTGATGATCTGAATAAGTAAAGAGAGAAATGTCTGTGCACGATCAGTTTTGCTCAGCTGTTTGAAAATCAAATAACTTACGGGGTTTATCAGCATTGTAATTCATAAATTTATCTAAGGGGAGGTTTCAGGGGGTAGGAGATCGAGCGTTAAGAGAAAGAAAAAACGAAATGCTGCCATGAAACATACGGTGCAGCTTTGACCACAGGGTAAAGCTCTGCTATCGTAGAGTACAGTACAGTGCAGACGATCACATGAAGAAGTACGCAATGAGACGAGCAGAAATTTCACTTTTAATCCAAAACAATAATTACATGTAACTCACAGCGATTTTTAACGTTTTTCTTGGACGTAATGACGCAGCTTGGTTCCTAATATGATGTACAATTCACGTTCGGCAAAATGCTCCCACGCCGGCCGCAAGGTTAATAACTCGCAGCAGAGTGTTACATTCCCCTGCCGCGGTTGACATCTGCTGTATGATGCTTAGTGCATGAGAGCGCGCTGCAACGCGGTCCACATGTGCTCGATGGGATTTACCTTGGGGGGGGGGGGGGGAGGGGGGGGGGAGAAAGCAGACCAGTCCACTCCTGGAAATTCCTCTCCTTCCAAGAGCTTCTACACCTGAGCTGTTCGATGCGGCCGCGCGTTGTTATTCTTAAACACAAACGGAGCAACTGCAGGGGCTGCAGAGCACTTACGGAGTGCACCTGGCGGCTTTCAGGCTCGGTGGTAATTTGAACTACATTGATGAGCAGTCGCAAGACGACACGCAGATAGCGAAGCCAGACCACGTTCAGAGTAAATACACTTCAGCCGGCAAAATTTTATCAGTAAATTATCGAAATTCTTGTAACAAAGTTCCAGAATTTACTACCCTCCAGGAAGTTTTTCTAGGTCAAATTACTCTCGGGACCGAGAGCTGAAAACAGAAAACTCTGAGATGAATAGAGGTTCAAGGAACATATATCCAAGCGACAGATTAGCCGCCGCTGAAGAGGCAATGTTCATTACAGTTGACAAAAATATTGTGTCTACAATAGTGGAAATCAATATAAAGCAATGGATATTTGAAGGAAAATAACGTTTTCGGCTGGAATAGTTGTGTACAGCCTACATATGCAATAGTATGAGACCGAGTATACTGACAAATGCAGTCAACTGGTGTCGCTTTTGATGTCACAACTAGTCTACAGTATTTCACAAGACTACATAACAACAGATAACGATTCAGGAGGTAGAGGATAAAACGCAGTGTTGAGGTAGCTGGTTCTGTGTGGTATTAATGTATGCGTATGTGCCCTTGCTCCAGGTAGGACACAGACACAAATAAATGAGCGTATGGCATCGTTGGCCGGGAGGCTCTTTTCAGGGATGTTCGGCTGCCAAGTGCAAGTCTTATTTCATTCGTCTCCACATTGGACGACGTGCGCTCTGATGATTAGGATGAAATGAAGATGAGGACAACACAACACCCAGTCAACGAGCGGAGAAAATCTCCAACCCGGCCGGGAATCGAATCCGGGCCTGCTTGCATGGGAGGCGAGCACGTTACCACCCAGCTAAGCAAGCGGACGGACGCAGACACAATTAGTGACAAGATTTGTTGTCTAAATAATCCATGTCACGCGGAAAATAATCATCATAAGATGAAAAAGCAAAAATTGGTGCGAACAAGGCAATGGAACTCGCTAATGGTCAAATCGCCCAGAAGTTGAGCCATTGAAGAACGGTGAATGATAATTTAGTTAGAAGGGGCGCACGGTATGAACAGAATGGAAAATGTGTGCTGCGTATAAAATCATTTGAGACGTCGAAATGGTCTCTTCTACCCAATGCAATAATCACAAACCGCCATTTTTCTCAACGTGTAACTGATTTACGATTCTTCGTAACTGCCAGGTGTGTGTACGACAGATTATGTCAAATGACAAATATCTTGCATGCAACAAACAACTGCAGAAACTTCTTCTAATATCAAAACATAAACAGACTGGAATTCTCTGAAACACGTATATTATGGACTTAAGAATGTTGTAAAGGGATCTTTAGTGATGAGAAGACGTTACATTTGGATGGGCCGGATGGATTTCAGTATTATTGGCACTACCTGAGAACAGAGCAGCAGGTAAGAATGAGCAGAAATTTTGGTGGAGGAAGCGCTATGATTCGGGTAGCCTGCAGCCTAAAGCCGGCTGCGGTGGCCGAGCGGCACTTCAGTCCGGCACCGCGCGACTGCTACGGTCGCAGTTTCGAATCCTGCCTCGGGCATGGATGTGCGTGATGTCTTTAGGTTAGTTAGGTTTGAGTAGTTCTAAGTTCTAGGGGACTGATGACCTCCTATGTTAAGTCCCATAGTGCTGAGAGCCATTTGATTTTGAACCTTCAGCCTAAAGGTAAATCTCGAATTGTTTGGCTGAAGACTAGAATGAAGTCAAATATATTACTCTGAGATTCAAAGACAGGATTGGTTAGGAGATGCAGTATGAGAATCTAGGGAAGGAAAGTGTAATATCTGAAAAAGGTAATGCATCTGTGTATACTTCTGCTGCGACCAAAAAGTGGTTTGAAGATAAAGATACCGATGTCTTGCTCTGGCCTGTGCGTATCCCGGATATAAACCTCGATAAAAATCAAATACTTACAAGGCGTGTTTACCACCATGGGAGGCAATTTGAGGCTGTGTGTGAGTGAAAAATTGGATAGGAAAAGAGTAGGCAACAATTTCACTGAAAGTGCTACAAAGAGTAATAAAAACAAGGACTGTATGAGGTAACTAGAAATAACGGATGTTGGACAAAGTACTAATAATGCAATAACACGTCGCCTTATTTTGTTACCCATGTTATGAATGAAACTATGTCATGATTTTTTATATTTTATATGTATCTATTACTTTCAAAATAAATGTAATACAGTATGCTACAGACATAGCACTATTACTTTCACAGGAATCCTAGATTTATACTGATATTCGCTATTGTACTGAGCTCGAATTTGAGTGTGACAGTGAATTTATCTGGTCGGGTATACCAGGTCTAGTTGAAGTCAAGTTCACTCTTCGGTATTTTCACCGGCCACCAGATTCCGTTGTGTCGGTTTCCGAGTAATTCAAAGAAAATCTAATTTCGGTAGCACGATAATACTCAGATCTTGCAGTGTTAATTGGAAGCGACTTTAACCTACCGAATACAGACTGGGACGTCCATGGATTCATTGCAACACTCGTGACTGCCGCATCGCGGTCACGAAGTGGGGCCGAGGCAGTTCCAGATAAGTTTTACAGTTTGATGATAATTTAAGGATTTGTAGTTTTAGCTTGACGATGTCCTCTACGGACAAACGGTAGATACTGTTATTCTGAAGAAGGGTGGGTTATCCCGACTGAAACCTAGGTAATTTCTAGGTAAACGGTGCAACGGAGGCTGTTCATTATTAAAATTAAAATTAATCATTACGGAGTGTACAGACAGTCTTGCGAAGTACTTTAGATCATGTTTTCCAAAAACTGTCTTGACCAGCTAGTTCCTCAGACTATGCGTAATGGAAATATTTTAGTTCTTGTAGCTGCAAACAGGCATGACCTTATCGACGGAGACAATGTAGAGACAGATATTAGTGACCATGATGTCAGCATAGCGACTATGGTTACTAATCAATGAAGAAGACTAGGAGAGCATTCCTGTTAGAAAGAGCAGACAAGCAGATGGTAGCATCCCACTTACAAAATTAACTGGCATAATTAAGTTACAGTATTATGGACATAGGGGACTAATGGAAAAGTTTAAATGTTTTGTATATGATGCTCTGGAGAAGTATGTGCCAAGTAGGTGGATTAAAGACAAAAAAGACACACCGAGGATTAACAACGAGATTCGTAAAATGCTGAGGAAGCGAAGGCAGCTGAACACTCGGTCCAAAAGATGGTAGGTGGTAAGTTCCTATGCGACCAGACTGCTGAGGTCATCAGTCGGTTCAAAAGAGAACGTCCAAATGACGAGACGTGAAAGTTAGTAGAGATTCTTCCTCTTAAAAAAAATAAATCGATCTGTGAAACATACACTCTTGGAAATTGAAATAAGAACACCGTGAATTCATTGTCCCAGGAAGGGGAAACATTATTGACACATTCCTGGGGTCAGATACATCACATGATCACACTGACAGAACCACAGGCACATAGACACAGGCAACAGAGCATGCACAATGTCGGCACTAGTACAGTGTATATCCACCTTTCGCAGCAATGCAGGCTGCTATTCTCCCATGGAGACGATCGTAGAGATGCTGGATGTAGTCCTGTGGAACGGCTTGCCATGCCATTTCCACCTGGCGCCTCAGTTGGACCAGCGTTCGTGCTGCACGTGCAGACCGCGTGAGACGACGCTTCATCCAGTCCCAAACATGCTCAATGGGGGACAGATCCGGAGATCTTGCTGGCCAGGGTAGTTGACTTACACCTTCTAGAGCACGTTGGGTGGCACGGGATACATGCGGACGTGCATTGTCCTGTTGGAACAGCAAGTTCCCTTGCCGGTCTAGGAATGGTAGAACGATGGGTTCGATGACGGTTTGGATGTACTGTGCACTATTCAGTGTCCCCTCGACGATCACCAGTGGTGTACGGCCAGTGTAGGAGATCGCTCCCCACACCATGATGCCGGGTGTTGGCCCTGTGTGCCTCGGTCGTATGCAGTCCTGATTGTGGCGCTCACCTGCACGGCGCCAAACACGCATACGACCATCATTGGCACCAAGGCAGAAGCGACTCTCATCGCTGAAGACGACACGTCTCCATTCGTCCCTCCATTCACGCCTGTCGCGACACCACTGGAGGCGGGCTGCACGATGTTGGGGTGTGAGCGGAAGACGGCCTAACGGTGTGCGGGACCGTAGCCCAGCTTCATGGAGACGGATGCGAATGGTCCTCGCCGATACCCCAGGAGCCACAGTGTCCCTAATTTGCTGGGAAGTGGCGGTGCGGTCCCCTACGGCACTGCGTACGATCCTACGGTCTTGGCGTGCATCCGTGCGTCGCTGCGGTCCGGTCCCAGGTCGACGGGCACGTGCACCTTCCGCCGATCACTGGCGACAACATCTATGTACTGTGGAGACCTCACGCCCCACGTGTTGAGCAATTCGGCGGTACGTCCACCCGGCCTCCCGCATGCCCACTATACGCCCTCGCTCAAAGTCCGTCAACTGCACATACGGTTCACGTCCACGCTGTCGCGGCATGCTACCAGTGTTAAAGACTGCGATGGAGCTCCGTATGCCACGGCAAACTGGCTGACACTGACGGCGGCGGTGCACAAATGCTGCGCAGCTAGCGCCATTCGACGGCCAACACCGCGGTTCCTGGTGTGTCCGCTGTGCCGTGCGTGTGATCATTGCTTGTACAGCCCTCTCGCAGTGTCCGGAGCAAGTATGGTGGGTCTGACACACCGGTGTCAATGTGTTCTTTTTTCCATTGCCAGGAGTGTATAACAACTACGACCCTCATATCTTAGTAAAAGCTCTTGCCGAGAACCTGAGAAAATTATGGTCAAACGGAGTATGTTAATCGGGTCTAAGGCTTCTAGCGTCACTCGTTGATCAATCCGATGTTGCAGCAAAAGATAGCAAAAGGGAACCCAAGGATTAAATTTCGCGTTTAAGAAATCGTTCACGCAACAGAATCGTGTGAACATACCGTCGTTTAACCATCGGACAGATCTCGCATTAAGGACATAGTAATAGGTACATTCCAATATGGAGGACATAGAAAAAGGCATCAACGGCGCAAAAATGAAATGATCATATGGCATTGTTGGCCGGTATTTCCCGATCGGGTTCGGCCGCCACATTGTGCGACTTGTGGCCGATGATGAGAATGAAATGATGATGAGGTCAACACGACACCCAGTCCCCGAGCGGAGAAAATCTCCATCCCGGCCGGAAATCGAATCCGAGCCCAGTGCACGGGAGGGTATTAGCTTACCACCCGCTAAGCAGGTATACAATGGTGCAGAGAAACATCTCGAAGCGTTGAAAACAAGCTAGTCGCCACATCCGGTTGGCACATTCACGAGGATGATACCTGGATTTAGCAGGGTCCTCGATTAATCGGCTTCATCGTGCCATTCATGGTGGCCGGGGGACTCATAAAGATTGCATGAACAAAATTTTGGGGCAGGATTAGCCGTCCTTCTAAAGCGGGCGAGCGAATACCGCAGCATTCTGGCCTTTGATATTAGAGCAGAAAAGCCAAAACTGTCGGACTAAATTTTTTTCTGATGAGGTCAGTACCGACAGGTTGCTACCTGTCCTCAGCTTGGCCAGGTCACAGCTCCGCTTACAAAAGTCAGAAGAAGGCTACATCTCGGGCAAGGTGACCACCCCCATGCAGTCTCCTTAGAGCGAAAATTGTTTGCCTTCTATTCGTATTAAACGTGGTTGTAACTACCTGTTGCACAATGTAGGCCGGCTTGTGTGGCCGAGCGGTTCTAGACGCTTCAGTCCGGAATCGCGCAGCTGCTACCATTGCCTCGGGCATGGATGTTCGTGATGTCTTTAGTTCAAATATGGTTCAAATGGCTCTGAGCACTATGGGACGTAACATCTGAGGTCATAAGTCCCCTAGAACTTAGAACTACTTAAACCTAACCAACCTAAGGACATAACACACATCCATGCCCGAGGCAGAATTCGAACCTGCGACCGTAGCGGTCGCGCGGTTCCAGACTGAAGCGCCTAGAACAGCTCGGCCACGCAGGCCGGCCTATCCTCAGTTTAGTTAGGTTTAACTAGTTCTAAGTCTAGGGGATTGATGACCTCATATTTAAAGTCCCATAGTGTTTAGAACCATTTTTGAGCACAATGTAACGGTCATCTGCTGTTGTAAATCGGAATTCATAAAGACTCGTGCACACAATTAACAAATACATCTGTAAAGGGGTTAGTGGTAACACTGCTACGTGCAATGTACATTTACAGCGGCTTGAGGTTATAGAGCTAGATGTAACATTGTCCGAGAAAGAAGATGAAGAACCGGTCGTCCCGCCTGGAGGTCAGATTGAACGAATAACCGGAAGCTGTCCTTGAGGCAGACTGCTTAGAAAGCAGAGCCTGTTATAATAACCACATGTCCACAGAACTCGATCGATTGCTGTGAAACAGTCACACTGGTGAGCCAGAGGCCACGGCACGGCCTGCAGGCGTCCCAGCGCCGACATTGCCCAACGGTCCTCTGAGCTGCGTGACCCTGCGACCTCCGCTTAGCGCTCAGCAATTTGCCGCTTACGGGTGCTCGGCGGCGACGTTTAGCGGACACGCAGGCAGTGTTTCTCGCAACCCTGGCGGTCGCCGCCGGTAATTCAGTAATCGACGCGGGAGCTTTAGAAGATGCTGAGTCTCCCTGAGCCACGAGGAGGCTGTGGCGCGTCCCGGAACGTGTTGATGTCGGCAGAGCTGCCGCTGTGGCGTAACGCCTCTACACGGCCACCGCAGTCACCACTCTGCTGACGCAGACGAGTCCTCTTGTGCAACGGAGCGATAAACGAGACAAAAAACTTCCGTATTGTTTGTTGCTTCTCAGTTACGAAAACGCGGTACCGCTGTCTGTCCTAATGAGCTGGCAACCGCAGACACACGTGGCCAACACACGTGATCATTACTAGTGGCAAGGAGACCTTTTCGTTGTGCATCTTCATGTTATCGCGGCTTAAAGACTGTTCCATAAAATTGCCGCATAAATTCAGTTTCTTCTTCTAACATCTTAATACCATCCAGCCATCTTCAGAGTGAGTTGAGGTGGCTAAAACTCCAGCACTTGCTCCGTCCTTTTAAACTCGAGGACCGAACGTCGACTTCATCTTTCTGAGACCCAGTAGTGAGAGAAGCAATTGAAATTCTGTTGGCGACGAATTTAATTAATAGAGATAGCGGCTTCAGCTTGGACAAATCATGGAATCCGGCAATTTCTGTAATTAAATCACAAAGACGTCGCGACGGTACAGCTCTCCGTGACACATCGATATCAATGTGTGGATCGACTTCGCAGCCATGGATTTAATTTGCGTGCATATGTTACATCTCTTTGCCGCCTATCAACGCCTCTGGCGCCTTGTGTATCTTTGACCACATACACAGTGGTTCGGTCCTCCAGTTTAAAAGGACGGAGCAAGTGCTGGAGCGTTAGTGACCTCGTCTCAATCTGAAGATGGCTGTACGGTATTCAGCCGAAATTATAGAAGAATAAACTGAATTTATGCGGCTGCACTCCAGAAATTTTATGGAACAACTTTTTGTTGTCTGCCTATCGCTCTACTCAACAATTTGACGCAGTGACCCATGTATTTATATTTAAATCTCTTAGTCTTAGGTTATCTTCTACATCAGTGTCCTCTGTACCTTATTTATGCTGGATCTTTAGGATTTTCTACACCAACGACAACAATAATACATCAAAATTGCTACTGCATTGCTGGTCGTCGTGGTTTGCACATGAAACATTCGACAAACCCAGTTCTCTGTCCTGGCCGTTTCATCGTACTCTTTGCCTCGTTTTCTTTTTATGAGTTATCAGTTTTCTGGCAGTTTTGATGCGGCCCGCCACGAATTCCCCTCCTGCACCAACCTTTTCATCTCACGTTATCATTTGCAACCTAAATCCTCATTCCTTTACTAGATGTATTCCAGTCTGTGTCTTCCCCTACAGATTTTACCCTCTACAGCTCTCTCTAGCACTGTGGAAGTTATTGCCTTATGTCTTAACAGATGTCCTATCGTCCTGTCCCTTCTTCTTGTCAGAGATTTCCATATGTTCCTTTCCTCGCTTATTCTGCGGAGAACCTCCTCATTTCTTATTAGCCCACCTAATTTTCAGGACCTCAAATCCTCCGACTATCTTCTGTTCAGGTTTCCCTACATTCCATGTTTCACTACCATACAATGCTGTGCTCCAAATATGCATTCTCAGAAATTCCTTCCTCAAATTAAGTGCTGTATTTGATACTAGTAGACTTATCCAGGAATCCCCTTTTTGGCAATGCTAGCCTGCTTTCTATGCTCTCCATGCTCCGTTCATTAGGAGTTACTTTGCTGTCTAGGTGACAGAATGCGTTATCTTCGTTTACTTCGTGATTCCCAGTTCTGATTTTAAGTTTCTCGCTGAAATCATTTCTGCTAAGGTTATTAATTTTGTCTTTCTTCGATTCACTCTCCATCCATTTTCTGCGCTCGTTAGACTGTTCATTCCATTCTGCAGAACCTCTAATTCCTCTTTACTTCCTCTGAGGATAGCAATGAGATCAGGATTGTATCATTCACATGCTCTCATCTTGGATTTAATCTCACTCTTGAATCTTTCATTTCCGACATTGTTTTTTCGATGTCCAAATTGAACAGAGGGGCGAAGGATTACTGCCGACTCTTATGCCCGTTTAGGTCCCAACACTTTGCTCTCGGTCTCCCATTCTTATTGTTCTCTCCTGATTGTTCTTCACATTCCATAATACCCACGTTTTCCTACAGCTTACCCTTTTTCTGGGTCGACTGATCTTATGAAAATGTCTTCATTTTTCTCTAATCTTGCTTCCATTATCAACCGCAACATCAGAGCTCCCTCTCTGGTGTCTTTAGCTTTCCTGAAGCAAAACTAATAGTCATGTAATAGACCTTCAATTTTCTTTTCCATTTTCATGTATATTATTCATGCCAGCAAATTGGATGCATGAGTTGTTATGCTAACTGTACGAATATTCTGGCACTTTTCCGCTCTTACTATCTTCTGAATTGTGTGGCTGATGTTTCTCCGAATATCTGATAGTATATAGTCAGACTCGTACATTCTACACACCAACGCGAATAGTCGTTTTGCTGCCGTAATTCACCTACTACAAACTTAAATCTCCCTGGCGACACTCTTGACTTCATTGCTGGTGATCAACTGTGATTAACATGAAGGACAAGAAGGAGTAGCACAATTCTACTTAACCCTTCCACGTCCAAACTATGTACAATTGTAACAAAGGATTTCATATTCTGGAAAATATTGCCAAAGCCATTAACAACAGAGCAGTGTACTATTATACACTGGCAGACGTCGGCTGTAATAAATTGTAAAGAACAATTCAGGAACTTTGCCTTTCGCAGGCAAGTGCTCTACCAACTGAGCTACCCAAGCACGACTCACGACCCGTCCTCACAGCTTTAGTTCTGCCAGTACCTCGTCTCCTACCTTCCACACTTTGCATGGGGGCTTAATTAAAATATAATGCAAATAATTTTAATTTCTGCTTTAGTAGCTGTCTGTTCGATTACGAAGTCTCGTAAACGGTAGGCCCTGACTAGTATTATTACGCAATCTGACTGCTTAGAACAATAACAAAGAATGAAATGGAAATTTTCATTAACACAATTAATTAATTAAGTCCCCAGCAACTATAAAAACCTACGAAACCAAAGCACAAGTGTAACTGTTCTGTGTGTGGAAGTATGACTCAACGTACGCATCTGGCACGGTTCTTCTTCAATAACACAAGAAATTTTAAATATCATTTATACTGAATTAATTAAAGAAAATAAAAATACCATAATTACTCAAGAAAACCAGAATTACACTCTAATACAAGAACACAAGCCAGATGCTTTGTTGACTGAACCTGTAATGACGCATTATTTAAAACATGGAAATAATGAAAAATAAATCAAGTTTCGTTACCTTCATATATTGACCAAAATCACTCTAATCATTACAATATATCTCCACACTGACTCGCTATTACCACATCTCAACAAGAACTTTTCAGTATCACATCTCAGCAAGCACTCCCTACTAGCACATCTGAACACGAACTGACTACTACAAGTCCTCGACAAGCACTGCCCACTACGAGTTCTCAATAATCACTGCCAGTGGAGGCGGCGGAACAATGCTCTCTAGCGATCTCTGGCGCTGTGGCTCAGTGTAGCCACCTTTCATATGCCCTTCCTCCACGGCTAGAATTTGATGGTATTTTTGCCAGCATTGGTGGTGAAAATACCACCAAATTCGTCAAAAAAATACAGACAAAAATAAAAGATAATATTAATACGTAAATATCATATAACTAGATAAAATTTTGGCTTTGCACTGACCTTTCAATAACCTATTATATAGAATACAGTAAGCAATACAAATTCTTTCATACATGTGACTTTACATAATAGTTTACACAAGTATTATGTGGTTAAACAATTCAATCAATAGCGTCAGCAATGACGAATATGTGCAGGTAAGAGTCTCATAACTTTTCACAAACAGTAATACACAAAAAAATCAGTTTATACAAATATTCACATAAACGCTTTCCATAGCTCAAGAATAAGCAGTTGACAGTTCCAGCAGTAGCACCCAGCAATGGTCAACAGGTGCAAAAACCAACAAGTAACATTTTTTCAATAGAAACAGTCCATCAGTGGCACCCAGCAATGTTGAGCAGGTGCAGACACCAACAAGTAACACCATTTCAGTATAAGCAGTTCCATTAGTGGCACCAGCAATGTTGAGCAGATGCACACAGCAACAGGTGACATCTTTTCAGTAGAAGCAGTCCATCAGTGGCACCCAGCAATGTTGAGCAGGTGCAGACACCAACAAGTAACACCATTTCAGTAGAAGCAGTCCATCAGTGGCACCCAGCAATGTTGAGCAGGTGCAGACATCAACAAGTAACACCATTTCAGTAGAAGCAGTCCATCAGTGGCACCCAGTAATGTTGACCAGGTGCAGACAGCAAGAAGCAACATCATTTCAGTAGAAGCAGTCCATCAGTGGTACCCAGCAATGTTGAGCAGGTACACACAGCAACAAGTCACATTTCTCAGCAGAAGCAGTTCCATAAAATTCAGTATCACTGATCACACTGTTCATCAGAGTTTATAAGCAGAAATTAAACATGTCCTAGTGGTACCAATCATGTAGAAAAGGTACAAGTAACAGTCCATAATTTTTACAATCACTGATCACACAGTTCATCAGCAGAAATTAAACATGACTAAATGTCACACATCATGTTGAAAAGTGCAGTACCATCACTAATCAGACAGTTCAGGCATGAACAATAGTTTGAATACACATACAATGCTTTTACACTAAACATACAAATCATAACAAACACACAAATGATATCAGATAATTGTCCTATTAACTATTACAATACACAAATACCAGTAAACCTCTAACATTTATGGGTGTCAGTGCAAGCCACTACCAACAAATAAAATATTTAGGAGATAGGTGGGTAGGATTAGGAAAGGAAAACACACAAAACACACTCACTCATCTTTCAACCACATTAAGTACTACTGTGTAATTGAATAGTGTTAATTGTGTAAATGTAACTCTGTCCAAGATTTGTTGTTCATCATGTGTACCAAGTAGTAGTGGCAGCAATGTATAACAGTCAATAATAGTTAAGTCAACATCATAGTCATCATGTCTAGACCAATGTTTGCCAAGCCAGATCAAAATGTACGGTTGCTGAACAACTGTCAGTGAGCCAAGATATGCACATGCTTCCTCTCTCAAAAAAAAGTATATACTGCTTAGTGATTTGACAAAGTGTGTGGGTAGACAATCTTCCTTCTACTTGAGTGTTCTAGTCTGCCATCTTCATCCTCCTTGTTCCATATGGACCAAAAAAAAAAAAAAAAATATGCTCCTCACTTACTTTACCTCTTATCCACCAAAACTCCAATAATCATCAGCATAATCTCAATACTTCACTAATACCTCTTCAATACGTCGATACATATAAACCTTATCATCAATATCATTTACCTTACCTCTTGTCCACGAAAACTCCAATAATCATCACTTAATCTTAATGCTTCAATAATACCTCTTCACTATGTCGATATATATAAACCTCAGCACCAATATCATTTCACTTCCATAACAACTCTTTCCTCTAGTCAGTCTCCTCGAACAAGTACAGACAAAATCCTAGTGCAACTTCAATTCATCATCCCATGCAATCCGAAGACACATTGTCTACACACAACCTCTGTGTAATCCATCTGACCCAAATTTTCTACTCATTATAAATTGTAAGATACATTTTGGTTCCTTGTCCATCATTAAATAAAAGAAATGCATACATGAGCTCTAACAGACTTAGTTCGAATAACTCTCAGTAATTAAGTACGATGACGGAGTGTGAATGATCATAATATTTCACAGTGTGTACACCACTTCAAGAATCATAGCTGAAGCAAACATGTGGAGTATTTTTTGTGTCAAGTGTCACTTCCTATTTCAATTGCTCACGAAGAATGCAGTGTAATAACTGTCAATGGTCTAAACCTTGTTTTGGTATGTCATGTCGTTAGCTTCCTTCCTATTAGCATAAATTTATACAGCTTCCATAAAACCTCAGCTCATGTGACTTCTATGAAGTTTCTTGTACTCATGTCGTTCGTCGAATTATAGCAGTTCATTTTCTTATCTTAAAAATATAAGGCACTGAGCATAAGCAAAACATGCAATAGCGAGTAAATATACCAGTAGAGAACTGAATGTCAACAAGTGGATGCAGCACAATTCCTACAACGAGGCTCTGCCAAGCGAACAATCTATAATTAATACCACAGTGTAACCTAAACTCTATGTTCGTACACAGTATATCAGCATTTCTATATTCTAAATTAAAGAGTAGTTATGACAACAAAACAGAAGTGTGTAAATATGCAATCCATACGAAAAGCAGCAAACATATATCTTACGTGATAAACAAGTCATTAGCATCATATCAGCATAAGGAAATAAATGTTTATATGTAATCTTAATAAGTAAACATGAAGGCGCAAGCAGATAAATCACAAAGTATAACCTACATACCTAACTACAGTCAGCACAATTAATCAGGTGACAATTATAATTTAAATAAATAAGCACAGCAGGCACATAATAGAAAAACATGACATCAGTGAAAAAGCATAGCAGCCAAGCGATGCATAATATATACAAATAACAAGCCTGTTCATTAATCAATCATCGTCAAATCAGTTAATGTGCGTAAGCACGTCGCTTCACAAGTAAATTCATAGAACATGAAATTTAGCACAAAGTATGAGTCACGTAATCGCAAGCAGCAAATTACGTCTAAAGTACGTACCTAAGTGGAAATATGTTACCTGAAAAATAAACTCAATTAATAGTTACCCTTTTTAGTTTATTACTTTTTTCTTCGAAATTACATTCTTCCTGAAATTTTCTCCATAGCAAGTCGTCTTAACGTCGGACACGCACAGAATTTACCTAAAGGTCTTAAATATTTTACACAACCGTATCCTGAAAAATACTGAACGTTAATAACATAATTTATCAAGTCACTATAGCTTTATACTGAATTTAGTCGGAGAAATTAGACTGTGTATTTGTTTACGTCTGTCAGTGCATTCGCACTGAGCGCTCGATCAGCTGTAGGCGCGTGACGTAGGAAGCGATTGTTTGCGGTCAACGACTGCCTTGTGCGGCGCGCCGACTTGACTGTTGCTTTGAGTATGTGCCGCCGCCGGAACACGGCGCGGTATCCTTGTATTCTCTGCATGTTTACAAGTAGCTGTTAGTTTCTCTAAAGTATGTCATTCCACAAAAATTTTAACGTTAGATATGTGATGTATTCCCTTAGAGCGTCGAGATTTAAGAGTTTCTACTTCAACAATGTTATCATGTATAATTTTGCGAATTCTATATGGACCGTTATAAAGCAGAAAAAATTTGCGACACAAGCCTTTTCCTTTGTGGGACAAACGATGAGACTTAATTAACACCTTTTGGCCAACTGACAAGATTTTTAAACGACCAGGACGTTTAGCTGATTTCTCTCTTCTAGCAGCAGCAGATGCAATATTTTGTAGAGCCAGGTTGACAACTTCAGAATGCCGCAGTTTCCGTGAAGGCGGAAAAGGAACGATTTCAGAAATGCGATTTGTTGGTACTTTATTTTTTAATATCAGTATAGGCGGTAAAGAAGTTGAGTCATTAGGAAGTTCATTCAGAATGTTTTGAAAAATATGAAGATACTGATCCCACGTTCTGTGATTCTGATGACAATAAAGACGACACAATTTATTAATTTCTTTCATCCATCTTTCTGAAGCGTTAGACTGGGGGTGAAAAAGTGAAATGAAAATTGGTTTAATTTTACGACGCCGTAGAGTACGAAGCCAAATTTTAGAGCGAAACTGTGATCCGTTATCTGATATAACCTTATCAACATGACCAACTTCTTTAAGAAAATGTTTGATGAAAGCGTTAGATACTGAACGAGCTGTTGCTTTGCGTAACGGTGTAAAACACACATATTTTGATGTCAATTCTACTGCTACAAAAATGTAGGCAAAACCATTAGTAGAACGAACCACTGGACCGAACAAATCGACTGCAGCCATCTCATTTAATTTCGCTGGAATGATAGGAAACAACGGTGCTCTGTGAGAAATTGTTGGCGGCTTAGCCTTTTGACATAATTTGCATTTGGCCAGAACAGATCGAATACGTTTTTCCATATTATTGAAGTAGCAATTTTCTCGTAATTTATGAAAGCATTTTCTGGGACCAAAGTGCGCATAGCTGAAATGTGTAAACGAGGTGTGGCCAAATCATCCAATCTAACAAAGCGTCTAAGAAAATTACAGACACCAAGGAAACTACGAACATCACGTTTTGTGGTAGGAACAGCATAATTACGAATAGCGTCTAGTTTCTCTGGATCAGGAAGAATACCTTCTGTAGAAATAATGTGACCGAGAAATTTCACCTGAGAACGACCAAATTCAGATTTTTCCAAGTTCACTGTCATGCCAACTCGTGCGAAAATACGTAATAATGAATCCAAAATTTTGTTATGCTCACTCCAAGAACGTTTAGCAATAAGAATATCGTCAACATATGAAGTAATATTGTCACGAAGGTAAACAGGTAAAATTTCATTTAAACTACGAATGAATGCTGCAGAAGATACAGTAAGTCCAAACGGTAATTTCCAAAGTCACTTTTGGGTAAAACAGTCAAATCCGGTTATTCTTTACCTACTGTCTAGATAGATGGATAGTAGAAGAGTTGTTTTTATAGATGCAAGGAATAGTGAAAGAGTAGGCAGCGGTGCAGAAAACTAAAAGGGAAATAGCACCACTACAGCTCGGGGCCCTGTGAGCGCTACGGCACATATTCACTTAGTGTAGTGAATCCCCTGAGGACAGTAATAGCTGCACATAAATTTCAGTTTGTGACTTAGTGGCAAATTTGGCGGAAGTACGTACGTAAATTGATCTAACCATGCACATGGATGTATGTCATTCTTGGAATTGCGAAAGATCTTAAATTTCCGAACAGTTAAAAAGTGTTTATAGTCAAAGCTTCCGCCTCGCGGCGACAAAGACCTACCGCGTCTGTCCCAGTCCCAATGTCGATTATTGTCAAGTTCCCGCGCCTGGCGCTCTCTTGTTACATCCCGTAATTGAAACAAATTACTTTCTTCAAAGCCCTCTGCTATCTGTGATACTAAATTTCGTCTGCTGTCTTTTCCTACGATTTCGCCTTCAATTTGTTTGACTTGCTTTCGTAATGCCTCAACTTCCCTTTTAACGCGTTCATTAAATTTTCCCTGATTTTCAACATGCTTATTTATGTTCTGATACTCTTCGGTTTCTGCAAATGGCAATGGTGCTGTATCATCTGAATCTCTGTCCCCATGTAAACTAAGATTTGTCAATTTATCTGAAATCTCCTCAACTTTCTGTTTATTTACGTCTTCCGTAAGTGTCGCGACTCGGGTTTCAGTATTGACACATTTGGTAGTTAACTGTTCATATTGTTGTGTTAGATTATTTATTCTGTCATTTGGTACGGATTCCTCGATTCCCTCAAATATTTCTTTCTTATCGTGTGCACGTTGTAAATTTAACTCTGAAAATTTTTGTACTATCACGCGATCTCTTTCTTCCTGTTCTCTATCCTGTTCCCTTTGTCTAATCTCTACTGCAATTAATCTATTATTGTGAGAATTCAAAATCGGTTGTACTTCTTCTCTGATTTCTTTCTTTAACTCATCTTTCATATTTTTGAAACATGTCCCTATTCGTGAGTCTAACCGTGTTTCCATTGTTTCCAACTCTGTTTCTAAACGTGTTGCCACTGTTTTTAATTCAGATCCTAACCGAGTTTCCATTGTTCCCATCTGTGTTTCCATTTGTGAGTCTAACCGTGTTGCCAAAGTTCCCATCTCTGTTTTTAATTGAGATCGTAACTGTGATCCCAAATTTAATATTGCACTCATCAACTGCTCCGTATGATCTGGTTCGAAATTCTTTTCGCCCCTAACATTTCTCGCAAAACCAGTTTCCTTCGTCATAGCTGTAAAGCTATCTGTGTTCGATACTATTACAGAATCTTCTGTCGTTAATCTCTTATTCTGTGAATCTTCTGATTGAGAAAAATTTTGAAATGGTTCCAGACTATTTTCCCGACTTATTACATTGTTTTCCACTTCATTATCCATCATACTGTTTTCCTCTGTTGGCGAGTTCGCCATGTTAACAATTTCGTCATTCTCACTATCCATCATTTTTGCCTTTTTCATTGATCGCGTGATCATTTACAAAATATACAAAACTCGTCACTATAAAAAATTACACACAATGACACTTTATCATCAACAATATCATTCACACGAGATGTTTCCCTCAAACACGATCATCGAACAATTGAAATAATTGCACTAATTGTCAAACCCGTAGACAAGACAACAGAAATGAAATTTTGCAAAAAAAAAAAAATACCATTAGAAGAATGACAATTACCAAATCTACACATGCAATATAGACTACAATTACTAAACTACAAATTACTACAACAATACTACTGTCTACTATTTTTACAATCAGAAGAATTCCAAGGGACGATCCGAAGCAGCGGTCGCCACGTGCATGGGGGCTTAATTATAAAAGATGAAAATAATTTTAATTTCTGCTTTAGTAGCAGTTTGTCCGATTACGAAGTCTCGTAAACGGTTGGCCCTGACTAGTATTATTACGCAATCTGACTGCTTAGAACAATAACAAAGAATGAAATGGAAATTTTCATTAACACAATTAATTAATTAAGTCCCCAGCAACTATAAAAACCTACGAAACCAAAGCACAAGTGTAACTGTTCTGTGTGTGGAAGTATGACTCAACGTACGCATCTGGCACGGTTCTTCTTCAATAACACAAGAAATTTTAAATATCATTTATACTGAATTAATTAAAGAAAATAAAAATACCATAATTACTCAAGAAAACCAGAATTACACTCTAATACAAGAACACAAGCCAGATGCTTTGTTGACTGAACCTGTAATGACGCATTATTTAAAAAATGGAAATAATGAAAAATAAATCAAGTTTCGTTACCTTCATATATTGACCAAAATCACTAATCATTACAATATATCTCCACACCGACTCGCTATTACCACATCTCAACAAGAACTTTTCAGTATCACATCTCAGCAAGCACTCACTACTAGCACATTTGAACACGAACTGACTACTACGAGTCCTCGACAAGCACTGCCCACTACGAGTTCTCAATAATCACTGCCAGTGGAGGCTGCGGAACAATGCTCTCTAGCGATCTCTGGCGCTGTGGCTCAGTGTAGCCACCTTTCATATGCCCTTCCTCCACGGCTAGAATTTGATGGTATTTTTGCCAGCATTGGTGGTGAAAATACCACCAAATTCGTCAAAAAAATACAGACAAAAATAAAAGATAATATTAATACGTAAATATCATATAACTAGATAAAATTTTGGCTTTGCACTGACCTTTCAATAACCTATTATATAGAATACAGTAAGCAATACAAATTCTTTCATACATGTGACTTTACATAATAGTTTACACAAGTATTATGTGGTTAAACAATTCAATCAATAGCGTCAGAAATGACGAATATGTGCAGGTAAGAGTCTCATAACTTTTCACAAACAGTAATACACAAAAAAATCAGTTTATACAAATATTCACATAAACGCTTTCCATAGCTCAAGAATAAGCAGTTGACAGTTCCAGCAGTAGCACCCAGCAATGGTCAACAGGTGCAAAAACCAACAAGTAACATTTTTTCAATAGAAACAGTCCATCAGTGTCACCCAGTAATGTTGAATAGGTGCAGACACCAACAAGTAACACCATTTCAGTATAAGCAGTTCCATTAGTGGCACCAGCAATGTTGAGCAGGTGCACACAGCAACAGGTGACATCTTTTCAGTAGAAGCAGTCCATCAGTGGCACCCAGCAATGTTGAGCAGGTGCAGACACCAACAAGTACCACCATTTTAGTATAAGCAGTTCCATTAGTGGCACCAGCAATGTTGAGCAGATGCACACAGCAACAGGTGACATCTTTTCAGTAGAAGCAGTCCATCAGTGGCACCCAGCAATGTTGAGCAGGTGCAGACACCAACAAGTAACACCATTTCAGTAAGAAGCAGTCCATCAGTGGCACCCAGCAATGTTGAGCAGGTGCAGACATCAACAAGTAACACCATTTCAGTAGAAGCAGACCCAGTAGTGAGAGAAGCAATTGAAATTCTGTTGGCGACGAATTTAATTAATAGAGATAGCGGCTTCAGCTTGGACAAATCATGGAATCCGGCAATTTCTGTAATTAAATCACAAAGACGTCGCGACGGTACAGCTCTCCGTGACACATCGATATCAATGTGTGGATCGACTTCGCAGCCATGGATTTAATTTGCGTGCATATGTTACATCTCTTTGCCGCCTATCAACGCCTCTGGCGCCTTGTGTATCTTTGACCACATACACAGTGGTTCGGTCCTCCAGTTTAAAAGGACGGAGCAAGTGCTGGAGCGTTAGTGACCTCGTCTCAATCTGAAGATGGCTGTACGGTATTCAGCCGAAATTATAGAA
Organism: Schistocerca nitens; assembly: GCF_023898315.1. Taxonomy (NCBI): domain Eukaryota; kingdom Metazoa; phylum Arthropoda; class Insecta; order Orthoptera; family Acrididae; genus Schistocerca; species Schistocerca nitens. The sequence goes on from NC_064622.1 coordinate 253,333,639, forward strand.
GAATAAACTGAATTTATGCGGCTGCACTCCCGAAATTTTATGGAACAAACTTTTTGTTGTCTGCCTATCGCTCTACTCAACAATTTGACGCAGTGACCCATGTATTTATATTTAAATCTCTTAGTCTTAGGTTATCTTCTACATCAGTGTCCTCTGTACCTTATTTATGCTGGATCTTTAGGATTTTCTACACCAACGACAACAATAATACATCAAAATTGCTACTGCATTGCTGGTCGTCATGGTTTGCACATGAAACATTCGACAAACCCAGTTCTCTGTCCTGGCCGTTTCATCGTACTCTTTGCCTCGTTTTCTTTTTATGAGTTATCAGTTTTCTGGCAGTTTTGATGCGGCCCGCCACGAATTCCCCTCCTGCACCAACCTTTTCATCTCACGTTATCATTTGCAACCTAAATCCTCATTCCTTTACTAGATGTATTCCAGTCTGTGTCTTCCCCTACAGATTTTACCCTCTACAGCTCTCTCTAGCACTGTGGAAGTTATTGCCTTATGTCTTAACAGATGTCCTATCGTCCTGTCCCTTCTTCTTGTCAGAGATTTCCATATGTTCCTTTCCTCGCTTATTCTGCGGAGAACCTCCTCATTTCTTATTAGCCCACCTAATTTTCAGGACCTCAAATCCTCCGACTATCTTCTGTTCAGGTTTCCCTACATTCCATGTTTCACTACCATACAATGCTGTGCTCCAAATATGCATTCTCAGAAATTCCTTCCTCAAATTAAGTGCTGTATTTGATACTAGTAGACTTATCCAGGAATCCCCTTTTTGGCAATGCTAGCCTGCTTTCTATGCTCTCCATGCTCCGTTCATTAGGAGTTACTTTGCTGTCTAGGTGACAGAATGCGTTATCTTCGTTTACTTCGTGATTCCCAGTTCTGATTTTAAGTTTCTCGCTGAAATCATTTCTGCTAAGGTTATTAATTTTGTCTTTCTTCGATTCGCTCTCCATCCATTTTCTGCGCTCGTTAGACTGTTCATTCCATTCTGCAGAACCTCTAATTCCTCTTTACTTCCTCTGAGGATAGCAATGAGATCAGGATTGTATCATTCATATGCTCTCATCTTGGATTTTAATCTCACTCTTGAATCTTTCATTTCCGACATTGTATTTTCGATGTCCAAATTGAACAGAGGGGCGAAGGATTACTGCCGACTCTTATGCCCGTTTAGGTCCCAACACTTTGCTCTCGGTCTCCCATTCTTATTGTTCTCTCCTGATTGTTCTTCACATTCCATAATACCCACGTTTTCCTACAGCTTACCCTTTTTCTGGGTCGACTGATCTTATGAAAATGTCTTCATTTTTCTCTAATCTTGCTTCCATTATCAACCGCAACATCAGAGCTCCCTCTCTGGTGTCTTTAGCTTTCCTGAAGCAAAACTAATAGTCATATAACAGACCTTCAATTTTCTTTTCCATTTTCATGTATATTATTCATGCCAGCAAATTGGATGCATGAGTTGTTATGCTAACTGTACGAATATTCTGGCACTTTTCCGCTCTTACTATCTTCTGAATTGTGTGGCTGATGTTTCTCCGAATATCTGATAGTATATAGTCAGACTCGTACATTCTACACACCAACGCGAATAGTCGTTTTGCTGCCGTAATTCACCTACTACAAACTTAAATCTCCCTGGCGACACTCTTGACTTCATTGCTGGTGATCAACTGTGATTAACATGAAGGACAAGAAGGAGTAGCACAATTCTACTTAACCCTTCCACGTCCAAACTATGTACAATTGTAACAAAGGATTTCATATTCTGGAAAATATTGCCAAAGCCATTAACAACAGAGCAGTGTACTATTATACACTGGAAGACGTCGGCTGTAATAAATTGTAAAGAACAATTCAGGAACTTTGCCTTTCGCAGGCAAGTGCTCTACCAACTGAGCCACCCAAGCACGACTCACGACCCGTCCTCACAGCTTTAGTTCTGCCAGTACCTCGTCTCCTACCTTCCACACTTTGCATGGGGGCTTAATTAAAATATAATGCAAATAATTTTAATTTCTGCTTTAGTAGCTGTCTGTTCGATTACGAAGTCTCGTAAACGGTAGGCCCTGACTAGTATTATTACGCAATCTGACTGCTTAGAACAATAACAAAGAATGAAATGGAAATTTTCATTAACACAATTAATTAATTAAGTCCCCAGCAACTATAAAAACCTACGAAACCAAAGCACAAGTGTAACTGTTCTGTGTGTGGAAGTATGACTCAACGTACGCATCTGGCACGGTTCTTCTTCAATAACACAAGAAATTTTAAATATCATTTATACTGAATTAATTAAAGAAAATAAAAATACCATAATTACTCAAGAAAACCAGAATTACACTCTAATACAAGAACACAAGCCAGATGCTTTGTTGACTGAACCTGTAATGACGCATTATTTAAAACATGGAAATAATGAAAAATAAATCAAGTTTCGTTACCTTCATATATTGACCAAAATCACTCTAATCATTACAATATATCTCCACACCGACTCGCTATTACCACATCTCAACAAGAACTTTTCAGTATCACATCTCAGCAAGCACTCCCTACTAGCACATCTGAACACGAACTGACTACTACGTGTCCTCGACAAGCTCTGCCCACTACGAGTTCTCAATAATCACTGCCAGTGGAGGCGGCGGAACAATGCTCTCTAGCGATCTCTGGCGCTGTGGCTCAGTGTAGCCACCTTTCAACTTCACAGAAGCTCTTCTGCGAACCTTGCAGAACTAGCACTCCTTGAAGAAAGGATATTGCGGAGACATGGCTTAGCCAAAACCTGGGGGATGTTTTCAGAATGAGATTTTCACTCTGCAGCGGAGTGTGCACTGATAGGAAACTTCCTGGCAGATTAAAACTGAGTGCCGGAGCGAGACTCGAACTCGGGACCTTTGCCATGCGCGGGCAAGTTAGAGAACTTGTCCGTGAAAGGCAAAGGTCCCGAGTTCGAGTCTCGGTCCCGCACACAGTTTTAATCTGCCAGGAAGTTTCACATCAGCGCAGAGTCCACTGCAGGGTGAAAATCGCATTCTGATTACGTAGGTATTTTGTCTATTTCAACTTCAACAAACTGCAGTGGACTTCTTATAGTTTCATCAGCGACCTCAAACTATGACCCGTAACTTCCCTACGGAAGTTCCAAATTATGTAACTGGTAGTGAGTATGAATTCATTAATGGTATTTATCGAGGTGATGACTAATAAGTCTCGGAATTAATACAATTCGCCAATGTCTGTTCTAAAGCATAAAAGGTCTTCTCCAGTAGTGAGTGATGGGTTTAGCCCATAGTGTTGTGAGGAGTGTGTCAGAAATCTCCATTCCATTGATTAAATGTTAGCCAACTTAAGGCTATTCTTTGCAGCGCGTAAGACTGGAAATAAATAAGCACTCAGATTTCGATACTAATAATGTGAGGGCGAAACGTGGGAGGGCGATTCTAAGCATTGTGTGGGACGGAGACAGAAGACGTGTCACGCTGCCCTCATGTTGGTTATGGCAGATCTTACCACACTCAAGACCCGATGACATTCATATGGCCACGAGAGATTTAGGTGGCTTGAAGATGGAATTCAAGGTAAAATCCGCAAGCGTAGCGAGAGCAGTTGCAGGATTAGGCTCGTAATTGTTAGTCCGAGTTTTTATAAGCCCATGTTTTGCTTGATAGTTAAAGAACCCCCCTTATCCTCCAAATAATAATTATTATTCTCCACTTCCATTTCATAAATATGCTGTGATTATTAAATGTTATTATAACTTTGAAAATGAAATAATTTGTTAATCCGGCACTCAGCCAATATTCATACTTATGTCATTCTCAGGCATTTCGCCATTATTAATGCTCGTCAAACTATTATTGGTTATGATGATTTCTGGAGTTTTTAAATAAACTTAATTTATGAAATGCCTTATTACAAGTTATTTAGTAGTTAACAGGACCCAAGCAAACTCATTTTTTTAAAAAGTGTTTCTTAGTAACAACAAGCCTTAGCCGCCGGTTCTGCATGCTGCTGCGAATTGCTGTAAACGATTTGGAAAAAAGCAGTCATCTAAAGAGGTGAGTGCAAAACTAAGGACAAATACAGAGACACTCCACAAAATGTCATGTACTCTAATTTAGTAAATTTCGTTGCACAAGTCAGATTCTGTATCACTTGTAAAATTCTTATTCAAATACGCAGTCTGATAGCTTATCCAAATGTTAGTTTTAAGTTTTTCATGTAACGATCTGTTGATGGGTTAAATGACAGTGAAACTGACACTCATACAACAGGCACACAGTGTTATGCAGGTCAGATTCCGATTACTGATAGCTCAGGTTGCTTATCGAGTCCATTTTCTCAGACAAACATAGACAATATTTGTTTTAGTTATATTACATATTCGTTGTGGGTACGTTACATATTGTTCTAGGTAAATTACAGTGTGTATCTGGGATGCTTTACTAGTGTTTTCGGTTTGGTCCTCTATATGAAGTTACCACCTACATCAACCAGGATGTTTAATTCAACTATCTTGGTGATTAATTGTCGTGTCTTCTTTTAGACTGTCGTCATGATTATGGTGTGAACAATCATATCTTCCAAGGTGACAACATCCGAGTCCACTGGCCTTCACACGTTTCTGGCGTGGCGAACATTCTGGAACCATATCACATCTCTACTGAGCCGCTGAACCTTATCCTGTAGTAAGTGTGTAGGACTATTTCGTACAGTGGATCAAACATAGCAACTTGAAGGCTCTACTGGATAAAGTCAGCAAATAGTGACTTCATCTGTATTTGGCATACCAGATGAAACTCTAAGTCTCTCATCTTCGCCGAACTGAGACAGTTACCTAGGATAAAGGTCAGGTAACACAGTATTACCTTGATGCCTCTTCGGGGGGGGGGGGGGGGGGATGTACATGCCCTCTGTTAAAGTTGGGAGGGTAGGCACGGCAGATTACTAACTAGACGGGATAATTCGCCTAGGTGAAGTTCACTTTATAGGACGTTGTATAAGGAAGCAGTTAAGAACTTGGAGCATGTTTCATTTGGGCAGTGCGGCTGTGGGTAAGTCGCCGCTGCTGCCAACGTGACCCCCTGGCCCTTCGGCTGTTGCTGTAACAGCGAGCGCATCGCGGTCTGACCTCTGCCCTCTGACCTCTGAGCCGAGACCACGCGTACACACCACACCACAGCAAACCACGCCACAGCACGCAGAGCGCTTTCGGCAGCTTCAAGGATTTACACGAAACTTGCTTCCGCGTCGCCCCCACTCAGACGGATTCTTACGCAATAAATTTCGCCTGCACTGCACACGGAACTCTTAATTTCCCAGTATGAAACTGTGCATTACTCAAACACATTCATCTACCACTGTAAATCATTCGCGAAAATAAAACACGTCTCGGCAGCCGAGGTTGCTAAAGCATGCCTATGTGTTTGCTCTTGTCCCGGAGTCCAGCTGGCTTGAATCCTGGTGGTGGATGAAATTTTCAGTGCCCGTATTTGGCCAAAACGAGAGAGAGAGAGAGAGAGAGGTGTGGTAGCGTAAGGTTATTTAGTGACAACCTTTGCGCCAGTGTCAGGGACTAATTCTAAACTTGTCGGCAGTTTCTCATGGAGTTAGCGCATGTGGAACTGTTGATCAAATGGCTCTGAGCAGTATGGGACTTAACTGCTACGGTCATCAGTCCCCTAGAACTTAGAACTACTTAAACCTAACTAACCTAAGGACAGCACACAACACCCAGCCATCACGAGGCAGAGAAAATCCCTGACCCCGCAGGAACTGTTGATCGTCATCCCTTACTCAGAAGGGGACGGGAAGCTCGGCGGCCTCTTTCTCTCGTCACTAAGTGTCTTCATAAAACACTAAACAATACTTCGTTACATATGCTAAAAGGATCCTTTTTGTTGCATGAAATTTCGTGGAGTTTGTAGACTGTTGATGTGCTTTACTTTATGCTCACACAGTAATCGAATAATATATACGAAGCCCATATTCTTCCCACACTGAATATAAACTTGGATTCCCAGAGTGCACTACACTGCCACAAACATGTAATAGCTCAGCACATAATATATGTACCACAAGAAAGGCCTTACTAAATATTACTTGAGATGCCACGCCCCATGTGTCAAAATCAATTAAATGCAGGAAGCTCGCGACCGTAGTGTATGTATCCGTGCGAATATCTTACAACTTGCTTTTCTCCTTACATCTGACTGAACTGATCCATGCGACACATTGACACTCCCACAGGCTGACTTACAGCCAAAGCATACAGTGAAGTACCTACATATAAACAGATGACTTTAGTAAGTGCCGTAGTAGTGGCGATTATTGATGCTGCAACTGTTAGCTACTGAAAGTCCACGTGAGAAGAAGTAATGGAAATATGTTTATGTATATGCTATCAAAAAATGGTTCAAGTGGCTCTGAGCACTATGGGACTTAACGTCTCAGGTCATCAGTCCCCTGGAACTACTTAAACCTAACTAACATAAGGACATCACACACATCCATGCCCGAGACAGGATTCGAACCTGCGACCGTAGCGGTCGCACGGTTCCAGACTGCAGCGCCTAGAACCGCTCGGCCAGCTATATGCTATCCACAGCGTAAGTAAATAGGAGGTATGCATATTGACACGTGTCAAGAGTTTTGTGTACTAAGAATTCAAACCAGTCTTAGTCATAAATGTTAATCTCTGATCGGGCTGGAAATACATAGTAATATAAATAATAACAGTATTAAATGATTTGTAAAACTGACTAGTACTTGTATAAAATAAGGACTTAAGTACCTCCGTAAGTAATTTTAATTTGAAGTTGAGGGCAAAGGTATATTATGTATTACAACAACTATGTTTTAAACTCGACAATTCCACTAAATATTGTTAATTATCGCCTTAAGGTATATGAAAATTGTTTTACTGTATGGTACTGTTTAGTCTGGTTTTTGTGTGACCCAGAAACACACATGGTGATGGATCGTTAATAGTCTCAGATCCTTCTTTTCTCGTGATGAATAAACGTAGCCTCTGGAGTCGACGATCTGCTGTTCCGAGAATATCGTTGAGCCGCTGCAAGATGGCGATAGTGGATACGTCGATTTCTAAGATATTCACAAAAACTGAAAATAAAAACTAAATGGCGGGTCCTATGCGTCCCACTTTGAATAAAACACTGTAAATAACTTTCAACCGGGTCCATAAGGTGCATGATGGAATATTTCTGGTTAATATTAGAAAACGACAGTTTTCACATTCAACAATGGACGACTGCTTGACTGTCTATTTAACTAGCAAGCTGTCCGTTAATTACTGTTATAAATATAAATGATCGGAAGCTGGGTCCTCACACTACTAAAACAGTTTGAAACAAAGCAATTGCCATTCGGTACACAGAGCGTAGTCAGTCTACTTCCACTCAATATGCTTTAGAACTGAAAAATTCACATGCTCCCTTTCGGCGTACAATGGTCACGTAAATTGTTCGTTTTGATGTACGAATGAGCTAAGACCTGACAGCGCTCTCGTAACCTAATTGCTGCAGATTCTACAAAGTTCAACGCCTCTTCGGTATTTTCTTTCTTCCGTCGTTTTATAGTGAAGGATCTTGTAAAAGCGTCTTGCCTGGCTGTCTTCTTATTTCTCATGTTGTCTCCTAATCTTGCGCGTCCTCTTATGCTTAGATTTGTAGTCCAATTCTTCCTCTCACATTATAACATATAGTAGTAATGGTAATGCTGCAAATGCCTTCTGGGACTTACCACATTAGTGTCTCGTTTCCTCTTAAATAATGACTTTCTCAGTCTCGAAATCACTGCTTCAGTTTTCTTCCTAACTCTTACTCCTTCCGATGAGGATAAAACTGTTCTATTAATCAACACGTTATGAAACTTTGCCCGATTATTATAGCACGCACCCGTGACAGAGAGTCTACAAACCTCTGAGACACCATCTCGAAACCATCTCTCTCCCACTCATCGTTTGTCTCTCCCTTTCGCTTGTAAAAATTAATAAATACATTACACCCAACCAGATCGAGCTTCAAAAAGTAGAAAAATTACATTGAGATAACATTACCACCAAATGACTCAAAAAAGTTCAAAGAAAGGTAGAAAGGTGTGGTGTCACCGCCTGACACCACACTTGCTAGGTGGTAGCCTTTAAATCGGCCGCGGTCCATTAGTATACGTCGGACCCGCGTGTCGCCACTGTCAGTGATGGCAGACCGAGCGCCGCCACACGGCAGGTCTAGAGAGACTTACTAGCACTCGCCCCAGTTGTACAGCCGACTTTGCTAGCGAAGCTACACTGACCAATACGCTCTCATTTGCCGAGACGATAGTTAGCTGAGCCTTCAGCTACGTCATTTGCTACGACATAGCAAGGCGCCATTACCAGTTTATATTCAGTGTAATAATGTCTAAACAAGAGCGATGTTCTCCAATTGTGGATTAAAGTTAAGTATTCCAAGAACTACGTTCTTTTCTTTATAGGATAATTACTTTACCTTGTTCCAGACCTCACGCCAATCTGCGTGAGCTTAACGCGTGCCTTTCGGCTACCCCCGAGTGGCTTGGCTGTCTTGCTACGCCACTACAAAAGGTTTGTTTAACTTTACATTGCTTCTTAGAACGTATTATATTCGTGAAATATTATCACCAGGAAAACGAATGAGGGCCAAGGTTTTTTCCGTCACAGTGCACCCATTAGCCCACCCAGCACACCACAACAATATAAACGACGCTACTCTCATTTAACTGCAAGATAGGGGGCCAGTGTGCTCGGAGGAAGAACAGTAGCCAGAATTAAGACTAATGGCGAGAAGAAGCAGTAATTTTGCACGTATAGTTCCTTGAGGACAACTAATACATTTCATAGGAAAAGACAGATCATAAGAACACATTCAGCAACAGAGTTTCCAGATCAGTGATAGACTATGTGGTAGTGAACAGAAAAGTAACATGTCTAGTCAGTGATGTCATGGTATAAAGCGACCAATATCTGCTAACGGCCAAACTATTTCTAAGAATTATATGGTCAAATACTAAGACACAAATTAACACAACAAAAGAAAATGATGGTAATTTTAGAGTTACACTGTTGAAAGAAGAACCAGTAACAGAATTCTACGAGCAAAGACTGAAAAGTTATTTGGTAGAAAACGAAACAGAGAAAAATATTAACAAAGAATCGCAGAGGATAAAGAACTGTATAAAAAGAGCAGGGGATGAAGCATTGCTCAAACAAAGCATCTGTGAACGAAAGTAAGGCTTGAGAATATGGAAAGACCAAATGGTAAAGGCCCTCCGGGATAAAAAAACCACATATGAAACGTATCTGAAACTAAATTCAAAGCGAGATAGACAGCATCATATATCCGCTTGAAATGCTGCAAAATCTCTAACACGAATAGCACGTTGAGACCGTTGGAAAAAAATCATGAGTGATGTGGAACACAAAAGATACAGGAGATAAGACTTCACTTATAAATTATTCCAGAATTTAAATAAACAACGAAGAGAGAACGCAGAAACAGAGATGATAATACACGATGAATGGTTTGAATCTTATAAAAGCATTTGGTTTAACCATAAGGCAGATAATTTGTACTAATTCTGAATCTAGGACCGGAGAATTAGTAAGAACATATTAACTTAGTTACTTTAGGAGAGGAAAAGGCAGTAATAAGAAAACAAAAGAGTAAAAAAACGCCAGTTTCTGAGGGCATAAACATGGATTTCATAAATAATGGAGGACTTTTACTCCAACTCCACCTTCTTCATCTGTTAAATACCTTGGCTTACAGTGAGGTCCACCGATACACCGTTAACGGCAACTGTCAATTGTATATCTGAGAAAGGTGAAAGAAATAATTCCACAAACTACACAGGTAAAGCATATTACATTCAGCATATCAACTATTCGCTTGTATATTAAATACCGAACAGAGCCAGTAACAGAGTCACTCTTGCGGGAAGAACAGAATATATTTCGAAAAGTGACTGCTTGTGTTGACAATATGTTTCTACGGAACAGCTACTAGAGAAAACAAAGAAATACACTTTGTCCACCTATATGGCATTTGTAGATCTAGAAAAGGCCTACACTGTGATAGGCAGGAACTATGGAATATCAAGGCTGTAGGGGGCATCCCTCAACAAAGAAGAAGAAAGTTTATAACAGAACCAACTTCAGACTCAACTTAGCTAATTACCATGGCGAAAATATAGTTATTAAACAGGGAGTAAGGCGAGGTTGTGTATTATCACCCAGCATTTTTAACATTCGTATGTACGAAGTCTTACACAGATGCAGGGAATAGACACCAGCTGGAATTAAGTTAGAAAGGACTAAGATGGGAGACTCTTAGTGGGGACTACTCTTTATTTCTGAAAATTTAAATCTCGCATGGCATTGTTGACTGGGATATCCTACTGGGTGGGTGCGACCGTCTATCAGGAAGGGTTTTCCTTCTCCGCACACACTGGCTCCTTTCCTTACGGATAAATGTATTTATAGCGTTTAGGTTAAATAATGGATTGCATTGTGAGGGACAAACTTCAGTCCTCCATCGGTATCATGGTGACAGTGTTTCATAAATATAACATATTTTAGAAGCAATGTAAAATTACACATATATTTCTTCCTTTCTTTGAACTTTGTTGAGCCCTTTGGTGATCTTATGTATGAAAATGCAACGAAAAATTGTTAGGTAATATGATGTTGTCATTTGCGTTGTAATATTATCTCAAGGTAATTTTTGTATCCTCTCTTTGTACTTCTAGAAGGTCGGCCCGGTAAACAACAGTCTATGTATTAATTTTTACAAGCAGAACGAGAGGCAAATGACGAGCTGGGTAGAGTTGGGTTCGAGATGGTTTCTTAGAGGATTGTAGGTGCTTTGTCGCCAGTGCGTGTGGTAAAAATCTGGCAAATTAAACATTGAACACAACTATAGTTTTATCGGTGTCGGATGGCGGGGAGGGGGGGGGGGGGGAGTTCGGAAGAAAACAGAAGCAGGCAGTTCAAAAAAATGGATCTGAGCACTATGGGACTCAACTGCTGAGGTCATTAGTCCCCTAGAACTTAGAACTAGTTAAACCTAACTAACCTAAGGACATCACAAACATCCATGCCCGAGGCAGGATTCGAACCGAAGCAGGCAGTAATTTCGAGACTGAGAACGTCATTATTTAGGAGGAACTGCGAATCGAACTTGAAAAGTTCGAGAAGGCGTTTGCTACATTACTATTACTGCTGTTTGTCATATTCTGTGAGGAAGAATTGATGTCTAAATCGGCGCATAAGAGGAAGCGCAAGAGCAGAAGTCAACAGGAGAACAAAAAAGAGCCGAGCAAGAAGACATATAAGACCCATCCAGTAAAACGTAAGTACCGAAGAGTCTTCGGACAGTGTATAATCCGCAGCAATCAGGTTACGAGAGCACTGTCACATTATAAGTCACTCATGCAACAAAACGAACAATTTGCTTGATTATTGTGGGGCGAAAGAGAAACTCAGTTTTATGATTCGAAAGCATTGCAATTGGAAGTGGACTGATTTTTTTTTTTTTTTGTGCGGTGAAGGGCAAAATGGATTTGTTTCAAACTGTTTTATTAGTTTGACGGCCAGCCTAGCAACCATCAATACTGAGAACGGTAAATAATGGACATCTTCCCAGTAAAACAAATAGTCAGACAGTCGTCCATTGCTGAATGTGAAAATTTCGTGTTCGTAATATTAACCCTACATATCCCATCTCACACGTTTTGCACCCAGTTAAATATTATTTACAGTGTTTTATTCAAATTTTGACGCATCAGAGTAACCGCCAAGTTTTTATTTTCAGTTTTTATGAATATAGCCATCTCGTCGCTGTTCAAACATATTCTTAGAACAGCAGAACGTTGACAGCGGACACGACGCTACGGTCATCACGAGGTAGGAAGATTCTGTAACACAATGTTCACATTCTCTAAGGTCGTAAGTCGCGATATTAACTTAAAAGAACTCCCCAATTTAATTTACGGTTGTTGTGAAATGACATACGTTTACACAAGCCTGTCAACTACTTCTAATATAAATTGCTTACTGAGGTAATTTATTCCTTACAAGGACTGGTCAGTTTTATAAATAATTTAATCCTGTTATTGTCTATGTTGCTACATACTTCGAGCCAAAGCAGCCGTTATCGTACAGAGTGAACATTGAATTCACCGTCAATCCGTATGTATTCTTCAGGCAACAGGCCAGGGTGTGTACCGTAAGCTGGCTATAAATGGTGATTTTCCATTACTTGTTACTGTCGTATCCCGAATTCCAACTTAGTGTGGACTTAATAGTAGCCAAGGGTCGTAACACGAGAGTATTCTACATAGTCTTGTGCTATCTTATAACTGACGTCGCTAAACAGCGGAAAACTGTTGACTTCCCCAGCCGAGAAATTCTACTCGCAACATCAGGGAAGCTGTGTGTAGCAGGAAAATATCATCGAAAGGTGAGTTGAGGTTCATGTGTTCAGGCAGCAAATCTTGTCGCCGCATAGTAACAGGTAAAATATCCAAACGGTTTTGCACGATAAATGTTGCAGCATTTGATGGGTGACACTTCCTACAGTTTCAGTAACGCTTTCACCAAAGTGTGCAATCTGATTCAGTTATAGCGTGCACCTACGTCTTAAAATATTACGGAAGGAAAGTAAACCAGTCTAACGATTTTGGCGGCCAAGGATTTGGACCATCGCTTCCAGTCCCTCTACATCTCCCAGACACGTGGAGTGGTGCCCCCCTTTTACTAGAAAGATTACCCGGCGCTGTATCCCCTGGATGTGGGTGGTATAGTAAAATAATGAAGCATATCCAAGTGCACGGCCGGTTACTTTCCCCATCCCTGAAACAGTCCGAGATCATGATCCGTCTCTATCAACGTAGATGTCGACGCCACGTACTTGATTCAACACCTTTTTGCTCATAATGATGGAAACACCGATAAAGACGTGGTTTCCATCAAAATCACTTTTTGCAATTTTTATGGCTGAAGCCCTTTCTGCCTGGGGCGATTCATTATATATCAGAAAGCCCCCATCAGTACTTTAAAGAGCCATTGCGTTTTCTCGGGATTGATGTTTTGTGTGCAATGTTTGGTGTCCGCATCTGTAGTAAAATTCTTTCCACCAATTTTTCTAACCTCTTTGTGCATCCATATGTGGATCAACTCACAAACATGAGTGACCTTATGAAGATCTTCAAGGCGAAACTACAGCATACACCGCCATAACTTGACGCACGTGCGAGACGTGTTCGGTGAAGAAAGGGCCATAGTAGAGTCAGTCCAATCTCCAGGCCATCTAGAGCGCCTGATCTCTCTCCCTGGGACTTTTATTTGTGGGGCATATGGAAAGATTAGACGTACTCACGTAATGCTCACACACTGGAAGAGCTAAAGGAGAACACTGGAAACGCTGTTGCTGCTTCCCTGAGGCTGAACAGTTGCTCCTTTCTCAAAGTTTGGTAATCGAGCCCAGAGCTTCATGGACGTCAGCGGTGGCCATTTCGAGCATCTTCTAAGACGTTCACTAACAATGGTCAATCCAGCGTCAGTCTTACGAGGGCTATCTGAAAAACAGACGGAATTATTTTTTAAAAGGAATATAATCTCAAATTATTTACAAAGTGACCTTATCCGCTTGAAAATATTCTCCATTATAACTAATGTATTTGTGCCGCCGGTGCTCCCATTGTTCGGAACATTCATTTTAAGCATGTTTACAAATGGCTGACAGCTCCTCCCTCGTTTGTTTCTTAAATTCTTCAATCTTGTCAAATCAGTGTCCTTTCACGGCCCTTTTCATGCGTGGAAATACGACGCAGTCGCAGCCGCACGGAATTAGCCGAGCGGTCTACGGCGCTGCAATCACGGACTGTGCGGCTGGTCCCGGCGGAGGTTCGGGTCTTCCCTCGGGCATGGGTGTGTGTGTTTGTCCTTGGGATAATTTAGGTTAAGTAGTGTGTAAGCTTAGGGACTGATGACCTTAGCAGTTAAGTCCCATAAGATTAAAAAAAAATTTTTTTTAAAGCAGTCACACGGAGCCAGGTCAAGTGTGCAGGGTACGTGTGGCAACAGAGCCATGCCAATTTCAGCCAAAAACTGACTAACAGAGATGGCTACTTGTTCAATTGTGTTGTCATGGTGAAAGACTCTATCTCCTGTCTGCCGTAAATGTAGTCATGTTTGGCGAACACTGTTGCGCAATCTTCTTAAAACCTTCAAATAAAAGGTTTGATGGACGGTCTGACGTAGCGGAACACACTCTGAATTACTTACATCCTTGGCATCCAAAAAGCAAAACAGCATTATTTTGATGTCTGATTCGACTTGATGACATTTTTCTGGACGGGATTAGGATGACGTCTTCCACTGGCTTGACCGTTGCTTTGTTTCTGGGTCGTGACCATTTCACCATGACTCATGCATGATCAGTAATAATTTTTCACAGAAAATCTGGTTCTGTTTTAAGCTGTTGTTTCAAAGCACATGTTTCAACTCGACTTTCCTTTTGACTGTCAGTGAAAACCCGAGGAACGAACCAGGCAGTAACGCTTTTCATTCCCAAATCTTCTGTTAAAATTCGCTGAACCGAACTCCAAGATAAGCCTCTAATTTTTGTCAGTTGATCACTTGTCTGTCGACGGTCTGTGAGCACAAGCTCTCGATGTTATTGCGGAGACATGGCTTAGCCACAGCCTGGGGCGTGTTTCCAGAATGAGATTTTCTCTCTGCAGCGGAGTGTGCGCTGATATGAAACTTCCTGGCAGATTAAAACTGTAGGCTAGAACTCGGGACCTCTGCCTTTCACGGGCAAGTGCTCTACCATCTGAGCTACCCAAGCACGACTCACGCCCCGCCGGTACCTCGTCTCCTACTTTCCAAACATCACAGAAGTTCTCCTGCGAGTCTAGCAGAACTAGCACTCCTGGAAGAAAGGATATTTCAGAGACATGGCTTATCCACAGCTTGGGTGATGTTCCCAGAAGTTTCATACCAGCGCACACTCCGCTGTAGAGTGAAGATCTCATTATGTGTGGGATATGGTTGGTCGGCACCTGGTGCGTCACGGTCGTCCGGTAACTGGTGTCATGGATTTGTGGTCTCGGAACAAACTGCATGGATGAAAATCCCTCAGGAACGTATTCAGAACCTTATTGATTCAATGTCACGGCTTATAGCAGCTCTTATTGCAGCGCATGATGGCCACGCGACATACGATTAGTAGGGCTCAAAGGACATGTATAGATTTGAAGAGGTAATAATTTGTTATTGGTCATGTACCTAACCTGTGGTATTAAATTAACTGAATTCATGTGTTTCGTTCTCGGTGTTGCAATTTCCATAAACGATAGTATATTTTATCTTCTGCTCATGATCCTTTCACACTCCTAAGCTACAAGCATATCCTCAGAGTACTCAATGATTCATTATCTTTTCCACAAGAAAATACTAAAAACGTACAAATCCATTTTGGCCTTTGCAGAAAGGACTTGAGCCCAAGACAAAAAATAAACTTTTTCTGGTTCACATAGACAGACTGAACCTGGCATCATCTGAAGAAATGAAAAACTGAACATCCTTCCGTATCACTTCCAAATCAATCAGTGGACTGAGACTGTGTGCAGGCAGCATTTTTCCTCACATTTGGCATTTTATTTGATATTTTTTGCGAGTGTTTCAGTACGAGTTATAAAAACAGCCGTATGATTGTATGCAACGTGTCCCTGACTGTTTACGCTTTGCCATTACTTATGCCACATATCTGTGATATTTTATCTTTAGTATGTTGACATGCTCATTACCATTCCATGATTGTGTGTTTCAGTGCCCGAATCTGTCACTGGAAGAGCCATTATCGATTAATGTGTGAGATGGCGCAAGCAATATTAAACAGTTCACAGTATGTTGCGTGACTGGATGAGAGAAAATCTCCGCTTACAGTGCAACGAAAATTCGAAACAAATCATGGCAACCCGGCAGAAAATGTCTAGTTGATTAAGGCAATGATCCAAAATATTTTTGATACATTCACATACGAAAAGAAAAAAAGCACCGGACTATTTTTAACGACTGCACAGACTGTCAAAAGTATACGGGCAGTTTTTGCACGATCACCACTGAAATCGTTGACATAAGCATCGTGAAAGATCCAGGCACCGAACAGAACGGTGCACATAACGTTGCGCAAACGTTTGTAACATTGCTGTTACAAAAATCAAATTTTGCAGGAACTGAATCATCCCGATCGTGAACGATAACAAGAATTTTCCAGGTATGCGTTATTCCATGTTGAATACAACGGTAGAAACGAACGAAGTAAGATTATGGTTTAGCATCCCGTCGACATCGAGGTGATTAGAGGCCGAGCAAAAGCTCGGATTGTTTCAAGGATTGCGAAAGAAATCGGCCGTGCCCTTTCATAGAAACCACCCCGGCACTTCCCTGGAATGATTTAGGGAAATAAATGAAAAACTAAATGTGGATGACCGTACTTGGATTTGAACCGTCGTCGTCACTAATACGATTCCACAGCTCCATCTCGCTATGTTGAGGAGAATGAAAATTCTTGCAGCACTTAACGTTTTCAGCTGAAGCAATGTTTTCTTTAAGTCGCGTTGTAAATAGACATAAGGAGCAAATACACGGTAACGAAAACGCAAGTAGGCGAAGTAGCCAATAAGGGATAGCCTAACACAAGACAAGGATCCGCCGATACTCACCATATTTATTCCATGAAACATTAGTTTCTGGTTCCGCGTAATTAGATACATTTCATTATTGTACTATATCCCACATCCTTAAAATGCTGCGCTGTGTAATATTTCAAGAAAAAGGGGAGCACCACGTAATGTGTCTGGACGTATATGGATGAAGAATTTCCATATAGGAGGACTGGAAGCGATGGCCTAGATCCACGGCTGACAAAATGCCCAGAATGTACCACACAGGATTACTTTGTTTTATTGATATTTTAAGACCTAGATGTATGGTATGAGTCCACTGGATTGCGCTCATTGCGTGAAAGTATCATTCAAATTGTTGAAAATGTCATCCATCAAGTGCTAAAAAATGTATGACACGAAACTGCGTGTCACCATGCGGCGACGAGGTTTCTTGCCTGCCCACGTGAATCTCCACTCACCTTTCCGTGATATTTTCTGCAAGATACGCCTTTCCTGATGCTGTGAGTAGAGTTTCCTGGCTAGGGAAGCTGTTACAGGAATTATCTGCACTAAAAGTAACCAAGAGCTGCATAAAATGTTTCTAGTTTCAGATTTGCCTAGCTGCTATGTCTGATTAAGATACATCATAGCAAGTCAGATCGTAATTCTAACCTTTACTATTCCACGTCTTCTACCTTACACCAGTCATATTATCTACAACTCTTTATATCAGTTTATTAAATAATTAATTTTGGAAAACCTAAGAAAGGCAAATTAATCCATTTTTTAGAAAACTGAATTACCGCAGTATGGACTCACATATTTGCCCAGTGTGTAGCATTCACTCATATGGTCCATGTGCATGTTCCTATGGTCTAATAATACAGTCACTTATTAACACTTATAAATATTGCCAAGTACATATTCCTTCATTCGCTTAATAAAACAAATGCACTTGGTATTATTTTTCGTTAAATATACTATTAAAGACAAATAAAAATTCTAACCTGAAGTCAAGTAAGTTACAGAAATCGGTTTTTCCTTGTTACTGAAAAGCTGTGTATACTGGCAGACTTACGGTTATTTTTTTTTTTTTTTAGCCTTTGGTTTCATGACGATACTGCCAACCATAGTAGGTTTCTTGAACGTACAACCAACCATAGTTTAAAAAAACGCCAAAATTGTCATTTAAGATTATTATCTATGTACAAATATAAACACAGTTGTAGGAAAATAAGTATAAATGTTATAAAACTGCTATGTACACACTCCGATTATCTGTATGTAAAATTTAATTAAAATCATTTACAACAATAGGTGTATTGTTTTAACTAAATAATTATTTAAAAATACACTTCACTTTATATGTACGATTTGTCTTCTGATGTATTGGTTATTGGGCTTCGTGCTCGGTCAGTCTGCTTTTACGAATGGTGGGAAACACTTATTGACTTGTCAAGGAGTTACCGATTCATGTGAGATTTAAATTCAGCCTTTTTTGGTGAATTTTCGTGTCTTTAAAAGTATCACAATATTTGGCTGAAATTTGCAGAGCTGCTAGGTATTGGCCTATGAAAATATTGTCTTAAGTTTTGTTTCAGTTGTTTTATGGCAAACATTACATTTAATCCTCCAACAGTGTACTTAATATATGGTCGCCTGTACGGTTGTGATACTGTAGGCCAGTGCGGCGGGCCTCTGGCAAGTGGCCGGCCGAAGTGGCCGTGCGGTTAAAGGCGCTGCAGTCTGGAACCGCAAGACCGCTACGGTCGCAGGTTCGAATCCTGCCTCGGGCGTGGATGTTTGTGATGTCCTTAGGTTAGTTAGGTTTAACTAGTTCTAAGTTCTAGGGGACTAATGACCTCAGCAGTTGAGTCCCATAGTGCTCAGAGCCATTTGAACCTCTGGCAAGTTGCTGGCTCACGCGGATGAACACCAGCAATAAATTATAAAATAGTGGTAACGTTATTTTTATGTGCGTGCATGTGTCAAACAATGCCTCTATGTCGGGGTTAATTGTAAAGCAGTAACCCCTCCAAATGAGGTTAGACAGTGTGGGAGGCCGTACACCTCGTGTACTTCTCGAATGACAGTTGAAGAAAGACGCACGCCTGGTGACCTCAAAGTGTCATAGTGACATAAAAATAAAGCAGATTATTTTAAAATTAAGTAGAAATCTTCTGTGATTCAACAACTGTACTCATAAACATTTTTTTTATTTTAAACGAGTCACAGATATTGACTGCAAGAAGAAACGATGACAAATTTTAAGAAGTTTCATAATGAGTCACATGCATAACTGTTACTTGTGCAGTCTTAAATACAAATTATCTGCCGAGAAACTATATATTGTGTGGTGATTAGTGGTACATCTGCGAATTATCCCTTTCTTGACCAGCGCTGGCGACGCCATCGAGAGTCGTAAAGGGGAGTGCGGAGACAATGTGAAGTCGGACTGCGGAGGTCGATGCGGCAGCTCAGTGGTATCCCGGTATACGTGTACAGCTGGCATGTTGCAGTAATAGTCCAGCGAATAGCACTGGTTTGGGTTTTGGACTATGTCAGTTCTTACCTAGATTGACGGCTTAATCTGCGTGTGTAAACCTCATATGCTTGTGAATCGAGACGGAGAATATTGAAGATTATGAGCTTCTTTACAGGAGTAATACGATACCATATCCGCAGCCAGCGAAGGACTGAAGCTAATAACTTTGAGTTTAGTCTCTTTAATGTACAAACCAACCAACCAGCTAGGGATTGATTAACTTGAAAACTCCTACACCCAGTACTTCTGCTGCTTTGGTAAACGTTCCACATTTCGTGGCTTAACATACTGGCGTATTAGAAGTACACAGATTATTCACTGAGTGAATCTATACGCCGAAGTGCGTGATGGTATCACGTAATTGACAAGTTGGGTTCAAAATCCCACAATGTTTGAAAATGACATATTGAAACTGAAATCGCAATAAACAAACTTTTAATAGCTAAAAGGGGAATAATTTCACTTAAAAATTTCACAAAAGCTGTGGACCCAGTTATCATCAAAATTCTATATTCCGTAGGTGTCTCGAAAACGAGTTCCTGTTTGAATTTCTAAGGACTATAATTATTGGGTATTGTACAGGCTGCAAAAAACTACTTATGCTAAATGTTAGAATTTTTATAGGAGATAAAAATAAATTCGCTTGTACGTGTGCACCTGTCACAGGTGCACCGAGACCCCTAATGTTTTTTTTAAGCAAATAGTCTTCAGAAACTGTGTTCAAACTGCAGTGTCATGAATAATAGTTTAGATATATTGCTGAAAATGTGGTCCATTTACACTAATGCAAAAGTGGTATGTGGGTGAGACTGGTTTTCTTCCGCGTTCAAAATAACCAGGTATTTCACAAATAATGGTTGCAGCTTCATCCAAATGGTTAGGCAGCTCTTTTGGAGTGCTTATCAATGTCTCGTACATCAAACGCTTGATCCCACCCTCCTCCCGCCGCCCCCCTGCCGCCCACAAAATGAAATCCATGGGAGTGTTGTCGGGAGAACGTGGTGCCCACAACGCTGGCCCACCTTACCCTTCCAACAATCGGAAAATAAATTGCCAAAACCTTGATATACATGGCAAAGTGTGGTGGGGGCCTCGTCATGCTGGGCCTCATTGTTGGCGGAACAATCTGCGTTTCCGGTAGTACATCACGACGAAAGTATACAGTCATTTCCTACACCGAGTATTCTGGGCAAAATATACGGCCCCATAGATGATTGAGAACGATACCAGCTCATACATTTACCGTAAATGAAACAGTTGTTTGAACACCGTTTCTGGCGTGGAAAAGCTGCATCTGTAACATTTTGTCACATACAAAATTGTCTTAACTTTTGTGTATGTAATTTTGTACACCAACTGTAACTTACTGACGAAGCCATGTCTGCCATATACTTGGCATATGCTTGCTTGCCTGTCAGATAGATAATGGCGGTATTTCTTAGGAAACGTTGGGTTACCTTTACATGATACTCTTATGGAGCACATTATTTCGTAACATTTCTCCAGCCTCTCGATTTACAGATGGTATCATTATAATTTTTTACTTTCTGAAAAGCTGATCTATTTACAAACGAACGAAGGGATAGATGATAAGATATAAATTTATCTTACAAATATCAGCTTCAGTACTTGTTTTTAAACAAGACATGTGATGATTTTTTAAGCTGAAACTGGTTGTGATATCATACGTGTAACCCCAGGATGAAAATTGTTACCTATTTCAAACAAGTTCTATTGACGAATCTCAGGTATGAATTAATCAATTTTCCGGAAAACTTTTTGCTTAACTCTGTATAAATGTTAGTTGAATATTGCAGCTTTCTGCTAAGTTCTCAGCCGAAGCACAACGACTAAAGGAAAGATAATCTGTAATTTCTTCACTTAGCGTGCGTGGGAGGTACTTACTAACCTGAAATGATAACCTGCATCTTAAGAGAAATCTGTTCCACAAGGCGATGGATTCAGGTTTGAACTTTATACCTCAAAGTATTTTTTCAGTTTTTTCGGATTCAAAACAGAGTTTCCAAAACTGATCTTACGAATTACATAATGTTTCTAACATGTCTCAGTTTTTCGTTTCTTTTTCTTTTTAAACACATTGTATTTCGAACATCTTCTACCCAATTGGGTATCTTTTAATAATGGATGCTTCTTATGTACCCTCCATGAACCATGGACCTTGCCGTTGGTGGGGAGGCTTGCGTGCCTCAGCAATAGAGATAGTCGTGCCGTAGGTGCAACTACAAAGGGGAGGGGGGGAGGGGGAGAGAGGAGGTGTCTGTTGAGAATGAAGGCAAACGTGTGGTTCCAGAAGAGGGGCAGCAGCCTTTTCAGCAGTTGCAGGGGCCACAGTCTGGACGTTTGACTCATCTGCCCAAGTAACATTAACCAAAACTACCTTTCTGTGCCGGTACTGCGAACGGCTGAAAGCAAGGAGAAACTACAGCCGGCCGGCCAAGTGGCATTGCGGTTCTAGGCGCTACAGTTTGGAACCACGTGACCGCTACGGTCGCAGGTTCGAATCCTGCCTCGGGCATGGATGTGTGTGATGTCCTTAGGTTAGTTAGGTTTAAGTAGTTCTAAGTTCTAGGGGACTGATGACCACAGCAGTTAAGTTCCATAATGCTCAGAGCCATTTGAACCATTAGCCAAACTACAGCCGTAATTTTCCCCGATGGCATGCAGCTTTACTGTATGGTTAAATGATGATGGCGTCCTTTTGGGTAAAATATTCCGGAGGTAAAATAGTCCCCCATTCGGATCTCCGGGCGGGGACTACTCAGGTGGACGTCGTTATGAGGAGAAAGAAAACTGCCGTTCTACGGATCCGAGAGTGAAATGTCAGATACCTTAATCGGGTAGGTAGGTTAGAAAATTTTAAAAGGGAAATGGATAAGATAAACTTAGACCTGGTCAGTGAATACAGGGTTATAAATACAAAATCAAATAGGGGTAACCCAGGAGTAGGTTTAATAATGAACAAAAAGTTGGAGTGCGGGTAGCTACCACAAAAATCATAGTGAACGCATTATTGTGACCAAGATAGACACGAAGCATACGCCTACCACAGTAGTACAAGTTTATAAGCTAACTAGCTCCGCAAATGACGAAGAGATTGAGGAAATGTATGATGAGATAAAAGTTATTATTCAGATAGTGAAGGGAGACGAAAATTTAATAGTCATAGGTGATCAGAATTCGTTAGTAGGAAAAGGAAGGCAAGGAAACGTAGTAGGTGAATATGGCTTGAAGTTAAAAAATGAAAGACGAAGCCGCCTGGTAGAGTTTTGCACATAGCATAACTTAATCATAGCTAACACTTGGTTCAAGAATCCTGAAAGAAGGTTGTATAAATGGAAGAGGCCAGGAGATACTGGAAGGTTTCAGATAGGTTACATAATGATAAGACAGAGATTTCGGAACCTGGTTTTAAATTGTAAGACATTTCCGGGGGCAGATGTGGACTCTGATAACAATCTATTGGTTATGAACTGTAGATTAAAACTGAAGAAACGGTAAAAATGTGGGAATTTAAGGTGATGGGACCTTGATAAACTGACAGAACCAGATGTTGCAGAGAGTTTCAGGGAGAGCATCAGGGAACGATTGACAGGAATGGGGAAAGAAATACTGTAGAAGAAGAATGAGCTAGTAATAGTCCTTCGGTAAGAGGAATATATATTGAATTTAATTGATGAAAGGAGAAAATTAAAAATGCGGTAAATGAAGCGGGCAAAAAGGAATACAAAAGTCTCAAAAAGAATATCGACAGGAAGTGCAAAATGGCTAAGCAGGGATGTCTAGAGGACAAGTGTAAGTATGTATAGGCATATCTCACTAGGGGTAAGATAGATACTGCCTACAGGAAAATTGGAGAGACCTTTGGGGAAAAGAGAAGCACTTGTATGAATGTCAAGAGCTCAGATGGAAACCCAGGTCTCAGCAAAGAAGGGAAAGCAGGAAGTTGGAAGGAGTATATAGAGGGTCTATACAAGTGCGATGTACTTGATGACAATATTGTGGAAAAGGGAGAGTATGTTGGTGAATATGAAAAGGGAGATATTATATTGCGTGAAGAGTTTGACAGAGCACTGAAAGACCTAAATCGAAACAAGGCCCCGGGAGTAGACAACATTCCATTAGAACTACTGACAGCCTTGGGGGAGCCAGCCCTGTCAAAACTATACCATCTGGTGAACAAGATGTATGAGACAGAAGAAGTACACTCAGGTTTCATGAAGAATATAATAATTCCAATCCCAAAGAAAGCAAGTGTTCACTATGTGAAAATTACCGAACTATGAGTTTAATAAGTCACGGCTGCTAAATACTAATGGTAATTCTTTACAGACGCATAGAAAAACTCGCAGAAGCCGACCTCAGGAAAGAGGGGAAGATCAGTTTGGATTCCGTAGAAATGTTGGAATACGTGAGGGAGAGTGACCCCACGGCTTATCTTACATTAAGGAAAGGCAGACTAGCGTTTCCAGCATTTGCAGACTTAGAGAAAGCTCATGACAATGTTGCCTGGAATACTCTCTTTCAAATTCTGAAGGTGGCAGGGGTAAAATACAGGAAGTGAAAGGCTATTTGCAATTTTTACAGATACCAAATGGCAGTTATAAGAACCGAGGGGCCTGAAAGGGAACCAAGCAGTGGTCAGAAGGGAGTGAGACAGGGCTGTAGCCTATCCCCGATGTTATTCAATCTGTATATTGAGCAAGCAGTAAAAGAAACAAAATAAAAATACTGAGTAGGAATTATAGACCCCAGAGATGAAACAAAAAGTTTGAGGTTAGCCGATGACATTGTAATTCTGTCAAAGACAGCAAAGGACGTGAAAGAGCAGTTGAACGAAATGGACAGCACCTTGAAAGGAGGATATAAGATGAACATCAACAAAAGCAAAACGAGGATAATGGAATGTATACGAATTAAATCGGGTGATGCTGAGGGAATTAGATTAAAAAATTATACACTTAAAGTAGTAGATGAGTTTTTCTATTTGGGGAACAAAATAAATGATGATGGTCGAAATAGAGAGGCTATAAAATGTATAATGGCATTCGCAAGGTAAGCGTTTCTGAAGAAGAGAAATTTGTTAACATCGGGTACAGATTTAAGTGTCAGGAAGTGGTTTCTGAAAGTATTTGTATGGAGTATAGCCCTGTATGGAAGTGAAACATGGACGATAAATGGTTTGGACAAAAAGAGACTAGAAGCCTTTCGAAATGTGGTGCTACAGAAGAATGCTGAAGATTAGATGAGTAGATCACATAACTAATGAGGACTTATTGAATAGTATTGGAGAGAAGAGAAATTTGTGGCACAGCTTGAGTAGAAGAAGGGATCGGTTGGTAGGATATGTTCTGAGGCATCAAGGGATCACCAATTTGTATCTTACAGCGTAGTTTCTGGGACGGGGAGGTTCGGCCGTCGTGGCTCTGATATGCCTGACGGATTAACAACGAAGGCCGATGTGCTGCTCAGCGTGGACAGCCTGTATTTGCTTTCAAATAACTTCAGGGAATTCAGCCAGGTAACACTTTCAGCGACCGACAATGTTTCGGCGGGAGAGCACCCCGCCATTTTCAAGGCAAACTGCAAAGGACAGGCGACGTATATGCAAATTTAAGACCTCGGTTCTCGGACTGATGCAGGAAAGATAACACACACACACTGCACACTAGTGCCACCAAAGATGAACGAACTACTGTTGATGACATACCTCGCTCAGGCCGCCAAGGGCTACTACTGCAGTGGATGACCGCTAACTACGGATTATGATTCGGAGCAACCCTGACAGCAACGCTGCCATGACGAAAAATGCTTTTCGTGCAGCCACAGAACGTCCTGTTACGACTTAAACTGTGCGCAACAGGATGCATGATGCGCAACTTCACACGCGACGTCCATGGCGAGGTCCATCTTTACACCCACCACACCATGAAGTGCGGTACAGGCGGACCCAACAACATGCCGAACGGACCGCTCAGGATTGGCATCACGTTCTCATCACCGATGTGTATCGCATATGCCTTCAACCAGACAATCGTCGGAGACGTGTTTGGAGGCATCCCGGTCAGTCTGATCGCCTTAGACACACTGTCCAACGAGCGTAGCATGGTGGAAGTTCCCTGCTGTTTTGGGACGGCATTATGTGGGTCCGACGTACGCCACTGGTGGTCATGGAAGGTGCCGTAATGGCTGTACGATACGTGAATTCCATCCTCCGACCGATAGTGCAACCTTATCGGCAGCAAATTGGTAAGGCATTCGCCTTCATGGACGAACATTTGCGCCCCCATCGTGCACTTCTTGTGAACGAGTTCCTTCAGGATAACGCCATCGCTCGACTAGAGTGGCCAGCATGTTCTCCATACATGATACTATCAAACATGCCTGGGATAGATTGGAAAGGGCTCTTCATGGACGACGTGACCCACCAACCACTCTGAAGGATCTACGCCGAATCGCCGTTGAGGAGTGGGACAATCTGGACCACCAGTGCCTTGATGTACTTGTTGGATAGTATGTTACGACGAATACAGGCATGCATCAATGCAAGGGAACTTGCTACTTGGTATTAGGAGTACCGGTATGTACAGCAATTTGGACCCCACCTCTGAAAGTCTAGCTGTATGGTGGTACAACATGGAATGTGTGGTTTTCATGAAAAATAAAAAGGGCGGAAATGATGTTTATGTTTTCTGTGCAGGTTCCGGAACACTCGGAGTGGAGATGATGCAATTTTTTTTTTTTGATATGTGTATATGAAAGGCGCCTTTTGTCCAAGGCTATCCCAGCTGTCATTAATTTTCGACAACATGCGTGTCCGAAGGACCAATGTGCTTCGAAGCATTTTAGCTTGCATCAGTATTTAACACCGTCGCCATATCTCACAAATTGTTATGTATCTTGTTTTACGAACCACGTCATCCACTCAAGATTTCACAACAGTAACAAGGGAATAGCAGACCTGCTTGGTCATTTCCGAGATGTTCGCTCCCACGATCCGCACTACAACAAACTGCCCTCCGACAATATCACTAATGGCCGTGGATTTCCCCATTTGAGGCCCCTATCATCCCGTGTTGTCTTTAGAACGATTTCGTTACGTCGTCATGTAGCGACAACGCCACCAATGGCATGCATTCTCTTGTTCGGCAAGTCATGATGGTTTGACCCATTAGCGTATGTTACTGCAACCGTTGACAGGTGAAGCATACAGCCTGTCTAAAGCATTTAGGATCTATCATCCTAATGGTAGTGGTTTCTAGACATTGCTTTGTGTAATTGAAGGAATGGTCTTAAGTAAGTATTTAGTTGTTTATTGGCATGAATACTCAGTGAGGTGTTCACCTTCCAGCAACAGATTAAGTTCATAACAACCGTAGACGGTGCTTAACGCCATTATCAAGCACGCATTACAGTATTGTTCAAAATTATAGAGCGAACTTCTTTTCGATCCTGACAAAGATGTTAATTATTGGCTAGCACACACAACTTCACCAACAAATTACCGGTTTCGGTCGTCTCCAGCTCACAAATAGAAGCAGTACATCACTTCGAAGTACAATGAGGGTTTTATTATCACCAAAGGTTTGTGAATGAAGTAATGCTTCCTCTTACGAACTGAATATCGTTGAAGTCGACTGAAACACGTAATTTCTTATTGAAATTGTATTTTTTATAGCGCAATAAATAATATTTAAATATCACAAACTTTAGCCAATAACATCTCGCCCGATTCTGCGAATAGATCTCTGCCAAGTAACTTTGACAACTATGTGAGAACTCGTCCAGTCCCTCGAAAGGTTGTAGCGAGGGAAATAATTATCTTCCAGCTACGAAGTAAGTCGCTACACATTGATTTGACACACCACTGTGCTCCCCTTGCCTTAAAAACGTGTCAGTCATTCACCGTAACGAGTCTTCGTTGAATATTATGAAAATCTTTTTGCACGAAAGTCAGACGTAGTTTATTTCTCACTGCGAGTATTAAAAAGTAACAGCGTTATTATACCTCGTAGCTCTCTAGATATATTGACTAAAATTTAATAACACTCCGTTTTTTAAGTGAATAAAGCATGGCGGAGGTTTATTCAGTTTAATCTAAGATGCTGTCAATAAAGAACATTTCCAGACGGCAATTCAAACACGACTGCCACCGACGTCACATGCAAAGAATTAACGCCCAACTTGGTGGCACCTTCAGTGAAGATGGAGATAATCAAGAATATGTTGAATGGAATGAACGGTGTGATCGGTATAGAATGTGGGTTGAAACTGCACAGAAGACGGAAGAAAGTAATGAGAAGTAGTAGAAAAGGTATTGAAAGGTTATTATCAAAACTGGAAATCACAAAGAAGATGAACTCAAGGATTTCTGCTACCTTGGAAGCAAAACAACCCATGACAGACGTAGCAAGGAGAGCATAAAATGCAGACTATCACAGGAACGGAGGCTATTTATGGCCAAAGGAAGTACATCAGTATCAATCATAATTCCGAAGAAATTTCTATGATGAAAGTTTCGAGCACAGCATTGTACGGTAGTGAAATGTGGAGGCTGGGAAACCCTGCACTGAAGTGTATCGAAGCGTCTAACATGTGATGCTATGGAAGAATGTTGAAAATTACGTGGACTGATATGGTGAGGAATGGGCTGGTTCTCTGCAGAATAGGCGAGGAAAGGAATATACTCGTATTCTAAACACTGACAAAGAGAAGGGACAGGACGATACGACGTCCGTTAAGATATCAGAGAATAATTTCCATGATACTAGAGGGAGCTTTAGAGAGTTATACTGTAGAGGAAGACACAGACTGGGATACAGCCAACAAATAATTGAGGACATAGGTTAAAATTTATACTTTGAGACGGAAAAGTTGGCACAGGAGAGTAGTTCGCGCGAGCGGCTCCAAACTAGTCTGAGTACTGACGACCTAAAAAATATCATGTTGGGACTGTTGTCCCGAAACTTTTCAGAATGAAGTAGGGCTTCCTCTTACTATCTGAACATCGTCGATGTCGGCTGAAACACGTAATTTATTACTGATGTTGTATGTTTCTTCGCGGACAACAAATAATATTTAAATATCACAAAATTTTGCAAACAACACGTCGCCAGATTCTATGAATAGTTCTCTGCCGAGGAATTTGGAATACTATGTGAGAAATCGTTGAGTTTCCGAAAGGTTGTAGCCATGGAGACACGTATTTTCCAGTCGGCGACATGTCAGTTGATGTACTTCACAGTTATGACGGTGCAGACTCACTACTGAATCCAAGAACCCAGTTTACATTGTACGGGATGTTAAAAATTTCGCTTACAAAGTGGATCAAGTTTGTCTAATTTAAGTATGGGTGGTAGAGTGAGTTGCGCTTTGTGGAAATCGAAAATAGGATGTCATTCATGGTGGCACTTGGTACCTGTATCTGTACTTTCATAAATACTTCGCAACCTAATACTCGTGGAGGGAGAAATGGCTGTCCAAATGGCTCTATAGACACCCTTATGTATTATCTTCATCTCTAGATCCCTACTCGGGATACAGTTTGATGGGAACGTTGTCGTCGCAAAGCCTTCTTCGAATACAACTTCTCTAAATTTACCCAACAGTTGTTTACGACAACTATATCGTGATTCTTCCAAAGATTCGTATTAAAGCTTGTCCAGCACCTGTGTTACACTTTCGTGAGGGGTACACGCACCTCTTACAATCCTGCAGAGCGGGTCTAAATTCGTTCATTGTCTGTTGTCATGCGTCATTGATAATGACCCCAAACATTCGAATAATTTTGCAGAATTGGTCACTCTAGGGAGTTGCATGCGATTTTTTTTCCGGTAGACCGGACTTCCCACGAATACATTCAACAAATACAAACCATCCATTCATCTGCTAATATTCCATTTACTAGATCGTTCCACTCCATATTGATTCTGAGTACTACCACTTATTTTATTATGTGACTTATTGGATATGTTCACCACCACTCTTGTAAGCACGTACTGTACGGTCCTTTCTCTATGTTATATGCATTATCTTACTACGATACCTGATCAAAAGTATATGGCACCTATCAGTGGACATTAAGATGGTGCACGAACTCTGATAGGGACACTTTTAATGGTGTGTCACTATAACTGTGAAGGAATGGCAGCCCATTCTTCCTCTGACCAGAGCAGGTACTGATGTTGGATGCTACCGTCAAGAGATGAATCGAGTTTTGCCTTACGCCCAAGGGTTTCCACTGGCCCCAGGTCAAGACTCTGGGCAGGCTAGTCCCATTCCGGCATGTTATAGCACGTAAACCATTGCCTCATAGATATTCCATTAGGGTGCTGACTCGTTTCTCAACAGTTCTTCTGCTATAGGCTGTACGTAATTCTGTAAAATACTTTCACATCCTGCCGCATGACGTGTTTCCTTAAGCGCAGTAAGGGTAACACACTCTAACCTCGAAGTACAACATGCCCTTACACCACCGCCTCTGTACTTCGCTGTTGCCGCTACATATGATGACATACACCATTTGCCAAACCCAAACCCTTACATGGTTCGCCTCTGTAGCTGAGTGGAGAGCGTAGGTAGCTGACCCAGGTTCGTTTCCCGGTACTGCCAAGGAAGGTCTGGTACAGACTGCACTCGCCCCGTGATCCCAACTGAGAAGCTGCTTGACCGAGTAGTAGCGGTTACACGGTCTGGAAATTCTGCAAAACCGCCAGGAGAGCGGTGTGTTGAGCTCATACCGGAAACCCATGACGCCGCTAGGCAGATGGTGACACGGCGGGCGGTAGTCATCCCTTAGGCCTTCACGACCTGGACCACCAATTTTGTTAAACCCTTCCGTCGGATTATAATGTGATTCATGATTACAAATCACTCGATTCCAGCCTCCACTATCCAGTGCCATCTCTCTGCAAAGCACTTCATGTGTCGCCTAGCACTGACCATACAAACGTGTAGCTTGTAACTCGCTTATCAACCATTCTACCCCTTTTTTAACTCCATAGTATGCTGTCAGGAACGCTGGTGGCATTTTGAAACTCAGAAGTGATTCCTTCCGCTGATTTCATGCGAATTTTTACAACTACCCACCGCAATGCACGACGGCCCCTAGGTGAGATCTACGTTATTACAGTTTAGCTGTGGTTTTTCCTTCACATTTCACAATCACATCACCGACAGACGACTTGCACAGTTTCACAAGGCTTCAGATATTGTGATTTATTCTTTAATCAGGTGACATCCAATGACTAGTCCACATTCGAAGTCTTTGAATTTGATTGAGCCATCCTGATGATACTGCTTCACTACGGACAATGCAGTATTTGCCGTCGTCTTTTGTTCTGGTGGCTCCGCATCTCGTACATCTAATGGTCAAATATGTATAACAAAGGGGTGTCCGGATGCTTTTCATCACATAAAAAGTAGGTTGTCATTCATTACACACAGAGGTAACCTAATTTCCTTTTACACAGTTACATCGTTCGCGAAAAGATTTATTCTGTTCCTGGTGTTATCTAATAATTTTTTTTTTTTTTTTGGTCATCAGTCTACTGGTTTGATGCGGCCCGCCGCGAATTCCTTTCCTGTGCTAACCTCTTCATCTCTGAGTAGCACTTGCAACCTACGTCCTCAATTATTTGCTTGACGTATTCCAATCTCTGTCTTCCTCTACAGTTTTTGCCCTCTACAGCTCCCTCTAGTACCATGGAAGTCATTCCCTCATGTCTTAGCAGATGTCCTATCATCCTGCCCCTTCTCCTTATTAGTGTTTTACACATACTCCTTTCCTCTCCGATTCTACGTAGAACCTCCTCATTCCTTACCTTATCAGTCCACCTAATTTTCAACATTCGTCTATAGCACCACATCTCAAATGCTTCGATTCTCTCCTGTTCCGGTTTTCCCACAGTCCATGTTCCACTACCATACAATGCTGTACTCCAGACGTACATCCTCAGAAATTTCTTCCTCAAATTAAGGCCGGTATTTGATATTAGTAGACTTCTCTTGGCCAGAAATGCCTTTTTTGCCATAGCGAGTCTGCTTTTGATGTCCTCCTTGCTCCGTACGTCATTGGTTATTTTACTGCCTAGGTAGTATAATTCCTTAACTTCATTGACTTCGTGACCATCAATCCTGATGTTAAGTTTCTCGCTGTTCTCATTTCTACTACTTCTCGTTACCTTCGTCTTTCTCCGATTTACTCTCAAACCATACTGTGTACGCATTAGACTGTTCATTCCGTTCAGCAGATCATTTAATTCTTCTCCACTTTCACTCAGGATAGCAGTGTCATCAGCGAATCGTATCATTGATATCCTTTCATCTTGTATTTTAATTCCACTCCTGAACCTTTCTTTTATTTTCATCATTGCTTCCTCGATGTACAGATTGAAGAGTTGGGGCGAAAGGCTACAGCCTTGTCTTATACCCTTCTTAATACGAGCGCTTCGTTCTTGATCGTCCACTCTTATAATTCCCTCTTGGTTGTTGTACAGATTGTATATGACCCGTCTCTCCCTATAGCTTACCCCTACTTTTTTCAGAATCTCGAACAGCTTGCACCATTTTATATTGTCGAACGCATTTTCCAGGTCGACAAATCCTATGAAAGAGTCTTGATTTTCCTTTAGCCTTGCTTCCACTATTAGCCGTAACGTCAGATTCGCCTGTCTCGTCCCTTTACTTTTCCTAAAGCCAAATGTATTCTGTTCACCTATCTGCTCTCTCCTCTGCATTTAACAGTGGAGTTCCCGTTTTTTATTAGCTAATAAAGTGTTTACGTACAATGTAATAGCTAGAAGTCTTGTTACACGTCCTTTGGACACACTCTCGTAGGATTCTATCAGTCAAAGATCCTAGCAGTGGATGACGTGGTGTCAGAGACATGTCGGCATTCACTACCGGCTGCTGCAGTGCAGCCGCTCTTAGAACATTTGCAGACTCGGCCCTCGGAGGCTGTTGGCTGGTGCATCCGCGGCGCCCACTCGTTCACACCTCCTGCTAAATGTCGCATTCTGCGCCGGCCGCAGCTGACTTCACGGTTCCGGAACGGATGGGCCGGCCCGTTTAGCTATTCACGGCGAGACAGAATACAATGACACCGGCACCGTCACCGGTTGCGGACAATGGCTGTGCTAAATGCCAATTTCCCGCGCTAGTACGCATAAAAGACCGATCTGTTAAGAGCGCAAGAAGGCCCGAGTGCGAAGGTCGGACTTTCGTCACCATTTAGTCTCGTAGCCCCCGACACGAAGAATGGGACGATAAATGGGTCGCGACGTCCTTGTCAGAGCTCGTCCAACTCTCTTCTCGATTACACCGTGTACTATATTTGGAGGGGATTCACAATAATCCACAGTAATCAAAGGTCGCCCCTAGCAACCCCGAGCAATTCTCCTGCTGATGGACCCAAAAAACTCCAGAAACGGGCTCACCTCGATTCCAAAACGTAACAGCCCCTATTCCGAAGGGTGTTCGAGGGGGAGGTGCTTTTTCTTGGAGGATGGGGGTGGGGGGGGGAGAACAATGAATTGTTATTACATTGTAGACCAAATTCCTTACACGGTGGGCGCATCGAAATGTCTGTTAATTCATCACAACGTTCTTAAATTTACAATGAACTCTCAATGGTTTTCATTATATGTGGTTGGTTGGTTGGTTGTTTGCGGAAGGAGACCAGACAGCGTGATCATCGGTCTCATCGGATTAGGGAAGGATGGGGAAGGAAGTCGGCCGTGCCCTTTCAGAGGAACCATCCCGGCATTTGCCTGGAGTGATTTAGGGAAATCACGGAAAACCTGAATCAGGGTGGCTGGACGCGGGATTGAACCGTCGTCCTTCCGAATGCGAGCCCAGTGTCTAACCACTGCGCCACCTCGCTCGGTCATTATATGTCGTTTTCATTATATGTTTCCTAAGTTCTTTAATCATCAGTCAAATGTTGCTTTTCTGTTTTTGACCTACGAAGGCAGCATTTCTTTTTTAGCCTGCTTGGTTTCGAATACATCTTATTCGATTTCAAATGCCAGCCAAACCAGTTTAGAAATATGAATTGTATTGCCATTTGTTTAGATGTGTGTAGTATTAAAGTGCTATTACACAATAACCATTTCACGGAAAGTACCTCTGTCAATGAAGGAGGGCCGATGACACACGTTTTTATTTTTAAGATATTCCATTAACGGTGAATACCTTCGACTTCTGTGTCTACTATACTGAAATTAAAAGGCATCGATCAAGTTCCACTTAAATAAAATTCGCAATAATAAAGGATTTTACTTCACAATTTCTTTATATGGCCGACCGATAGCAAATTTCCCTTTTGTGAAACGGCCTAAAGGGAACAATAAGAAAATACGACCACAAGAGGAGAGGGTAGATTAAGTAGGGAGTAAGGCAGGAATAATTTCGCCTCTGCTGTTTAATCTGTATATTGATTCACCAGTAAATAAACAATGTCTCACAACTGGGTTTAAAATTAATATTGAAAATATTTCATTGATAAGTTTGGTTGACGATATAGCTGTGCTCTGAAAGTGGAAATGAATTACAGGAACGAATTGAAGGAACAGTTGCCTGAACGGTCTACAGAGCACAGAATATCATTTAAGAGTATTAAGAAGTAATACTGGAAACGGAGCTAGAGGAAAACGTAGCATCAGAATTGCAGGTTACCCTCTAACTGATGTCTAGCATTTCTGCCGCCTTGGAAGCAAAATAAAACATGACGTGCTAAGGAAGGAAGCAGAGTAGCACAAGCAAAGACGTCACTCCTCACAGGTCCTTACTTCAGAAAGAAAATTCTTAGAATGTATTTCTGGAGTACAACAATAGATACGTGTGAATAAAGGGCAGTGGCGAAACAGAGAAAAGAAGTTAATCGAATCCTTTGAAACTCGGTGACACAAAAACATCCTGAATATGAGGTGCATTGATAGGATAAGAACAGAGAAAAGGAATATAAAGACTAATTAAAGTAATTGGTAGGACGATGGGACATGTATTAAGACATCGGTAAGGAACTTTCATTTTAATGGCGGAAGCCGTAGAGAGCAAAAATCTGAGATAAGATGATTAGCACAACAGGGGACATAGTACCGGACCACGTCTAAACATTAACAAAATCTATGACCGAAGAAATGGGAGCATAAACCATTACAGAATATCTAACATGCTACAGAGTTACAAGATAGACTAGCTAGATTTGCTGCCTGCTGCACAGTTCTCTTTATCAGTGTTTTTACTCAACATATTACGCTGTCACGGCACTTGATGCTGTATATTTGTAAAAGATAATAAGATTAGAATGAGACACGGAAACACAGACGAATATTCCTCGATAGAAAGGACGCAAAACAGTGGGATCTAACATTACGGAAGATAATCACAACACAAAGATTTCAACGAATTAACAGCTCACCAAACGCTACCAGAGATTATATTGAACATCATGTCACATTCCATCAAAGTGGATATGACATATACAGGGTGTTACAAAAAGGTACGGCCATTATCAAGCGCCCCATGTTCTTCCACCTACGCTCAATGGAGCACGTTATCATGATTTCATACGGGATACTCTACCTGTGCTGCTAGAACATGTGCCTCTACAAGTACAACACAACGTGTTGTTCATGCACGATGGAGCTCCTGCACATTGCAGTCAATGCGGAGTTGGCAGATGCCCATTTGATGTATGTATTACCACGGGGCAATAGCCGTGGCTTGGTACGTTTGTATCGAGACAGATTTCCAGAACGAAAGTGTCCCGACAGGAAGACGTTCGGAGCAATTCATCGGCGTCCTAGGGAGCACGGAACATTCCAGCGTATGACTCGCGACTGGGGAAGACCTAGAACGACGAGGACACCTGCAATGGACGAGGCAATTCTTCGTGCAGTTGACGATAACCCTAATGTCATCGTCAGACAAGTTGCTTCTGTACAAGGTAACGTTGACCACGTCACTGTATGGAGAGTGCTACGGGAGAACCAGTTGTTTCCGTACCATGTACAGTGTGTGCAGGCCCTATCAGCAGCTGATTGGCCTCCACGGGTACACTTCTGCCAATGGTTCATCCAACAATGTGTCAATCCTCATTTCAGTGCAAATGTCCCCTTTACGGATGAGGCTTCATTCCAATGTGATCAAATTGTTAATTTTCACAATCAACATGTGTGGGCTGACGAGATCCGCACGAAATTGTGGAATCACGTCATCAACACAGATTTTCTGTGAACGTTTGGGCAGGCATTGTTGGTGATGTCTTGATTGGGCCCCATGTTCTTCCACCTACGCTCAATGGAGCACGTTATCATGATTTCATACGGGATACTCTACCTGTGCTGCTAGAACATGTGCCTTTACAAGTACGACACAACATGTTGTTCATGCGCGATGGAGCTCCTGCACATTTCAGTCGAAGTGTTCGTACGCTTCTCAACAACAGATTCGGTGACCGATGGATTGGTAGAGGCGGACCAATTCCATGGCCTCCACGCTCTCCTGACCTCAACCGTCTTGACTTTCATTTATGGGGGCATTTGAAAACTCTTGTCTACACAACATCGGTACCAAATGTAGAGACTCTTCGTGCTCGTATTGTGGACGGCTGTGATACAATACGCCATTCTCCAGGGCTGCATCAGCGCATCAGGGATTCCATGCGACGGAGGGTGGATGCATGTATCCTCGCTAACAGAGGACATTTTGAACATTTCCTGTAACACAGTGTTTGAAGTCACGCTGGTACGT
This sequence comes from Schistocerca nitens, assembly GCF_023898315.1. Taxonomy (NCBI): domain Eukaryota; kingdom Metazoa; phylum Arthropoda; class Insecta; order Orthoptera; family Acrididae; genus Schistocerca; species Schistocerca nitens. The sequence continues at coordinate 253,369,700 of NC_064622.1, forward strand.
TCTGTTGCTGTGTGTTTGCATTCCATGATTAATGTGATTTGAAGAGAAGTAATAAAATGATCTCTAACATGGAAAGTAAGCGTTTCCGGACACAAGTCCACATTACATTTTTTCTTTCTTTGTGTGTGAGGAATGTTTGCTGAAAGTTTGGCCGTACCTTTTTGTAACACCCTGTATAAACTTTCGTCCGCTTTACTTGTTGAATCGTTCGACACAGACTCTGTAGGGCCTGACTGGTTCGACACCAACTAGATACGTTTCTCAGGGGTCTGGTTCAAAAATATCTTCGGTACGATTGTCAAACATGATCTCTCGTACTTTTTGAAAAATTTTCTGTGTTTGCGTTTTTCCAACCCCATGGATGTGGCACGTTTTGCACACAATGTTCCATAAGATTTTGAGTACATCTTGCGAATTAATCTTAATGCTCCCCTTCCACGCTCATTTCGAGTGTCAGAAATGGAACATACAGAAGAGAAACAAACAAGGTTAGGATTTAAGGTGCTGACTACGTCAAGCACGTTGGAAACTGAGGTAGTTTGTAACGGATGACGATGAGAAAGGAAATCAGCCGTTTAGTTTTTCGTATGTACCGCTCCGGAATTCTCCTTAATTGATCAACATAAACTACAAAATCACATACAGGAGATGGACAGAAATACGTAAACACTAAAAATACATTACCATATCTAATACGATGTAAGAAACCTTTTGGAATTCAAACAGTTCCACTCGCCCCAAATTGATAAATACAGATTCTCTGGTGTTTTCAAATTAATTTTATTCCATTTTTCCTGCAAAATTGTGGCAAGATCAGGCACGATGATGGAGGTGGATGACAATCACGCACCCTTCTCTTCAAAGGCTTAGTATTATTAATATCTGGTGAATGAGATGGCCAGAGACGGTGCAGTACTTCATCTTCGTGCTCGCAGCCAGTAGTAGTTGATATTAAAACGGCATGTGAAGCAGCTAGGATGAAGAAATTTGAAATTGTAGACACAGCTATTAAGGACGATACAGATTTTTCAATTCCAAACTGCTCTTGTAAAGTTGTGAAATACGAGAGTTGTGTATCAAAAAATCTTAGTACAATATTAGAGAAAGCAATGATCACTCGACCTGAGAAGTGCAGTACGGCAGTACTTATAACTGAATATTATTACACTTGAAGACGGGAGAATTCATTGCAGGAAACGAACTAATAGAAGTTCATTGACACCAAACCGAAAAAATTTGAGACTGATCTGCGTAGATATTTCCCAATTTATTGTTAACGACTATGAAAAAAAAAAGCTTAAAATCATGCACGCTAAACTTCTCCAACTTAGATCACAAGCGAAAATTCAGAGAAATAAAAAAAAAGCTTAAAATCATGCACGCTAAACTTTTCCACCTTAGATCACAAGTTAAAATTCAGAGAAATGGGAAACCGGATCTTCTAATTCTCAACAACAGGTCACTACCATGCTATAAACTTAATGATTTTCTTAACAACAAACTTAAATCGGTTTATACGTTCAGTACTTATAAGGTAGCTGCGTATGCTCGAGCCGGCCGGAGTGGCCGTGTGGTTCTAGGCGCTACAGTCTGGAGCCGAATGACCGCTACGGTCGCAGGTTCGAATCCTGCCTCGGACATGGATGTGTGTGAAGTCCTTAGGTTAGTTAGGTTTAATTAGTTCTAAGTTCTAGGCCACTGATGACCTCAGAAGTTAAGTCGCATAGTGCTCAGAGCCATTTGAACCATTTCTTTTCGTAACCTCGAATCGTTTCTGTTTTGCGTGTTGGTATACCAGTTGCTACAGGTTCATTTGTCAATTTTAATTTATTATTTGTAGTTTACTTTTGCTGTTTGAGTTTACATATCGTCATTTTGTCATTTGGTGATAGTGAGTGGAGCTGTGGTCGCCAGGAAACGAAGCGCCAAGTGAAATAATCAGACATTTCAAACATATTCTTATATCTGAGTTCAGTACAGGGGTGACAGTAGTGGAGGCAGCCAGAGGTATTTGACCGTGTACGGGGGAAAAAGCCGTTGGACAGAGTTCGACAGTAATATGTTTTTCTTTTTTTTTTTAAGGAAGATCATTTTGGCATTACTGATTTCCCATTTTCAGGGTTTAATGATAGTTTAAACCCATTAATCCACAATAAAACTAAACTCCGCCCGAGCATGACTCGACGAGTTCTTCGCTTCAAAACCCGTGGTTTCTACAGTCGCTGAATTGAAAAGTTACCCCACCGTTGGTAGGCTGCTTTAAATAGTGAAGGAGAATATATTACTGATGACTACACTCTCTGTTATGTGATTCTCTTGTGTTCATTAAACTTACGGAAAAACACTGCGAACTTGTACACGAACTCAATATTATAGGGTTAAAAACAATTTCGTACTGTAAATACGATCAAGGGTATCTGTAATGGGACGCTCCCATCCTTGGATGTAAAGAACCTCTTCAGCTATGTGCCTATAAAAAGAAACTACTGAAATTGCCAAATACAATCTACTAGCCCATATCGCGATCAGTACTGCGGAATATACAGAGCTTATTGAATTTTAGATTTTGTTTTATCTTCCAATATTTTTATCCTCAGAGATAAAATATATTAAAAAATTTCGTCTTTGAATGGGTAATAGTCTTGCTGTTACTTTAGCAGACAGTTTTTCGAAACATTTATAACGTAAATATTTTACCAAGTTTCTATACCTAACAGTAAAAAAAGGAAACTATTTATTATAACCGGTATGTTGACGTTTTTCTCTATTGTTAGAAGTAACGCAAATGACGTTGATTCATCTTCTTAGTGGGCAGCCTTCTCCGAAAAACCACTTTTCCTAAGAAAGTAGAAGGAAATTCCATTATCGCTCTTGTCCTTAATATGAAGGAACTTGACAACTAACATAAATATTCGTTTTTCAGAAATCCTACATGTACAGATATTATCATCACAGCCAGTTCATGTCGCAGACCACCATATTAAAAAAGCCTTCTTCCCTCAATGATTCACCAGATCTTAGACGGAAAGTTAAACACGTAAATAACTCAGTATTTTAAAGCAAATTGTAATACTCAACTGTTTCTCTGTAAATGATGTTATGCATCGTTACAAAAGGCTACAGAACCAAAAAACTAAATAGCAAGTCACGTGCACTCACCCAGGTAGCAGAATTAAGAAAGAAAAAAAAACTATTCCAGTAAAAGTTGAAAATGCGAATGACAAATTGGTTGACTCAGGAGTTTGCAGGACTGACTGTAGTAACTATGATAAATATTGTATCGGGCAAACTGGCCGCTCTTTTGATGCAAGGTTCAATGAGCATTCACAGATACATAAAGAAACTACCTTGGGGATGCATTTAACAAAAAATTCCCATACATAGGGAGCACTGAAAACAGTACGGGAATTCTCCAGAAGGCGCAAAAACACCATGGTCTTAACTTGCTTGACATGTATAAATACAGAAAATAAGAACAGCAAGCGTATCCATTTTTTACTTTGCTTTGTTTGACGATGTTCTGCGTTAACCACATTCTTTTTTATTGTTATTTCAGTTCCCCACAAAGGGACGGGTTGTCAGCTTGGTAAACTCGTTCTTCGCCGAATGATAATGACAGATGATTTTATAAAAAGACATTGGTGGAAGCCATTTTTACGAAAAACAAATCATGACAAAAGAGGTTTCTATAAAAAAACACATAGAAGGAAAATATTGACTGTCTTAAACCTTGCCTGACGATTTTTTATTACCGTTAAAATACAGAATGTTCAGAAATTCCACTAAAACTTCTAGGACTTACAGAGGGGAGTGAGTATACAATATTTTGAATAGGAACCCACGGCTGGAAACGTCCCGTCTCCGTTCTACGCGGCTTCAGTTCAGGTGTGTAGTGAGTCCGCGTCTGCTGAGGGAAAGGGTAATTCTCATAGCTGCTTGACCTGGTATGCTGTAGGACAGACAATGTGACGTGTACTAAGAGTGTACTACGTCAGACGGTCACACGAAAGCGCTTAACGTCTGCCTTGTTACGGTCTACGAGACACCGTTACAGACAGAGGAAGATTTGTTAGCATGAGTTCTGGCCGCTGCACTAGAAACTGAAGAGATACCACGTGATATGGAGAGTGTGTACCAGAAAATGATTCGTAGGTACAATGTTTGCAACAACGTGGGAGGGCGCCACATCGAGGTGCTCTTGTAACGCATCAGTACTGTTCTGCACGCACAACATGATGGATAATTTTTTGTCTTCGACTGATGTAAGAACGTAATTTTCAGTGTCAATACAAACAAATGTGCGTAAGTTATGAAGGTACATAGTACAGCCAGAGAACCTGATACACCTGCCTAATATCGTGTAGCGCCCCCTCGCGTACACAGAAGTGCCGCAAGCCGACGTGGCGTGGACTCGATTGAGGTCTGACGTATAGCTGGAGGGAACGGACACCATGAATCCTGCAGGGCTACCCAGATATCCGTAAGAGTACGAGGGTGTGGAGATCTCTTCTGAACAGCTCGTTGCAAGGCATTCCAGATATGCTCAATAATGTTCATGTCTAGGGAGTTTGGTGGCCAGCGGAAGTGTTTAAATTCAGAAGAGTTTTCCTGGATCCACTCTGTAGCAATACTGGACTGCACAATGGACATGAATGGATACAGGTAATCAGACATGATGCTTACGTACGTGTAACTGGTTACAGTGGCACCTAGACGCATCAGTAGTCCCATAGCTGGCCGGAGTGGCCGTGCGATTCTAGGCGATACAGTCTGGAACCGAGAGACCGCTACGGTCACAGGTTCGAATCCTGCCTCGGGCATGGATGTGTGTGATGTGCTTAGGTTAGTTACTTCTAAGTTCTAGGCGACTGATTACCTCAGTAGTTAAGTCGCATAGTGCTCAGAGCCATTTGAACCATTTGAGTAGTCCCATATCATTCCAGCTGCACACGCCCCACACTATTACGGAGCCTCCAGTAGTTTGAACAGTCCCCTGCTAACATGCAGGGTCCATGGATTCATGAGGTAGTCTCCATACTTGTACATGTCCATACGCATGATACAATTTGAAAAGAGACTCGTGTGACCAAGCAACATGTTTCCGGTCATGTCGGTGTTGACGAGCCCAGGCGAGGCGTAAAGCTTAGTGTCGTACACGCCATCAAGGGTACACGAGTGGGGCTCTGAAAGCCTGTATCGATGATGTTTCGTTGAATGGTTCAATCGCTGACACATATTTATGACCCAGTATTGAAATCTGCAGCCATTTGAGGAAGCGATGCACTTCTGCCACGTTGAACGATTCTCTTCAGTCGTCGTTGGTCCCATTCTTGCAGGATGTCGGAGATTTGATGTTTTACCGGGTTCCTCATATTCACAGTACATTCGTGAAATGGTCTTACGGGAAAATCCCCACTTCATCGCTACCTCGGAGATGTTGTGTGCCATCGCTTGTGCGCCGACTATAACACCATGTTGAACTCACTTAAATCTTGTCAACCTGGCAGTGTGGCAACAGAACCAGATGTAACAACTGCGCTAGACACTTGTGGTCTTACATGGACGTTGCCAACCACAGGGCCGAGTTCTGTCTGTTTACATATCTCTGTATTTGGATGCGCATGCCTATACTAGTTTCTTTGGCTCTTCAGTGTATGCTTCGTTATGCTCCCTTTCGAATTGTTATCTAATAACTCTCTTGTGTCACGCTTAATTCAGTTCCACAAGCTGAAGTAAATGAGTTAGGCATCTGAACTGAATCCGTCGTAGAAAGTGAATAGTACTTTTCCGGATAGGGGTTCCTAGTCAAAACCTTACGTATTCATTCCCCTCTTCAAATCTTAGAAATATGTGAGGGAAATTTACAAACTCTCCTCGTAGACACCTGTGAATGTGAATGATTCCTTGGTGAATTAATCATGCTGATTATACATGAAAATAATTGTCATGATGTGCTTGCAGTGATTAGTATGATTATGACGCCCTGTGGAACGGCAAACAGCGACCAAAAGTCCGCAACTTGGACGAAGATAGAAGGAGAAAACAAACGGATTGTTTGAGGTGGAACGTTGTGGTTAGGTTGGAAAAGAGGGCTGCGCCTCGAGCCTAATTTCATTTTTGTGGAGTGGGAGTTGTTTGATATTCTGTCTGGAGAAGGTGGATAAGACACGAAGGTCCATGGGACGTGGAATATGGATCTAGTAACGTAGGGGGCTAAGACGAAATGGCTGCAGGAAAAATGTGAAGACATCGAAAAAGATATGATTGCAGGAAGAACAGACTCAGCATACACGAAAGTCAAAACAACCTTTGGTGACATTAAAAGCAACAGTGGTAACATTAAGAGTGCAACGGGAATTCCACTGTTAAATGCAGAGTAGAGACCAGATAGGTGGAAAGAATACATTGAAAGCCTCTATGAGGGTGAAGATTTGTCTAATGTGATAGAAGAAGAAACAGGAGTCGATTTAGAAGAGATAGGGGATCCAGTATTAGCATCGGAATTTAAAAGAGCTTTGGAAGACTTACGGTCAAATAAGGCAGAACGGATAGATAACATTCCATCAGAATTTCTAAAATCATTGGGGGAAGTGGAAACAAAACGACTATTCACGTTGGTGTGTAAAATATATGAGTCTGGCGACATACCATCTGACTTTCGGAAAAGCATCATCAACACAATTCCGAAGACGGCAAGAGCTGACAAGTGCGAGAATTATCACACAATCAGCTTAACAGTTCATGCATCGAAGCTGCTTACAAGAATAATATACAGAAGAATGGAAAAGAAAATTGAGAATGCGCTAGGTGACGATCAGTTTGGCTTTAGGAAAAGTAAAGGGACGAGAGAGGCAATTCTGACGTTACGGCTAATAATGGAAGCAAGGCTAAAGAAAAATCAAGACACTTTCATAGGATTTGTCGACCTGGAAAAAGCGTTCGACAATATAAAATGGTGCAAGCTGTTCGAGATTCTGAAAAAAGTAGGGGTAAGCTATAGGGAGAGACGGGTCATATACAATATGTACAACAACCAAGAGGGAATAATAAGAGTGGACGATCAAGAACGAAGTGCTCGTATTAAGAAGGGTGTAAGACAAGGCTGTAGCCTTTCGCCCCTACTCTTCAATCTGTACATCGAGGAAGCAATGATGGAAATAAAAGAAGGGTTCAGGAGTGGAATTAAAATACAAGGTGAAAGGATATCAATGATACGATTCGCTGATGACATTGCTATCCTGAGTGAAAGTGAAGAAGAATTAAATGATCTGCTCAACGGAATGAACTGTCTAATGAGTACACAGTATGATTTGAGAGTAAATCGGAGAAAGACGAAGGTAATGAGAAGTAGTAGAAATGAGAACAGCGAGAAACTTAACATCAGGATTGATGGCCACGAAGTCAATGAAGGAATTCTGCTACCTAGGCAGTAAAATAACCAATGACGGACGGAGCAAGGAGGTCATCAAAAGCAGACTCGCTATGGCAAAAGAGGCATTTCTGGCCAAGAGAAGTCTACTAATATCAAATACCTGCCTTAATTTGAGGAAGAAATTTCTGAGGATGTACGTCTGGAGTACAGCATTGTATGGTAGTGAAACGTGGACTATGGGAAAACCAGAACAGAAGAGAATCGAAGCATTTGAGATGTGGTGCTATAGACGAATGTTGAAAATTAGGTGGACTGATAAGGTAAGGAATGAGGAGGTTCTACGCAGAATCGGAGAGGAAAGGTTCAAATGGCTCTCAGCACTATGGGACTTAACATCTATGGTCATCAGTCCCCTAGAACTTAGAACTACTTTAACCTAACTAACCTAAGGACAGCACACAACACCCAGTCATCACGAGGCAGAGAAAATCCCTGACCCCGCCGGGAATCGAACCCGGGAACCCGGGCGTGTGAAGCGAGAACGCTACCGCACGACCACGAGCTGCGGAAGGAGAGGAAAGGAATATGTGGAAAGAATATGTGGAAAACACTGATGATCAGAAGGGACTGGATGATAGGACATCTGCTAAGACATGAGGGAAAGACTTCCATGGTACTAGAGGGAGCTGTAGAGGGCAAAAACTGTAGAGGAAGACAGAGTTTGGAATACGTCAAGCAAATAATTGAGGACGTAGGTTGCAAGTGCTACTCTGAGATGAACAGGTTAGCACAGGAAAGGAATTCGTGGCGGGCCGCATCTAACCAGTCTATTGACTGATGACAAAAAAAAAAAAAAAAAAAAAAAAAAAAAAAAAAAAAAAAAAAAAAAAAGTTGGGTTCTAAACTAGGTTGTGGGTCTGAGTTTTGCGACTGAAGTATCTGTTTCGTATAAAACGCCCCTGTTATGTATATCTTGTGTTGTTGTTACCTAATATAGATTGCAATCCGTATTAGCTTCAGCTTTTACATTGATCAGAATACCCTCGTGTTTGGTTGTGCCTCATCTGTTTATATTTTTCACTAACTAGATAATCTTATTAACTGAGTAGTATAATGTTTTATTATTCTACTCTTGGAACGGCTTGTCACAGAGTTCCTAAGACCACTGGCATGCTGCATCCACTGCATTTTGTATTGTGTAGGTTTACAGTAACGATATCAAACAGGCTTACGACTCAGACTTATTTTGTGGATACTGTACCACAGTTTATTATTAACAACAGGACTGTTACATTGTGATTCCAGTGGCCTAGTTTACACACTATATGGGCGTTCATTTTAACTGAAACTCCCATGCTAGGGCGGCGGTGACAACTTTGTAGTCTTCAATGGGAACCATCTGTTTTGATTGCAGACTAGCTGGGGTACCCAGCTTCGATCAGGGGAAGTTAACACGTTACTGTGTGGTAGATGGAATTGAAGGATAAACTTTAAAGTATAAGCGGTAGATGATTTTTATTGAAAACGTTTGCTAACTATCTGCAATTCTTGTTTATAAATAACATTTTTCATTTCTTCTATCAAGGGTATGTATGTAAAGATTTTACGAATTTCCTACTCGTGCATGTGTCTCGGACTGGCTATGTATGGTGAAGGTAAGATTATCACTCTTCCAGTGTCATGAATGTTTCCATCATTTATGATTGCATCTCGAAGGTGGATGTTTTCTTCCGTGCTCAGTTTCTTCTGATTCAGTATGCAGCATCTGTTTTTGCGTATACGTTTACCAGGAATCGCTGGAATAAACGACGAGTGTTGAGAATGTGATTGTAAGTTTCATTGCCTCTAATCATTTGGTGGTAACCATAGTACCCCTTGGAAGTGGCTTTTTTGTTTGTTTCTACGCCTGTCTCAGGTTGTATTTGTCTCACATTAAAACGATATCCATCCTCTCCATGCAGAAATATTAATGGATATTGGAGAGCGTAATATGATCAGTGCGTGACTCTCCACAATTACGATGGCGACTTTATCTATTTGAGGTCGACGATCGTGTTCTCCAGGTGGTCTTTTGTCGGCCCGATTTATAACTTTGTAGTCGTCAGAAATCATTCGTCTAGTGCTGCTTTGAATACGTGAATCAGCCGATTGTATTCGTGTAAGATCCTCAGTACATCTCGGACTACTTCTCATCTCAGTCAACTGGTATTTGTGCATCGTTGATCAGTTTCTGTCTCTTAATTTCCGATGAAACATACTTGCAGAAATTGCTTTGGTGTGTAGTGGTAGTAATGGTTCCACAACACGTTGTGACTGGTTTGTCCTTGGATGGAAAAAAACACAATTGATTTCATCTCTGTTAGTGTTGATCGAAGTGACACCGAAAGAAATCATTTGGAAGCAGGCTTCGTACGCCTTTACATTTTGAAAAAAGTATTTTGTTTCTGTAGTATCCCCGATCATATAATGTAAAATTTTTCTATTCATGCAACAGAATTTTGGTATTTCTATACGCAATTTTTTCGGAATACACAGTTGGCGGATGTTACTCATTTTTCGGAGAAAAGTGTCTTTGTGCGTTATATTCTTCCGTCGGACAGTATTGGAATGCTGCAACTGTTAGGCTGCACTGTTTTGCTTGTCATCGTCCGCGCTTCTGGTAGGGTGATATTTTCATGGTTGGCTTGAGTTCGCAATCTTTATCATAAGATTGTGTCCCAATTCTTGATTCTTCAATCCGTTCTTTTTTTTTTTTTTCGTTTGTTGGGAACTTAAAAGTGCTTCGTGCCCTTCGTCTGTTTCGTTTCTCCGCTGTTCTTTTGGATTCCGCCGTTTTGCTTCGGAACTGGCAAGATCTCCTATTTTACGTCGTGGCGTTGCCTAAAATATAAAGCAGATCTACTATTTATTAACAAATACGCTAAGTACACTTTACACACTTTTCACACTTTCCATTTTCGATTTATATGTAGTCACTGTACTCAAATGCTTCTAATGGTTCTGAGCACTATGGGACTTAACATCTGAGGTCATAATGAAACGTCCCCTTTCGAAAATTTTTACATGACTGTGCTTAAACTGACACACAATATTTTTAGCGCAACGCAATCTGACTTTCAATAATCTCTACAAGAGAATGGCCCTGACTAACATTAACCTGTACTTTTCACAAATCACTTACCTCACAAAAATCTTGGTTACTCCTACTACTGCAATACAGCAAGCGCCACTACTGCCAGCTAAATAAAAGATTCAAACTATGGAAGGCACTAACTACTGGTAGGGATAGTTAGCAAATGAAGGATATTAATAGAGAACAAACAATGTATTTACCTTGATATCATATATATATATATATATATATATATATATATATATATATATATATATATAGAGCAGTTCATGACAAATTTCAAAACTCCGCCATCTCTCTCCCCACATCCACTACTGCTGGTGGCTCACCTCCAACTGCCCAACGCTACGCGCTGTTCACAGCCAGCTGCCTAACACTACAATGGCGAGTATTACAACAATGCAAAGCAGCCACAGACTGCACACAGCACAGCCAGTGATTTTTATACAGAGGTTGCGTTACCAATAAAAAAACCTAAACAGCCTACTTACAATAAGTCCCCTAGAACTCAGAACTACTTACACCTAACTAACCTAAGTACACCACACACATCCATGCCCGAGGCAGGATTCGAACCTGCGACCGTAGCGGTCGCGCGGTTATAGGCTGAAGCGCCTAGAACCGCTCGGCCACACTGGCCGGCAGTCACTGTATCACTTTGACTACTCACACTTCACTGTTTGTTTTTATTCATTCATTGCACTGCTTTATCGATTCCTCTCTTCGGCACTGAGAAAAAACTGATTTTCAATCCCACAGCGTGTCTTGCTTGATATACCATCCCCCCCCACCCCCCCAAGTGGCGAATTCCAAAACATACCAAAACAAAACGCCTTCTAATGGTACACAATGTTCCAGAAGTTTTCACAACATTCGAGATTTTTCTGGAATGTTCCACAATAATCTGGGATATTCCAGGGTGTTCCCGCACTTTTCGGAATCTTCCTGAAAGTTCCAGGCTATTCCCGAACATTCCAGACCATGCCAGATCATTGCGGAACATTCTGAAGTGTTATGGAATCCTCTCGAATGTTCTCAAATATTGTTGAATGATCTTCAGTTTTCTAGAGGTTTCTACAGGGCGAAAGTTCCCAACCCTTATTCTTTCAAAAAGACGCCCTTCAGGTAAAAACTGGAACCTTCTACATTGATGGGGGATAGAGGGCTACCAAATCATGCAACTCTCTTGATCGTAATAGGACTCGTTTCTGAGTTTTAGCGGCACGTACATGCTACACTTACTTTTATAATATACATATACAACAGGATTATATGGCCAAATCTACATACATTTTGTCAGAAGAAATTTCTTCGTTTCAATACGGATGGTGCTGTAATCGGAGGAATAAAAATGGGTACACAATCGTAATTTACCACATGCTACTCAATGACCCTCGAATATCCAACGGCACATGGGACCCAAGCTCTATGATGGGAGTTTAGGACACCTCAGTATTTCATAACTTCTAGTTGGAAATCTAGTCGTAACGTTGTATTCCTCCGGTATAATGAGCAGGAGAGTACTCGACACGCCACCGAGGTCGTTTAGCGAATTATGACGTACCGTAATAGATAAAACACTTCGACAGGAGCTCTCGTATCGTAGGAAAGATAGCGGCTCCAAACATTACAGAACTTACGTATTGTTTATTGCCCGGGCACCTAGCTACTTTTGGTGAACAGACGTGGAAGTGGACAATGAGTATAGAAACAACAGAAGAAAAACTGAAATGGTTCTTATTTGCTGAGAGAAATGCTCGGGCTTCTCTTGCCTTGTACGTCGAGCGTATTCCAGAGGAAGCTCACACTCGTTCGTGTTTCGTGCTTTTACAAGGTTGCGAACTCCTGTTTGTCTGGTGGCAGTGTACAACCGCCAAACGTGTTACAGGAGAAGCTACGTAGTTGTACTAGCGGCAGTGGATCACAGCCCATGGATAATCGCCCTGCAATTACACCGCGATTTCGGTATGTCCGTGAGTAGTACTGTCACAGTAATGCATAGTTATGAGTATCAAACATACAGTGATGTCACAGTATCGACCAGTAAACCGTACTATGCTGGTATACAGGACCTCCCATGAAGGTGAACCAGCATAACAGATTGTTACCCTCAGCAAATAGAAGAAACGACATCAGGGTGTTAGTCACCACATAAATGCAGGAGAAATTCGCCTTCTCGATGACAACCCAAGGCCTCACATAAGTCTGCGCACCCGAGAAAAGCTCGAAAAGTTTTATTGGACCGTTATTCGCCGTATAGCCCGAACGACACACCTTTCGACTTACATCCGTTTGGCCCAAAGCACTCCATGAGAAGCAATACGTGAATGATTCGTATGTTACTGATGTAGCAAGACGCTGTCTTCGACTTCGAAAAGCCTGGCGCGGCAACGTTTGCACCTACATTCTCAAGTACGTCTACGTCTACATACATACTGCGCAATTCACCGTAGAGTGCGAGGCGGAGAGTTCGTTTTGACGTATCCTGTGACAGCGTCCAGCCTTCTCATATTATCGATCAATTTGTATATATTTTATTAAGATAAGTTATGCGCCACGAAGGATCATTCTTGTGAAGTCAGGCCACCTAATAGTACCCTGTACCACTACTAGTCAGGTCCCTTCCTGTTCCACTCGCAAACAGGACAAAGGAGTAATTACTGTCTATATGTCTCCGCCTGAGCCCTGACTTTCTGTATCTTGTCTTCGTGGTCCTTTAGCGCAATGTATGTTGGCGGTGATATTAAAAGCAAGGGTGGTAACATTAATAGTGCAATGGAAATTCCGCTTCGAAATGCAGAGCAGAGGGCGGATAAGTGGAAAGAGTACACTGAAGGCCTCTATGAGGTGGATATGACAGAAGAAGAAGCAGGAGTCGATTTAGAAGAGATGAGGAATCCAGCATTAGAATCAGAATTTAAGAAAGCTTTGGAGGACTTAAGATCAAATAAGGCAGGAGGCATAGATAAGATTCTACAATAATTTTTAAAATCATTGGAGGAAGTGGCAACAAAACAACTATTCACGTTGGTGTGTAAAATGTATGAGTCTGGCGAGACACCACCTGATTTTCGGAAAAATATTATCCACACAATTCCGAAGACTGCAAGAACCGACTAGTGATAGAGTTATCGCACAATCAGCTTAACAGTCCATGCATCCAAATTGCTGACAAGACTAATCCATAGAACAATGGAAAACATATTGAGAGTGCATTAGATGACGATCAGCTTGGCTTTAGGAAAGGATTCTGACGATGTGGTTGGTATGGAAGCGAGGCTAACGGAAAATCAAGACGCGTTCACAAGATGTGTCGAACTGGAAAAAGCGTTCGACAATGTAAAATGGTGAAAAATGTTCGAAATTCTGAGAACAATAGGAGTAAGCTATAGCGACAAACGAGTAATATACAATATGTACAAGAGCCAAGAGTGAAAAAAGGAGAAGGAGGAGATTATTGTTTAACGTCCCGTAGACAACGAGATCATTAGAGACGGAGCAGAAGCACGGAATAGTGAAGGACGGAGAAGGAAATCGGCCGTGCCCTTTCAAAGGAACTATACCGGCATTTGCCTGAAGCGATTTAGGGAAATCACGGAAAACCTATATCAGGATGGCCGGACTCGGGTTTGAACCGTCGTCCTCCAGAATGCGAGTCCAGTATGCGAACCAGTGAGCCACCTCGCTCGATGCGAATAATAAGAGCGGACGACAAAAAACGAAGTGTTCGTATTAAATAGGGTGTAAGACGGGGATGTAGTCTTTCGCCCCTACCTTTCGATCTGTACATCGACGAAGTAATGATGGAAATAAAGGAAAGGTTCAGGAGTGGAATTAAAGTTCAAGGTGAAAGGATATCAATGATACGATTCGCTGATGACATTGCTATCTTGAGTGAAAGTGAAGAAGGACTACATCATCTGCTAAATGGAATGAACAGTTTATTGAGTACAGGATACGGACTGAGAGTAAATCAAAGAAAGATGAAAGTAATGAGAAGTAGCAGAAATGAGAACAGCGAGAAACTTATCGGGACTGATGGTCACGCAGTAGATGATATTAGGGAATACTGCCACCTAGGCAAAGAAAGCGAAATAACCAATGACGGAGGGAGCAAGGAGGACATCAAAAGCAGACTAGCACTGGCAGAAAGAACGCTCCTGGCCGTTAGAAGTCTACTGGTATCAAACAAAGGCTTTAATTTGAGGAAGAAATTTCTAAGAATGTACTTTTGGTACACAACATCGTATGGTAGCGAAACATGACCTCTGGGAAAATTCGAACAGAAGAGAACCGAAGCATTCGAGACGTTGTGTTACAGACGATTGTTGGAAATCAGGCGGACTTAGAAGGTATGAATAAGGAGGTACTGCGCAGAAACGGAGAGGATAGGATGATAGGACATCCCTTAAGACATCAGGGAACGACTTCCATGGTACTAGAGGGAGCTGTAGAGGGCCAAAACTGTAGAGAAAGACAGAGATGACAATTCAAGGCCTCACATAACTCTGTGCACCCAACAGGAGCTTGGAAAACTTCATTGGATTGATCTTTCTCATCCACCCTACAGCCCTGATTATGCACCTTTCGGCTTCCATCCGTTTGGCTTAATGAAGAAAGCACTACGCGAGACGCAATACATGGTTGATACGGAGGTAATTGATGCAGCAAGACGCTAGCTCTGATGTCGACCAGTACAGTGCAACCATGCGGGCATACAGCCACTCCTAGTAAGGCGACGTAAGGCCGTCACATTGAACAGAGATGTTGAAATACAGGTTTTCAGAAAATAATGTGTTACATTACTTATTTATCGCCCCTCGCACATTTGCTTTTGTTACTTGTTTAATAGCTCTTAATTTTCTTTGCTCTTCGCCTTCCGTGGGCCTTGCGGGTTCTCCCATATTGTGCTGGGTGACATGGTGTCTCGCCTCAGATATTTCAACCGCAATACAACATTAGAATCTAACTTTGAAATTATTTCTTTTATTTATTTACTTAATTATTTATTATTTATTTTAATCATTCTAATTAATTAATATCTCTGAGTATCTTTTCGTGTTTAGTAGCTTCCTCAGATTTTACGGCGATACACATGTCTTGGATTTTAGTTACTTAGCGTTCCCTGCACATTACATGCTTCCCCCTATCATACGCCTGACTTAACATTCTAGCATCTTCGTCCGCGGTTTGGGCCGACAGTCTTTTTTAAGAATTAGTGTTCTTCATTGGTAAAAGCAAAGTCTATCAGATTAACCGCCCTATCGCAAAACTTACAATTGTGCTACACTTTTTTCTATTTCACTTTATGCGCTTGCTGTTGTTTTACATAGATAATCTAGCTTCATACAACGTTTTGCGTGTGTCGAGGTGTGCTCCAGTTCTGGTATCATTTCATCTTTGTTGTTGTTGTGGTCTTCAGTCCAGACACTGGTTTGTTGTAGCTCTACATGCTACTCTATCCTGCGCAAGTTTCTTCATCTCCGAGTAATTACTGCAACCTACATCCTTCTGAATGTGCTCAGTGTATTCGTTTCTTAGTCTCCTTTTACGATCTTTACCCTCCACGCTTCCTTTCAACACAAAATTGGTGATCCCTTGATGCGTCAGAACGG
The DNA here is from genome assembly GCF_023898315.1 of Schistocerca nitens. Classification (NCBI taxonomy): domain Eukaryota; kingdom Metazoa; phylum Arthropoda; class Insecta; order Orthoptera; family Acrididae; genus Schistocerca; species Schistocerca nitens. The sequence continues at coordinate 253,385,820 of NC_064622.1, forward strand.
GTCTTACAAACCGATTCCTTCTTTTAGCCAGGTTGTGCCACAAATCCCTCTTCTCATCAATTCTGTTCAGTACCTGTACATTAGCTAGGCGATCTACCCATCTAATCTTCAGCATTCTTCTGCAGAATCACATTTCGAAAGCTTCCATACAAATACTTTCAGAAAAGACTTCCTGGCACTTCAATATATACTCGATGTTAACAAATTTCTCTTCTTCAGAAATTCTTTTCTTAGCATTGCCAGGCCAGTCTGCATTTTATACCCTCTCGACTACTTGCTCCCCAAATAGCAAAACTCATAAACTACATTAAGTGTCTCATTTATTAATCTAATTCCGGCAGCATCATCTGATTTAATTCTACTACATTCCTTTATCCTCGTTTTGCTTTCGTTGAGATTCTTCTTATATATTCATTTCAAGACACTGTTCATTCCGTTCAATTGCTCCTCCAGGGCCCTCCCGCACCTGAACTCTTGATATTCATACAAGTGGTTCTCTTCTTTCCGAAGGTCTTTTTGATTTTCCTGTAGGCAGTATCTATCTTACTCATAGTGATATGCATCCTCACATCTGTCCTCTAGCCATCCTAGCTTAGCCATTTTTTACTTCCTGTCTATGTCATTGTTGAGAAGTTTGATTTCCTCTTCACCTGATTCATTTACTGCATTTTTATATTCTCTCCTTTCGTCAATTAAATTCAATATCTTTTCTGTTATCCAAAGATTTCTTCTAGTCCTCGTCTTATCACCTACTTGATCCTCTGCTGCCTTCACTATTTCATCTCTCCAAGCTACCCATTCTTCTCCTACTGTCTTTCTTTCCGCTGTATTTGTCCATCGTTCCCCAATGCGCTCTCTCAAACTCACTACAACATCTGTGGCTTTTGGTTTCTCCAGGTCCCTTCTCCTTCAGTTCCTACTTTTTTGCAGTTTCTTCAGTTTTAATCTACAATTCATAATCAACGAACTGTGGTCAGAGTCCACATCCGACCCTGGAAATGTCTAACAATATAAAACTTGGTTCCTAAATCTCTGTTTTACCATTAAATAATCTTTCTGAAATCTTCCAGTGTCTCCAGGCCTCTTTCACGTATACAATCTTCTTTCATGATTCTTAAACCAAGTGTTAGCTATGATTACGTTATGCTCATCCTAAAATTCTACTAGGCGGCTTCACGTTTCCTTCCTTACCCCCAGTCCATTTTCATGGACTACTTTCCTTTTTCTTCCTTTTCCTACTATCGAATTCCAGTCCCCCATGACTATTAAATTTTCGTCTCCTTTCACTATCTTCTTCAATTTCTTCATCATCTGTGGAGCTAGTTGGTATATAAACTTGTACTACTGTGGTGGTCGTAGGCCTCGTGTCTATCTTGGTAAGAATAATGCTTTCACTGTTCTGTTCGTAGTAGCTGACTGTGCTCCTATTTTTTTGTTCATTAGTAAACCTACTCCTGCATTACTCCTATTTGATTTTGTATTTATAACCCTGTATTCACCTAACCAGAAGTCTTGTTCCTCCTGCCACCGAACTTCCTAATTCCCAACTATAACTTTAACCTATCCATTACATTTATAAAATTTTCTAACGTATCTGCCCGATTCAGGGATCTGACATTCCACGCTCCAATCCGTAGAACGCCAGTTTTCTTTCTCGTGATAACGACATCCTCCTGAGTAGTCCTCGTCCAGAGATCCGAGTGGGGGTCTAATTTATCTCCGGAATATTTTACCCAAGAGGACGCCATCAGCATTTAACCATATAGTAAAGCTGAATGTCCTCCGGGAAGATTACGGCTGCAGTTTCCCCTCGCTCTCGACCATTCGCTGTACCAGCACATCAAGGCCGTTTTATTAAATGTTACAGGGCCACATCAGTCACTCATCAAGACTGTTGCCCCTGCAACTACTATAAAGGCTGCTGCCCTTCTTCAGGAACAACACTTTTGTCTGGCCGCTCAACAGATTCCCCTCCGTTGTGATTGCACCTACGGTACGGCTATCTGCATCGCTGTGGCACGCAAGGATCCCCACCAACGGCAAGGTCCATGGTTCATGGTAGGGGGATCATCAGTCTATCTACCTGTGATGTCAGAAGCTGACTTATCTTTAAATGTTAAATATCTTTTTTGATGTAAAGAAACTTTAGTTTCTGTTCCATCCACAACTGCTTCACAGTCTTCCTCACCATTCGGTCTGAAACAGCGCTAGCACTAATCAAAACACTCGCTTCCTTTGGCACCACTCCTAAGTGTAAACAGGTGTTACTGAATCACTGGCTTTCCAAACTTTTAATTTTGCTTGGAGGAATGTTTTCACCTCTCCCACAGCCTGACTGGGCAATTATTTATGAAAACGTGACGTATTTGTTACAGAAAGTTTTCCACTATTGTTATTAGCACAAAGAAGCTAATTTTATATCTGTCGATCCTTGTTTTTATTTGTAAACGTCAGATTTCGGGTAAAGTTACCAATTTCTAGATTTTTTATACAAAAAATAAATTACATTTGGTTTAAGTCGTGTGTTTACACTATTACAATGCTAAAATTTTTCTAGTTACAGTACAAAATGTCTATAACATACCATCTTGAACGTTACAGTATTTTGGCTCATCAGTTAAACTTGTGTAGAATGAATGAAATGAAACCACGCCGCTGTGGCCGAGCGGTTCTAGGCGCTTCAGTTCGGAACCGCGCTGCTGCTACGGTCGCAGGTTCGAACCTACCTCGGGCATGGATGTGTGTGATGTCCTTAGGTTAGTTAGGTTTAAGTAGTTCTAAGTCTAGGTGGCTGATGACGTGAGATGTTAAGTGCCTAGAGCTATTTGAAGCACTCTACTAGTCAAAAACACCGACGGTATTTAACTTCCAAGAAATCCACGTCGACTTCATCTTTCTTGTTTTCAGATACACCGACCTCCACTCAATGATTCGACTGACGTTTCTTTCATGGTGTGAACTTCTGCGTCCAGTCATCGTTCACAGTAACAAAAGTGCGTACAATTTCGTGACTCTAATAAAAATGTCTAAGGCCTACTGAGAAATCAGTTTTATTTCGTTGTTCAGCTACACATATGGCACAAAGCTTATTATAATTTTATATTTACTCGAAAGCACCCTATCCTCTCCCACGTGTCCACATCCTGGAATGTATCTATGTCGATTGGAGGCAATGGTTTTTCAAATAAATCGATTTCATTAAAAAGTTTTGCCATCGGTTACCAAAATAAATGAACTTCATGTGTTACTAAGAGGTGAGGTTAACTTTGATACAACAATTAATTTTCTAAGGAACCTGTAACTAACATTTCTGGACTTGACAGGAAGTTCAATGAAAAGCACGTGTCACAGACTCAGTTCTTCCTTCCTAGATCGCCGTCAACAGAAACGTGAATATGGTGACCGAACACTTAACAACAGTTACAGGTTCACCGTTTTCAGTGTCAGATAAAAAGAAAAATCTAATAATGTTGCTGAAAGAAATGTCGAATATTTACTATATAAATCAGAGTGTAAATACGATCACCTGAAAAGGATGAGCGTAAGACGTCTGTTGCTTTGTTCACCTCTAATCGCCAGTCGTTCACAGGACAATGTGCATTCGTAGTTTTCCATCGTGACTGAAATGTTGGAGCCAGTTTCACGAGCAGCAGCTGCACAAGAAGTCTAGGCATGACTGAAATTACCGACTACATAAAAAATTTGGTAAATCATGAGGCAGATTTCTTCTGATCTTCCAAACTCTTTGGATGAAAATACGTTGCCAATGAACGAAATTCTAGCTCATCTGTTAGGACGATATGCACGCAGCAGGCGTACTTTAATCTGTCGCTCGAAATAAAACTATTCCATAAATTGAACTAAAATTACAATTATGTTGTTAAGCACTGTATTCCAACAAAATGCTTAAAAATTTTTGCAAACTATGTTTTCAGGAGGCGGTGCCCCACAGCCCGTATATGTTTAAAAAGTCATATTACCACCTTGAGCTTAGGTAAAATTCTTCATTTACTTATTCAGTGTCATTCGACTCACCGTCATCAGTCTCATAAACGTATTCACAGTTTCAAGTTACGCGAACACTACATCATTGTCGTGAAATGATAAAACTTTACTAGTTTCGCAAGACAAACATTCAAACATATCGTATTGATGAGTTTTATTACAAAAAAGTAAATAACAAAACTTTGATAATTACACGGACGTGTCGAAGCAAAGGGTGACGTACAAAATAAACAATCTTGTTCAGAATAAACAATCACAAGTCTGTGCTGCATAGACAGTACAAGCGAAGTAACTAGAGTTCACGCTACTGTACAAGTGTCTAATGTAGAAGCGTCTATCGAATAGGGCCGTCAGCAGTCGGTAGAAACACACCTCTAGGGGCACCTGCCGGTGCAAATAAGCTAACTCTGGACAAAATACGTGATTTCGCATTACACGTCTCAGATGACGGTAAAAGACTTGAATTCCGTACCTGGAAGGGTTCCATTTATCGCCTTCAGTATTAAAAATCCGGAAGTTAAGCAACGTGTCATTCCTGGAGCGAGTTCCAGTATACGAGTCAACGCCCAGGTGTATGACGTCAGGCTGCCCTTGGCGTCTCTGCGATGTGTTGACAGGTCAGTAGCCAGATTGCCTTGGAATATCGTATGAGTATCAGGCGCTGTGCGATACATAGAATGTAGCTTCATATTTTAAAAGACATGTGCGCTGTTTTGTAATAAGAAACAGCCCTCCTTAGTCTCTCGTCATTCGCATAGTGGTGAGATTTCATATTCTTATCTTCTGTAGTAGATGTATTATTCATCTAAGAATGTTTTGTTAGCATAACACGCGCATGTTAAAACCTAGTAACATCAAGAATATCCTATTATACACTGTTTTCTCACCTGTTAACCTAAAATTGTTCGCAAATAAAGATTTTTCGGTCAAGTCAATAATTTTTTTTTTAAAGATTGATAAATTATGTTCTAAATACTTTGGGGAGTGAAACGCCGTTGCAACAGTATCTTCCATATCTGAGATAATAGCAGTAGAATAGCTTTTCATTGCATTTCCAAAACGAAGTTTATATCAGTGCTTCTATAATTATATTGCTATTACAAGAGGCTATAAACATTTAGTGAGCTTTTCTTGTAACAGAATTACGATGTCGTAGGAGGCTAAGTAAATAGTTTGGGTTACATCATCATCTGGTTAACTATGCGTACACTTAACAGTGAAAGCATGTTTATTAGTGACACCTGCGTACAACCACAAAAAAACTTACCTCATCGGGAAAGAGTGCAGCTATTTGTACAAACATCGAACAATGCAGAATGCTTGTTTTTACATAATCATAGAATATTCCAGAAAATACAACCATTACAAGCATAAGATGAGTGAAAAACTTTCGAGAAAAGAGAAATATTACATGTCAAACAATTGGTGGTGACCAGGTTTGAAATTTCGACCTAGAGCACACCACCCGACGACGCTAATTATCATACGACAATGTACGCACTGCAGTTATCGACGTTGTTCCCTTACGCAAGGAGAAAGAGACGCCCCCCGTTTGCGAAATAGGATCTAAAACCTTTCAATGGTCCTTTGTATGGTGGCACTGGCGGATCCTTACTTCCTGGTCGTGTTGTTACGTCGAAGGTAGCCCCTTTTGTTGAAGCTTCACAGCCCTTGGGTGGGCCTTCAGTTTCTTTGAACCCTCCATTATCGATCTACGCCTCAGGGCTGTATCTACGGAGGGCATGGACGATGTGACCGTGCCTCTGTCTTCTTGACGAAAGGTCATAATTCTCAGCTCCATATGTGACGGCAGACAAGTGACGAGAGATACGGCCCAAAGCAGCGCTTTAATGCCGCGAGCAGTGGTACATGTAGTGTAGTTCAGTGGTTGCCTCCATTAGGCAGTCGCAGCTAGTGGGCAAAAGGCCCTTAACTGTTGTTTATCTGCTCCTCTAGTTCAGTTGTCAGGTGCGCTTTTTTCGTGGTCGTTTTCTGCTGGTGATCGTTTGCTTTAAATGTTGTTTACCTGCAACATCACTATTTGTGTAGCGTATGAAACATCGAAATGCAGGTTGGAATAGGAAAAGAATCACATAGAACGAAGCGTTCACAATTCTTGCATAATTCGTCCTTTGAATGATCACATTTATTTACAATACACATGACAGCACAAAATAAAATACAATAATCACCCAATTTCTCTGAACATAAGAGGTTGTTAAATGAAAATTTTAACCATAAGTTGGCATGGCTAAACTTTCGATTCCTGCTACCCTAAGGAATCACTGCCAGCAACAAATTAAAATTATTCATAATAAGACCTCTCTTAAACAATAAGTAAGTAAATGGTAAGTTGCACCAATCTCCTCAAACAATCACATTTATTAAGGTAAGAACACTTTAATTTAGAATAAGCATCCAGGCACGGCAGATCTGACAAATTTTGTTTCATTCATAGAACGGACACAGTGACAAATTAATTTCAAGGAAAGATTAGTGAGTTATAATTAAAAATAGAAATCTAAGGAGGTAGATGTCAGGACGGAAATTACATCAACGTTTTCCTCAGCACACCAAGTATAAACGCAAATATTTGAACAGGCAAAGAACTTACCTCAAAATTACCATACGGCTCACGTCTAGGCCTTCAAGCAGAATATTTAGAAGGAAGTACATCGTAGCCTTAAGAAGGGAAAGCAAAGCTAAAGGAAAGCTAGCAGCCAAGGTGAACAGTTGCACTATAGCAACAGCGGACATGCCTCAAACACAGCCGGGAGGCATAAAACAAGGTAGCAAATATTTCTCCCAAAAAAAAAAATCTGCCTGAAGAAAATAGATCTTAAATGGCAGGTGTCCGCAGCTCGTGGTCGTATGGTAGCGTTCTCGCCTCCCGCGCCCGGGTTACCGGGTTCGATTCCCGGCGGGGTGAGGGATTTTCTCTGCCTCGTGATGACTGGGTGTTGTGTGACGTCCTTAGGTTAGTTAGGTTTAAGTAGTTCTAAGTTCTAGGGGACTGATGACCATAGATGTTAAGTCCCATAGTGCTCAGAGCCATAATTTGCGCCTTTCCAAATGAAATGGTGATAATTATGGTGACTTAATTCAGCTAGGTAGGAAAGCCGGGAAGGGGATTTTACACACTTCATTCACTGGCAGAATACCAATTTATTTTGCACAGTTTGAATCACAGAGCAGCCAACTAAGCTTTTTTTTAATTCATTAAAACATCAAGAAAACAGATTCATTTAAAATTTAACGCCAGTTTAAGTATTTTACAGAAAATTTAAAGTTCACTTTTACCCAACATAACTTAATATTCTTTAAGGCAATGCACGCCCTGTATAAGACAAAGAATGAAATAAGAGTAAGATAGTACTAAAGGATGACGTAAATCTGAACAACAGTTCTTGAACACATCAGAACGGTGTTCGTTAGCAATGGTGAGAATGAAACATGATTTAGACTTCACTGACAAAAACAAAAACAACCTAAAAAAATGTTCAAATGTGTGTGAAATCTTATGGGACTTGATTGCTAAGGTCATCAGTCCCTAAGCTTACACACTACTTAACCTAAAGTATCCTAAGGATGAATACACACACTCATGCCCTAGGGAGGACTCGAACCTCCGCCGGGACCAGCCGCACAGTCTATGACTGCAGCGCTAAGACCGTTCGGCTAATCTCGCGCGGCAAAACAACCTACAACCGTACTTAAAACAATGAAAAACAATTTTAACACCAATATCTAGGAACGATAACTATGAACACAGAAACATACATCAGTTAGAGATTTTTAACACATTTTCTCATAACACAAATTAACTTACAAGAGATCAAGGCATATGTTGGGATGCCAACGCACATCAAAATTTGCTTAACGTGAAGGCCAATAGAAATTCAGAATAATTCGGTATAATCTTAGCTCGAACAGAAGTTTTAAAAATATGGTAGTCCGGCTGCGGATGGAGTAAACAGCGCGAAAGGCAGACTGCTGCGAGAGCTACCGAGTGTGTGCACTCCAAATGACGTAAACAGCTGGCTAAGCAATCCGACGGACCGTGAGTAAGTGGGGCCGGATCCTGGGTATCACGTATCAGCAGTGGAGTACAGGGCATTATGAACGGTAGTTCCCTGCAGCACAACTGATTTTAATTATCATGCCAACACATAGACATGCATCAAATAAATAACTCTTAGGTCAGAATTAATTAATCTGAGCTTTTACCCAAAACGATAATAACTCTACTGCTTGTAAATAAGTTAAGAAAAAGATGTAATAAACCAGCTACAAACATTAAAAAAATTTTTTAGCAATGAAATAGTAATATTAGACTTTTTTTCTTTTTAGCAGACCATTAAAGCAGACAAAAGGACTCTCGAATGACATTCAAAGCTCATCCGTACACGTGTTATGTCATACAGTTCAGAGAGAGAGCAAATGACTCCTGGAGCAGACTAAAATTTATCTGAGCCACTTAAAAAGAACAGACGTAGCATTAGCTTCAAGGAAACTAGAACAACAAAAGAAAATTATAAATAGGCCTGAAAAGTAGCAACAGCGACGCACATTCTGACACGAACAATTAATCTGTGGTAACTGGTAATACCAAACATCTCACTGCACTTCCAATTGAATATATCATGACCAGTCACTTACTTTAAAAATCAGAAGAATTAATGGGAGGTGGACAAGAAAAGGTAACGCATATACTAATGTACACCGCCAACCTTTCAATTAAACTCTCTTCTGGAACACGGCGCTTTAAACTGACTAAAGGTTCACAACTGCCATGGATACATGAGGTTAACACACAAAACAAATTATAATAAGATATCAGCCAATTAATCAGTCTGCAAGTCTACCAGATCTTACGATCACATTGCCCTTCGAATACCATGTACTCGTAGACACGGGCGTCCGTTACCAACAGACACAAGGAAGACATACCAAAATGACAGTGAACACTGCCCTGACAGCTTCTGATATATCGCGGCACATGCCACTTCTGTACTCGGTAACATGGCCCCAATACTGATCGCTTGCCAACAGCTAATACCACGGCGAGGGGCTCCCACGGAAAGGTCGTTACAGCTTCGTCCCTCGGATCATACTGCCCACCAAACCGGCCTTCATGCACGGAGCCGCCACACTAGAGGGCGCTACGCTCCAACCTCAAAATGTTAGTCAAAGATTATAAGAATAGTGATATCGATACATTTCGAGAAAGCCCCCTCGGTTCACCACACAATTTAGGTAACATGTACACCAAAACTGCACAGACAGGTGCCTACTTGAACCAAATAGACAGAACAAATAAACGATTTAACTTATCCATCCGAGGGATACTTAGACATTACTAGACATTACAAACACTGTTTCCTGGAAACAGTTCCTAGGCTTGACAGCCGTCTAGAACCTAGTTTCAAAACGTATTAATGTAAGAAATTCCCCTTAAAACAATTGAAGGGTAATACGAGGGTTGTTTTTTAAGTAAGTGCCGTTCGTGCGTATAGTCCCGTAGTTCGCGCGGACGCAGCAACAAGCCACCGCGCCACTTACCGGCATCCTTCCCGTTCACACTGATGCAAGTTGCAGCTCTGTGACTGACGTTCAAGCATCGCTGTGCTACTTTATAATGTTTACGATTATTGAATCGCCCGCCGCGTGTGAGATACGATCAGTGATACGTTTTTTGACCGCGAGAAGCCTATCAGCTGGAGAAATTCATCGTCAGTTAACAGAAGTTTATGGCTTGAATGCAATGAGTGAAGGTAAAGTGCGTCAATGGGTTAGAGAGTTTACAAATGGCTGTCAAAACGTCCATGACGAAGAACGCTCAGGCCGGCCCTCTGTGATCACTGATGATTTGGTGGCTGCAGTCGAAACCAAGATTCGTGAGGACAGAAGATTCACAATTTTCACTCTTTCTTTGGAATTTCCACAAGTTTCGAGATCGGTTTTGTGCAAAATTGTGTCTGAAATCCTAAACTTTAAGAAACTGTGTTCTCGGTGGGTACTCATACTCCTCACAGAGGACCACAAAGGAAAGAGATTTGCCACTTCATTGGACTTTTTGATTCGTTACGAGGAAGAAGGGGATGACATGTTGAGTCAAATTGTCACTGCAGATGAAACGTGGGTATCCCATATCACTCCCGAAAGCAAGCGACAATCAATGGAATGGCGACACACAACCTCACCCGTGAAGGTCAAAGCCAAACAAACGCTGTCAAAGCGCAAGATTATGGCAACTGTGTTCTGGGACCGGCGCGGTGTTTTGCTAGTGGACTTTATGCCACGAGGAACGACAATCAACTCAGATGCCTACTGTGCAACTCTAAAGAAGCTCCGCAGAGCAATTCAAAACAAAAGGCGCGGCATGCTGACAAAAGGAGTTTTGCTCCTGCACGATAACGCTAGGCCTCACACCTCTCAAAAGACTCGGGATGTGATTGATTCTTTTGGCTGGGAAGTTTTGGACAATGCACCATACAGCCCCGACCTTGCTCCTTGCGATTTTCACCTTTTCCGGTATCTGAAACACCATCTTGGCGGGCAGCGCTTCAGTGACGACGATGAAGTGAAAGCGGCCGTGAACTCTTGGCTGTCGGAGCAGGCGGCCGAATTCTTTGAAGAGGGAATTAAAAACTTAGTTGTACGGTATGACAAATGCTTAAATAAACAAGGCAACTATGTAGAAAAATAGGTAAAAGTCTGTAGAATCAGAAAATAAAAGTTTTTTTACAAAAGTATTTGTATCTTTTTTTAAAAATAAAAACGGCCCTTATTTAAAAAACAACCCTCGTATTACAAACTTAACAAAATGTAAAAAATGTCAAACTCAGGGAACAGGAATTACGCCACACGGCTCATGACCAACGTTACAAAACTGTGTAAAGAACTTCATCAGTCACTAAAGCTCAAATAGCAAACCGCCATACATGTGAGACGAAATTAAGTTTCACTAAAAGAGCACTGAATTTGAAAGGGCTACACGGCTTATGGCCTGGTAATCCACAGCAAGTAAAACTCTCGGTGTTACACTTAATCGGTCAACGCAGGAACAGTCACTAATTTACACCCACGATTTCCACCAATGAAATAAATGCAGAGGTACAACACGGCTGCCTCCAAGATTAATAACAAAATATAAAATTTTCCAGTGATCCATAAGGGAGCAACAGCAGAGGCACAGATATCACAGTGGGAGGAATACTGACAGCAAAATTTTCTATTAATGGTCGGTACGGGGAAACAATGAGAGCAAAACTTTAGCAGGTCTGCACGGAATGGATAATCAGCGAAGTGCAAATCCACTGAAAGCCGGAGGAGGACACTGTCGATGCTACATTGTGATTGCCACTACCTAAAGTAGTACCAAGACGATTTCGGCGCAAACAGAACTAACTGATGAAGGAAACGTAGTGTGCTAGGACACTCGCGTGATACCCTCCCGCCACAACTCTCCATCTACTGCCGGTCCGCTTCAAAATCTCTGAGCCAACGATCATCTACCAAAGCTGTAAGTTCACTTCCCGCCACCTATGAGGCGCCAGTGAAAGGAGGCACAGGGAAGACAGAGATAAAATGAACTGGAACCGCCACGGCTCTGGGAAAAAAGGAAATATTTAACTGCAATAGAAGCATAGCAATGAAAGAACACCATCAAGCTTCGAGTTTCAAACTATAACGAACGGCCAATATCTTTAGAAATCCAGACCTGAGCAACTACAAATCTCAAAATTACTCGAGATCAAGTAGATTGTATAGAGCTCATTACTGACGAATTTGGTATATTTCAAAGTTTATTCTGTCCTATATTACGAACGTGTTGTTCAGAAGCGTTGCAGGAACTTTGAAAGGACACTAACTTCCTTATTTGTAGCCGCGTTTTCTGACAGTACAGTAGAAGGCAAGGCTAATGTGCAAGTGCGTAATATAGTAAAGAAAGTCCCAACAGAAACTAGAAAACAAAAGTTACACGCTTGTGGTAACGTTCGCGGCATTCGAAACGTGGTATGGGTTGGTTATTGGCCCTTTCCCTTCCCAAACGATGTACGACCATTTAAAAATGGAAACAAAGAAGCCAATTTCATCAGTGATAAACGTAGGGTACTCTCATGGTTATGTACTGTATCTGTGGCCACTCTTCGGCGTGTTTGATGTGTAAGCAAAGCGACCATATTACCCAGGACTGTCCGAAATTAAAATTTCGTTTTGAAATAAATTTTGCGAAATGTCAGCCTCTATTTCCGACTTCCTAGCGGGCACAGAGATACTGTTGTAAACAGTATCACTGCAGCTGGTAATAATGACGGAGCTGTTAGTGATTCCGCTCATACCATCAGCAGTTTAGAGTACCACAATGTTGGAAGCAATTTCTTAATGTAATAATCACATTCGCCAGGAACAAATACTCCTACACTATTAACAAATACTAGCTACTCCTTAAAAATCCGGCGACTGGTCGCAGATAATAAAGGAGACAAGCGATACGAACAAAATATGTTTACTGGCCTTCAAACTAATCACCATTACTTACAACACACTTTTGACTTCTTTTGTGAAGCTGTCAACAAACGCTTCATCTACATCTACATCACACTCCACGAGCTACCTAATGGAGTCTCGCGGAGGGTGCTTTTGGTACCACTATCTGATCCCACCAACCCTGTTCCACTCGCGAATAGAGCGCGGGAAGAATGATTGTCGGTGAGCCTCTGAATGGGCTCTAATTTCTCGAATTTTCTCCTCGTCGAGATAAGGAGCATCCGACGCATTGTACTTCTTGTGGAATCGCTCGAAGCACCCTGCTCAGGCGTGCTTGGATATTCCTGTCATTACAGTACTATTGGAAGTCCAAGCGACATTCAGTGGCTTGGTGTTCCTCGCCTCCCCAAAGAAAAGTTAGATAATAAAATTCAAGATTAATAAGATGATCGCCCTTTTCGACGGCAGGGGCTTGATCCTCAATTTATAAAAAAACCTGGCTATTACGCCATGGTTCATGGGATGTCACTTTGAAACCTAACGTTTCTTCCCCATCTGCGGAGGACATTTTCCAGGTTCACACCCTGGCTTTTGAGTCGGTAGAGAGCCAAGATGTGAATCGGACATTCATCAAACCTACGATCCCCCTTGAAAATATCCTCCGCAGATGGGAACGAAACGTGGGGTTTCAAAGTGAAATCCCTTCGACCATGGCACAATAGTCCGGGAACATTTTATTGATTGTGACAATTCCAGCCATGAAAGTCTACATTTGACAATAAGAGTTGAAAAATCATGAATTTATATCCGAGGTAGGTAGTCTCTGGATCGTATTGGTATCACTATGCCTGATCTCCTGTAATGTGCATATTCAAAACAATTTGAGACAACCATGCCCTGGGCGATTCCACAAGAAGTGTTTACTGACTGTATTCAACAACATTACAACCGATGTGAGATGTTTGTTGTAGCAAATGGTGATTACTTTAAGGGCCGGTAAAAATATTTGGTTTGTAGTTCTTGTTTCCTCTATTTTCTGAGACCAGGAGCAAACTCGAAAATGCAGAATAACATCCAATTGCAAGTACAAGTGACTTGGAAGCCTATTTGGATGATCTGCCAGCACCCGAGCGAACATCAATTTACCATAGCTGGGCAGGGAGACTAGCGACAGGGTATTCTCCGAAGGACATGTCAGAAGAGGTGTAGGTCAATGACACTTCTCTGATCAGACTTCCCAATGACATTCCGCAGCTGGATGCTAGGTGCCCGAAATGCATCATACATATAATCTACTATGGCGTAACATCCCAGCAGCGACAGTTCTTATGACGCGAAGGTAGAAAGACGAGGCATGCTGTTTTTAGCGAGGTCCAGGAAAGGCACTGTTAACAAAATGTAGAAAGCTATTTTTCTTTGGAATGCACCGGACGCCAAAGATAAGACTTATAAAATGGAATGAGAGCTCACAGTTCGTGATATGTTCCTAATCATAGGCCGGCCGGAGTGGCCGAGCGGTTAAAGGCGCTACAGTCTGGAACCGCACGACCGTACGGTAGCAGGTTCGAATCCTGCCTCGGGCATGGATGTGTGTGATGTCCTTAGGTTGGTTAGGTTTAAGTAGTTCTAAGTTCTAGGGGACTTATGACCACAGCAGTTGAGTCCCATAGTGCTCAGAGCCATTTGAACCTAATCATTGAATGGGACACAAAAACTAAATGGGGCAATATATGAACTGCCAGAAGTGGCTAATGCAAATAAACTGGAATTAGAGAGAGCAAATCGACTTTACGACTGAATTTCTCTTCTTTGGCCACAGAAAGAAATGGAAAGAGAGTGAAATGCTCTTTTTTTTTTCTTAGCACGAAGTAGTAGGAGGCATGTTACTGGCAAACTCCAAGAAGCAACACTTATGGAAGAGACCAACATGTTTTACGGCATCTTTTTACTGGTTGGCGCTTGGGTTATCCGTCACATAACGAATCTGAACGAAGCAGTAGGTGCCAAACGCTGACATACGGGTTTTTCTTATAGTAAACAGTCAGTTAAAAACCACTTCACCTGTCGGAGTCTTGGAACCGCGCGACCGCTACGGTCGCAGGTTCGAATCCTGCTTCGGGCATGGATGTGTGTGATGTCCTTAGGTTAGTTAGGTTAAGTAGTTCTAAGTTCTAGGGGACTGATGACCTCAGATGTTAAGTCCCATTGTGCTCAGAGCCATTTGAACCTTTTGTTTTGTCGGAGTCTTCATCTCTTGGAATCTTCACAACCGGGAGCCTTCACCATCAGACTTCTACCCCGTCAGATTTCGTTGCCGCCAGTATCCATTTCTGAACACATGAGCTTCACTCAGAAGACTAGCTTTAAAATCAGTACTACCAATATGTTGTAAACTCCAACCACAGATTCAAAGCATTCTTCTGTCTAGCACTAACCTTTCTTTTGCACTCTTATCACAATAATCATGGTACAATTTTGCAGATGTAATTGTATCATTCTGATACGTGATTATTAAAATCTTGGCCCTGACCACTTAATCAGATGATCCAAAGTTTTACTTTAGAACGGCTTTTGTTAATGGAATAAATCGAATGGATAATGGTTTTTGTTTCATTTAGTAGTCACTGGATACCTAATTAATTATTTTGGAGGGTTTATGATTAATTTATGCCTGATAAGATAGCCAGGTAGAATAGATTCAGACTACCCAACCATCGTCGACTTATTTCACCTCTGCTGAAATTTTGCAGGAAAACGTTTCGGGTCAATAATCTAAATACTATCTTACTCAATGACACTGAATTAAAAGAAATGGGGTTAGGAACATGAAAACCTCTCGTTAGAAATACTAGAAAATACGCCAACACATTGCAGTTTTGGTGAGAGCACTGAAAGCGAAACTGAAGATGCAGTCCAGCAACATGTCTATACCAAGCCCACGGAAGAATTGCATTGTCGTTGTTTACGAGAACTCTACAAAACTAAAGAAGATGTAACCAATAATAGTTAACGAATAAAACAAGGTAAAGCAGAAATCACGGTATTCCCGAGAAGGAAGTAACTCGGCCTTTAAGACAGAACGAGACATGACAGCTTCATGAGAAAAGGAAATGCCTCCTTTTGCTACCTATTTTGAACAATAAATAGAGCAAAATAACTGAGAAACTTAAAATAGATAAGGAGACCTAGCCCAACAGCATCCAATAATAAATGGAATAGTGCAACATTTCCGTGACTTATAAGCGGAAACGAGACCCGACGATAGGTCTGAATCTTTATTTTTACGGAATGCTCAGACCTCCGTAAATTAAATTGAGAACAGCGCCATCGTTGAAGAATTCACGGAAGGGGAAGTACACAAAGCTCAGTGAAGAAAGCCGAGATATCTGGACAGCACTCCAGGATTCATGGTGTCAGTTCCCTCCAGCAATACTTCAGACATAAATCGAGTCAATGCCACGTCGGCTTGCAGCATTTCTCTGCGCTCGAGGGGGCCCTACACGATATTAGGCAGGTGTGCTAGTTTCTTTGGTTCTTCAGTGTAATATTGCTGTTGTTGTTTACATTTTTGCACCATGAGAACGCACTTTACTGTACGAGTGATAGCTGTGGTGTATGTCTTACTTGTATAATCAGTATTATTTTCAAAATGAGTTACGTATATATATTTTACAAAATGCAGTTCAACACTCCTGGGAAAAGACAATTTATCAAAGCCACTGAAGGGCATAGGTTTACTTCCTATGTGATGATTAGGTTTCCATTTTTTGATATAATAAAGAATATTTTTAAAAATCTGTGCATTAAATATACAAGAAAGGACAACGAAAAGAGAACGTGGTTAGCGTTACTACCTGGCTTGCTTTGGGTAACCTCTTCAAACAAAGCCACCAACAGTTATTTGTTTATAGTGTTTATTATTTCTCGAAGGTTTTTGAAATGTCTTATTATTCTAATGTTTTTATTTTCTTCAGTATTATAATTTTGTATTAATATTAGAAATCTGGAATATCAGATGTTTGTATAAGTAGCAGTACTCTCCATCCAAGAATTCATTTCTTTTCTGGCTGTACGCTGGTGTTCATAATAAACGTGTTTTTATTTAGGGTTGAATAACACTTAGGCGGTTTTTTGTTCTACAGATTTTTTATTTGTATGAACTAGTTTTCGGCTTATTAGGCCTTCTTCAGATAACTACTGGCTATTGTTTATAAGGAGCTTGTGTTCTTACGAACCAAACATTTTGGTCTAAGATGCAACTCACTTACATACTAATTTTAGTTGTGGTATTGTCTTTGGAATTGTCAAACGGGTCTTTTGACTTTTTGTTTTGTAAAACTGTTCTTTAACATAATAAATCTCATTTTATGGTTTGTCGGTACCATGTATGACAACAATTAAAATTATTTAGAATACACATTATTATAAAATTACAATGTTTTGGAATTTGTTGTGAACAGTTGCACTGAACACTAATTGTTGGTTGTACATCAGTGATGTTTTCTTTGGGGGTTACATTTTGTTATTAGAAAGATGCGCGTTAATAAAGACCAAATATTACATTGTTACAGTTGAGTTACAGTTAGGAATGTAAACACATAAGGGATATTACATTGTATTGGGGTGTGAATTTGTTTACTATTGGGATACTTTGTGGTCAGTAGCAGGTTTACTATATTGTGTAAAGTTTAAGAGTGGTTATGTGCTCAGTTGTAATTGGTCATTTAGAATCAAATGGGGATTTAGGGCTAAGTGTTTGTTAATTTCAAGTGCTTCTACTAGGCTGAGTTTTCTCCCTTTGTTGACTATACGTAGCACTTCTGTGTGTGTTAGATATTTGTGTCCTTTGAGCACATGTTGAGCAAAGGTGGAATCTGGTTTATTTAATCTCCAGCTGCGTTCATGTTCAGTCAGCCTGGTTCTAAATAACCTCCATCTATGGAGATGATGTCGCCACAGATGAAAATACACCACGGACGCAACTACCTAAGATGACAGGAAATTTCGTCGACGTGATCATCGACGATCAACCAGATCGGGCACTAGCTGACTTCGGGGCATATTCCTCTGTAATGTCGTATGCTTAACGTTGCAAAGTAGACAAGGTTATGTTGCGTGATACGAAATACGTTCAGCCGACAGAATCATGTATTGCATGGATAACTATCAGTGACGGAATACAGCCCTTCGAAGTTTCCATTTTAACAGAATGTAGTAATGATGTTATTGTATGATACGACTCCCTGCAATCCTAACAAGCAGCATGGATTGTCGAAGATTAAAGTTTGACGTAACTATTCTAACAAGCACATGTAATAAAAATTGCAACAGGGAGTCTGGTCTACTGGTGAAGATGTTGTTATCCCACCATCTTCAACGAGTGGATTTCCAGCAGTGAATCAATATGCTTTCTTAATCTGTGAAGATTCCGTCGATTCCAAAAAGCTATTTAGGCTGACATAAGAAACCTGCCGCCGATGATCATAAGAATCGTACGAGGTCAAGGAGAACCTTGGGTCACTAGTTGACATAACAGCCGCAGTCCACAGAGGATAGAATAGTGTCAGCGACGTAGATTGGTGCTCCGGTAACAACTAAACTGCATCGTATGTACCACAGATCACGGCGATACTACGAAAGAGAGAATACTATTGTTACCGATTCCCTGTCCTCTGTTTTGTTCACCGATGCGGCGGATCTAAATTACAGTTTTCTTTCGTCTCTCCAGCCTCAGTGACTCAAATGAGCCACCTGTTCATCAACTTCCTCTCTTAACATAAGCTGTGACATGATCTTGGATTAAAACAGCGTTCCAGGAAGTTTAGAATAATCTCTTATTTCCGTCACCGATCACAAAACTTTTTAAATTAGAAAACGGGTTTCGGTTAGTAATGACCACTTCCAGGTCTAGGACATATTATAAAAAAGATCTAAAAACTATCATTGGTAACCGCAACCGTTAGTCTAAGAACCAAAATTTTTGTGATAACTGACGGAAATAAAAGAAATTTACTCTGTACCTCTGTTTACTTTATGATGGGCCACCTGTTTAGTTTTTCACAGCTTAAGTTGCGATGTGTATGAAAATTAGTACCATTCCAAGAGTAGAGATCGTGTCAATATAGCCTGCAGTTGCACATAAAATCGCTTAGTATAAAACAACATACATGGTGAAGTTAATTTCCTCCAGCTGACTTCCTTGTTCGCATGGATAACGACTCAGTTTAATTGTAATGGGACTTACCCGAACAGCTGCAACGAAACACATCATACTGCGCGTTAATAATACCAGACATTCTGTTCGGTGAAGCAGCATTATTTGTCTGTCGCCACTGAGGTGGCCCAGTCGTTACAATGGTCTCACGTTCTTTCAAATTCCCATCCTGCCACAAGGTTTTATGTTTTCTTTACTATTACCAAATCAATTAAGGATTATACTAAGGTGGGTGCTTCGATTTTTGGAAACGGAGAATTCTGTCTCTGTCCTCGACCCTTGTTTAATCTGGTTTCCTGCTCTGTCGTTACTGGCCATATATTTTTGCGGGGCCTTAAAGATCGTCGTACCACCCATCGTACCTTGTCGAAGTCAACAAGAATTTAAGACGGTTTCGGAACGAAAACTTACCGTCTGGCTGATTTCGCATTTACAGTATAAGCCGGTGCTGAACTCTAGTCCTGTTCGCTGTCTACAATACGTGACGTTGATATGACGGGGTTACAATACAAGGAGGATGTTCTAGTACCAGCCTTTGTTCAATAAAGGACATGTTTCCTAAAGAAATACACTGGAATAAGATAGCAACGAAAACTGAAGAAAAAATTCGCTTCAAAATGTTGGCTGAAAGGAAGTCTATCCAGCTTTCAGTTGAACACCTCTTCACCTCCTTGCAACGAGGCAGGGATTAACTGTCTTTAAAGACAGAACCATGAACCATGGACCTTGCCTTTGGTGGGGAGGCCTCAACGATACAGATAGCCGTACCGTAGGTGCAACCACAACGGAGGGGTATCTGATGAGAGGCCAGACAAACGTGTGGTTCCTGAACAGGGGCAGCAGCCATTTCTGTAGTTGCAAGGGCAACAGTCTGGATGATTGACTGGTCTGGCCTTGTAACAATAACCAAAACGGCCTTGCTGTGCTGGTACTGCGAACGGCTGAAAGCAAGGGGAAACTACGACGGTAATTTTTCCGGAGGGCATGCAGCTTTACTGTATGAATAAATGATGATGGTGTCCTCTTGGGTAAAATATTCCGGAAGTGAAATAGTCCCCCATTCGGATCTCCGGGCGGGGACTACTCAAGAGGATGTCGTTATCAGGAGAAAGAAAACTGGCGTTCTACGGATCGGAGCGTGGAATGTCAGATCCCTTAATCGGGCAGGTAGGTTACAAAATTTAAAAAGGGAAATGGATAGATTATAGCTAGATATAGTGGGAATTAGTGAAGTTCGGTGGCAGGAGGAACAAGACTTCTGGTCAGGTGACTACAGGGCTATAAACACAAAATCAAATAGGGGTATTGCAGGAGTAGGTTTAATAATGAATAGGAAAATAAGAATGCGGATAAGGTACTACAAACAGCATAGTGAACGCATTATTGTGGCCAAGGTGGATACGAAGCCCACACCTACTACAGTAGTACAAGTTTATATGCCAACTAGCTCTGCAGATGACGAAGAAATTGAAGAAATGTATGATGAAATAAAAGAAATTATTCAGATAGTGAAGGGTGACAAAACTTTTAATAGTCATGGGTGACTGGAATTCGTCAGTAGGAAAAGGGAGAGAAGGAAGCATAGTAGTTGAATATGGATTGGGGCTAAGAAATGAAAGAGTAAGCCGCCTGGTAGAATTTTGCGCAGAGCATAACTTAATCACAGCTAATACTTGGTTTAAGAATCATCAAAGAAGGTTGTATACCTGGAAGAACCATGGAGATACCAAAAGGTATCAGATAGGTTATATAACGGTAAGACAGAGATTTAGTTCAAAATGGTTCAAATGGCTCTGAGCACTATGGGACATAACATCTGTGATCATCAGTCCCCTAGAACTTAGAACTACTTAAACCTAACTAACCTAAGGACATCACACATATCTATGCCGAGGCAGGATTCGAACCTGCGACCGTAGCAGTCGCGCGGTTCCGGTCTGAGCGCCTAGAACCGCGAGACCATCGCGGCCTGCCACAGAGATTTAGGAACCAGTTTTTAAATTGTAAGACATTTCCATGGGCAGATGTGGACTCTGACCACAATCTACTGGTTGTGAACTGTAGATTAAAACTGAAGAAACTGCAAAAAGGTGGGAATTTAAGGAGATGGGACCAGGATAAACCGATTAAACCAGAGGTTGTACAGAGTTTCAGGGAGAGCATAAGGGAACAATTGACAGGAATGGCGGAAAGAAATACAGTAGAAGATGAACGGGTAGCTTTGAGGGATGAAATAGTGAAGGCAGCAGAGGATCAAATAGGTAAAAAGACGAGGGCTAGTAGAAACACTTGGGTAACAGAAGAAATATTGAATTTAATTGATGAAAGGAGAAAATATAAAAATGCAGTAAATGAAGCAGGAATACAAACGTCTCAAAAATTATATCGACAGGAAGTGCAAAACGGCTAAGCAGGGATGGCTAGAGGACAAATGTAAGGATGTAGAGGCTTATCTCACTAGGGGTAAGATAGATACTGCCTACAGGAAAATTAAGGAGACCTTTGGAGATAAGAGAACCACTTTTATGAACATCAAGAGCTCAGATGGAAACCCAGTTCTAAGCAAAGAAGGGAAAACAGAATGGTGGAAGGAGTATATAGAGAGTCTATACAAGGGCGGTGTAATTGAGGACAATATTATGGAAATGGAAGAGGATGTAGATGAAGATGAAATGGGAGATACGATACTGCATGAAGAGTGTGACAGAGCATTGAAAGACCCGAGTCGAAACAAGACCCCCGGAGTAGACAACATTCCATTGGAACTACTGACGGCCTTGGGAGAGCCAGTCCTGACAAAACTCTACCATCTAATGAGCAAGATGTATGAGCCAGGTGAAATACCCTCAGACTTCAAGAAGAATATAATAATCCCAATCCCAAAGAAAGCAGGTGTTGACAGATGTGAAAATTACCGAACTACCAGTTTAATAAGTCGCAGCTGTAAAATACTAACGCGAATTCTTTACAGACGAATGGAAAAACTGATAGAAGCCGACCTCGTGGAAGATCAGTTTGGATTCCGTAGAAATGTTGGAACACGTGAGGCAATACTGACCCTACGACTTATCTTAGAAGAAAGATTAAGGAATGGCAAACATGCATTTTTAGCATTTGTAGACTTATAGAAAACTTTTGGCAATGTTTATTGGAATACTCTATTTGAAATTCTGAAGGTGTCAGGGGTAAAATACAGAGAGCGAAAGGCTATTTACAATTTGTTCAGATACCAGATGGCAGTTATAAGAGTCAAGGGACATCAAAGCGAAGCAGTGGTTGGGAAGGGAGTGAGACAGTGTTGTAGCCTATCCCCGATGTTATTCAGTCTGTATATTGAGCAAGCAAAAAAGGAAACAAAAGAAAAGTTCGGAGTAGGTATTAAAATCCGTGGAGAAGAAATAAAAACTTTGAGGGTCGCCGATGACATTGTGATTCTGTCAAAGGCAGTAAAGGACTTGGAAGAGCAGTTGAACGGAATGGACAGTGTCTTGAGAGGAGGATACAAGATGAACATCAACAAAAGCAAAACGAGGATAATGGAATGTAGTCGAATTAAGTCAGGTGGTGCTGAGGGAATTAGATTAGGAAATGACACACTTAAAGTAGTAAAGGAGTTTTGCTATTTGGGGAGCAAAATAACTGATGATGGTCGAAGTAAAGAGGATATAAAATGTAGACTGGCAATGGCAAGGAAAGCGTTTCTTAAGAAGAGAAATTTGTTAACTTCGAGTTTAGATTTAAGTGTCAGGAAGTCGTTTCTCAAAGTATTTGTATGGAGTGTAGCCATGTATGGAAGTGAAACGTGGACGATAAATAGCTTAGACAAAAAGAGAATAGAAGCTTTCGAAATGTGGTGCTACAGAAGAATGCTGAAGTTTAGATGGGTAGATCACATAACTAATGAGGAGGTATTCAATAGAATTGGGGAGAAGAGGAGCTTGTGGCACAACTTGACTAGAAGAAGGGATCGGTTGGTAGGACATGTTCTGAGACATCGAGGGATCACCAATTTAGTGTTGGAGGGCAGCGTGGAGGATAAAAATCGTAGAGGGAGACCAAGAGATGAATACACTAAACAGATTCAGAAGGATGTACGTTGCAGTAGGTACTGGGAGATGAAGAAGCTTGCACAGGATAGAGTAGCATGGAGAGCTGCATCAAACCAGTCTCAGGACTGAAGACCACAACAACAACAACATAATCATCTTAAGATTTAAATATTTAGGGCGGAGAGTACCTCGTCAATATGTATAAGCAATACGAATTGGTTTTAATATAATCATTTTAAGATTGAAATATGTCGGGTAGAGAGTAACTCGTCAATTTGTGTAAGCAATACGCATGCAACAGAGTGACGCAAAATAGATGTAAAAAAAATATTTACCATGATATAATATGGGGTAATAGATACTTGTTATCGTATTTATGCTATAGCAGACAACCTGAAATTAGATGTACAAAGTTTTCAAAGTGCTATCCTTCCCCAGCAACGTTTGTATAGAGACTTGAACTGAATTCCGTTATGGCTTTCTGGTGAACATCACTTTCGACGAGATGAATCTTTCTGGAAACTGCTGTACAGAAATGCAGGAGTACTGAAAGCGGATCTTGGAGAATCTGTCCTTTGCATACTACCCTAAGAAATAATCACGCGGGTTGAGATCGATACGACAGGAGAGCCATTTCACGTTATGTCTAGTGAATACTAAGGTTTTCAAGGCAACGATCCAATCACTGAAGGTCGCTTGAAGGGTACTGAAATGGTTTACGTAAAATGGATAACATTCACACCGTACAACGAAGTTCAAATGCTTTGTAGCACCAGTTTTGCGCCACCCTATATGCTGAATATGTTGTTCCACGACGTAATACACAGACTGCTTGGAGAAATTTAGTAGTTATTCAGGTACCGACATTCTCTGATGTGAAGGTGGCTTGACGAACGGAAAGCGCACGTAATATTAGACACATAATGCGATAGTGCGACAGTAAAAGTACTCCAGCTGCAGTATTAGCTACAGTGCTACGTTAAACCTGCTCTCGAATTCCGTTTCTTCGAGCGTCAAACCATAACTCGTGCATAACGTACTATCTGGACGGACAATAACTTCTATTGCATAAGCATTAACCACAAATTAAAAAGTAAAGAAAAGAAAAAAGAAAAAAAAGAGGAGAATATGGATAGTTCAGCAGAATATCACTAAGCAGTAGTAGTGATATACTTAAGTTTCAGTTCCCGTCGGGCAGAGATTCGGGGATGAAATCCAGAGATAATATGAGAGTCGAGGCGCTAACAGTGGCAGCCGTAAACCTGTTTCGCTGGGTCAGTCTCTACCATTCTGCTGAATTGGCCGTACAGCGCTCAGAGACTGTGTTTCGTTCTGCCTATAGGAGTGAGTCCACAGTGGGTTACTTTTGGACTCATATACGCTAGTGTAATTAGAATTTGGCTTTTCGTTCTGCTTAGAGTTATTTCTCTTTATTACGGCAACCCGGCACGTACTCCATTTCGTCAGAGTCTAGCTGGACTCGTCGATTTCTTACTCGGCTATTGTTATGGACTTTCGTGTTGCTGACGGCAGCTCCGCTTCTCTCAATGGACTTACGCACATTTGAACATTTGACATTGGTAGCAGCCAACGTAATGTTTTAGTGGTCAACACATTTCGGAAACTTAGGAAAATGGAACTGCCCTACTAGACTGCATGTGTTTCTTAAAATATGTGTTGTTGTCTTCAAGCCAAAGACTGATTTGATGCAGCTCTCCACGCTACTCTATCCTGGGCTGGCCTCTTCATCTACGAATAACGACTACAGCCTACATCGATTTGAACCTGCTTACTAAACTCATCTCTTGGTAAGGCTTGGAGCTATGTGACTGTGTCTTCGTGAGACAACAGCAACAAACCAAACACCTTTTCGCTGCCCAGTTCAGTAGAACGTGAAGGATACGATACATAATGCCTGGTTATATAGGTATTTCTAAACCTGAGACGTTCAGAGGCCACCGTGGCCAAAGTATCAATAATGCCCGCTAATGGCAAGGTTACAGGTTCGACTGCCGGTCTGGCACGCAGTTTCGGCTATCAATAAGGCATGGCAGTTCTAGCCTCCCTACTTCCTGCAAGCAACCTAAAACACAGTTCTCTGTCATCTTTTACAAGTTGATTCTTACCTTTCGACTCTTTCCTGAATGACATAAATACTTGAAATCCTTCCGGACTTGCCAGGTCCTCATATTAAATGACTTTTATTACACTGTCTAAAGGATGACAATCTGATTTTCACAAGCTGTGTCTTAGATAGATGCACAGAGGTGGTGATAAAGGAAATGAGAGTAGATTGAAAGATAAGTCGTTGCAACAGGAACACTGTTGTAGTTACAACTTTACTAGCGATTATCGGGCATCTGCTGAAATCGAGTAGTTTAAATAAATTTTCAGACCGTCGATGTTCCTTGGGGGTTCCAATTGTGATGGAGCTGGACCATCTACACTTCCGAGATACCCAATTAGGTACAGCTACTGTTTTTGAGAGAACACTTTTGTCCTCACAGCGAATGGGATGCTTCGATTTGTCACGTGATTCGGTGTCCTTAGACGTATTACTGGCCCTCAGGCTGGCATTCACAAACACTAAGGGCACGACGCGCTGTATCAGTGCATTTGCATACTGTAACACCCTGGCAGCTGGATGTCTTGGAAACACCATCCCTGAGGTTGTGGCCTCATTCGGATTTTCATTTGCAACCATGTCAAAGGTACGCCAAATGTACCTCCTATCGGAGAAAGACTTCCACCGTCAGCATCGCTGACTTTCTATTGCGAGAGCCTAGAGAATATTCTAAGGCGAAACATTATGTTTTGTTGGAAAACACGCTTCTCTCACGGAATACGTTTGGGTTCTGCAAAAACCATACGAATGAAACCACACCGCTAAAGTTAGGAGATGAATTTTGCTATTTGGGCACTAAAATAACTGATGATGTAGAGAGAATATAAACTATAGACTAGCCATACCAAGGAGATACATTGACGAAAAAGAAAAGTCACAACACCAAAAGATAGTTATTGTAAATGAAACTTCAAGAATATATTTTCCTAGGTAACGTCTTTAAGGGATAAACATGGCAAGAGCACAGGTTGACGCAAGTGCGAGCTAGTTGCAAATTTGAAATGCTGGTACAGTAACAACCGGTGTAACCGCCAGAATGTTGAATGCAAGCATGTAAGGGTGTATCCATCGTGTTGTACAGATGCCGTGTGTCACTTTGTGGGACGGAATTCTTCCATGCCTGTTGCACTTGGTCTGCCAAGACAGAGACTGTTAATGCGGTTTGTGGATTACGCTGGAATATGGGTTCAATGATGTGACATATGTGTACGATTAGAGGTAAATCTTGCAACTGAGCAGGCCAAGGCAACATGTTGGGTTACTATAGCGGTATGTGGGTGAGATTTCTCATTTTGCAAAGCCCCCTGGAATGCTTTTTCATGAACGGCACCACAACAGGTCGAATCACCATATCGACGCACAATTGGCCGTTGGGATAACTACGAGAGTGCTCCTGCTGTCATACGGAATCTCACTCGTGACCGTAACTCCTGGTGTAGGTCCAGTGCGTCTAGCACATAAACAGATTGGGCGCGTTTTCTCGACTAGCCTTCTTCTAAACAACACACAGCCATCACTGGCACCGAGGCGGAACCAACTTTCATCAGAAAACACCACAGCTCTCCTTTGACACAACTGGTCGCAAATGGTGTTGGGTTAGAGTCAGTGGAATGCAGGCTAAAGGCGTCTGTCTCTCAGCTGTCGTTGAACTAACCGATTTGTAACAGTTCGTTGTGTCACTGTGCTGCCAACTGCTGCTCATATTGCTGCTGTAGATGCAGTACCGTGCGACAGAGCCATACGACAAACACGATTGTCTTCCTTTTCGCTAATGCCACTTGGCCGCCTCGAACCCGTCCTTCTTCTTATCGTACATTCTCGTCACCACTGCAGCAAGTAATCATGTCATGTGCAGTGGCTACGTGCCTGCCAAGTCTTACGGCAGTATTGCAGAAGGATCATCCAGCTTCCCGTAGCTCTTGTACACGACCTCTTTCAAACTCAGCGAGATGTTGATAATGGCGTCTTTGTCGCTTTAAGGGCATTCTTGACAAACATCAATACACCATGTCCAGTTTCAAAGGTAACTAACACTCACGAACGCTGAATGTTATCAGCAATCTAATAGTTTCGCTACTAGCGACACTCTTATGCGACTGGCGCGAAATTTGTATAGATATCGTCTTTCAAATGTAGAAACAAGCCTACAAACTTTCGTTTATGTCGCACAACTCCTTCTTGTTGTTTTGGTCCTTTTCCGTCTGTGTATTTCTGTGTGGTGTAGCCTTGTATGGAAGCGAAACTTTCACGTTAAGCATTTCAGACAAGAAAAGAATAGAAGCATTTCAGATTTGCTCAAGTAGAAGAATACTGAGGATTATATGGGTAGATCGTGAAACTAAAGATGAACTACTTAACAGAATAGTGGATAAAAGGAATATGTGGCATAACTTGACGAAAACAAGGGATCAGTTGATAGGACATATTTGAGGCATCATATAATTGTCGATCTAGTGTTGGAGGGAAGTGTGGGTGCTAAAAATTGAAGAAGGAGACCAAGAGATACCGGTTTAAATCGATGTAGGTTGCAGTCGTTATTAGCAGATAAAGAGGCTTGCCCAGGATAGAGTAGCTTGGAGAGCTGCATCTAATCAGTCTTCGGACTGAAGATAACATCTTTCAAGAAACAGATGCAGGTTAATAGGTTAGTTCCATTTTGCTAAGTCTCCGAAATGCGTTGGCCTCTGCATCATTTAGCCGACTGCTAACCAAAATACGATCAGAAGGAGTGCTCTCGCAAATGTGTAATTGGCTCGATCACTGTTTGACTAATAAATTCCAGTAGGCTAAATAGGCCGCGAATATTCCATAGAAACTAAAGTAACATGTCATCTGCCCCAAGAGACTGTAATAAGACGAGTACTGTTGTCATTATACACAAAGAACCTATGAGATCGGGTCAGCAGCATTCTGTAATTGATGTCTGAAGACGCAGCTGTATAAATGATGTAATGAAATGGAGCCTGAAATAATCAAAGTTCCTGGATAAGTTCGGGTTTAAGTAATTTCATTTTATAAATTTATATGTTCGCATAAAGCTGTAGTCACTAAAATTTATTATTCCATACACAACTATTACTATATTATATGTTTAGAATAAATTTTGAAGATTTAACGTAAAATCCACAAATTTAAATCCCCCCAACATGCTACATATTCATCAGGTAATGTCTTTGACAACTACGTAATCCTCTTCGCTTCAAATGTTATGTTTTCATTTCTTCTTTGTAAATATTTGACATGACGTTGTGTGGTAATGAAGACAACTCGTGTTTGTGATACGGTGTACAGCAGACATTGTGGTTGGAATTGATACCTCATGGAAGTGAATGATTGTTGCATTTTGTTACTCTGATGCCTCAAGCGATAAAATATTTTGTAGATACGGATTCACTTAACTTTCAGGATCCTAGCATCAGTGAATGATCTTTGCACAAAGCAGAACTGCGGCGCTATCATACTTCTGTAAGAAAACAACAAAGCCAACTTCAAGTCGGTGAGCTACGTAAAAATTATAGTTTAGTAAAGTGAGTAAGCCCTCCAATGCAACTCCACAAAAGCCCTTTCCATGGACAAGTAATTGGAAAACCATTATTTTAACGGATTTTTGCAAGGAGCCAAGGAGACTATCAATATTAGATCATTCCAGAATGAGATTTTCACTCTGCAGCGGAGTGTGCGCTGATATGAAACTTACTGGCAGATTAAAACTGTGTGCCCGACCGAGACTCGAACTCGGGACCTTTGCCTTTCGCGGGCAAGTGCTCTACCAACTGAGCTACCGAAGCACGACTCACGCCCGGTACCCACAGCTTTACTTCTGCCAGTACCTCGTCTCCTTTCTTTCAGGAGTGCTAGTTCTGCATGGTTCGCAGGAGAGCTTCTGTAAAGTTTGGAAGGTAGGAGACGAGGTACTGGCAGAAGTAAAGCTGTGGGTACCGGGCGTGAGTCGTGCTTCGGTAGCTCAGTTGGTAGAGCACTTGCCCGCGAAAGGCAAAAGTCCCGAGTTCGAGTCTCGGTCGAGCACACAGTTTTAATCTGCCAGGAAGTTTCAATATTAGATCATCTTAACGAACTCCACATAGACTTGGACAAAACTAATACTTGGTATAACGATCGGCAATTCTGAATATTGATAAATTTTAGATAAAGCCTACGAGGAAAAAAAAAAAAGAATGTGATAGTACCTGTCTACAATATTAAAGGTCAGCATCACGAGCACCTAACATAATTTAAATATTTTTGGGCAATACTAAGGAATGATATGAAATGGAAAGTCACTAGGCGAGACGTATGGAAGAGTCTGTGTAGTTGTAAGGCATCTATGAAGGAGGTCGTATGTTCTACCAATTCAGAGAAGCGTTGCTAAGATCAGGTCGGTATAGTCCATACAAAAGTGTAATAGGATTGCTCTGGAGAACACAATTGTAAATTCTTGGGAGAACCCTCTTGCGTAAATTTAGATAAAAGTACTAGAAGAAGAATTTGTAGCCGCTTTCAAAAATGGCTCTGAGCACTATGGGACTCAACTGCTGTGGTCATTAGTCCCCTAGAACTTAGAGCTACTTAAACCTAACTAACCTAAGGACATCACACACATCCATGCCCGAGGCAGGATTCGAACCTGCGACCGTAGCAGTCGCACGGTTCCGGACTGCGCGCCTAGAACCGCGAGACCACCGCGGCCGGCTTGAGCCGCTTTGTTGCCACCATGTACGTCCCGCGTAGGGATCATGAGAATAAATAAGAGAGATTAGGGCAGCATATAAAAGGGGGGGGGGGGGCGGGGACAAAAATATGGAAACATCGGGAGAAATGTTTTCTGTAAAAATGCAGATGCTAGGCAAGCCTATAGCTTGCGCTATTCGACCACAAATAATGCAACTGCAACTTCCTCAATAACTTGCAAATGTCAGTCATGGTCAGCTCAGTGTTATTTATTGGCGGGCGGGATATTCAAACTTCGGTATATTGTTGGTGCTCATACGGTGGATGCTTCTGTAACCGGGGCAGCCGAAGTGTTCGGTGTTTCAAGAGGCACCCTGTGGAACGTTTACACCGCTTACAGGGAAAGTAGGAAACCTCATCCACTAAGTTACAACGTGGATGTCAGTGCGTGTTGAGTCATCGTGACAGACAATCACTGAAGAGCATTGTGACGAAAAATGCGAGAACAGCGGCAGAAGTCACTGCAGCATAAATGTCAACACGAAAGCAACAGAACTGGAGCACAGTAAGCATGGGATGGGAGAGAGAACTGGAACTCTAAAACCACACATCAATGATGGAAGTGGGCATAACAGGGAAACGTGTTGCCCAAGGGATAAAAACTCGACTATGGTGCAATGGATGCATATTGTTTGTTCCTATGAGTAATGTTGCACACTCTACCGTATTTCTCGCCGAGCTAAAGTTCGAAGGGTGAATCATGGTGCAGAGTGCATAAGACTGTGCAACACCGTGTAAAGCTAATTGTCTCTATAGAAGACGCAGTCGACGTTGAGATTCCAGCGTGGCACCTGGAAGACATGGTCTGGCGTCACAGTGTGACCAACATAAGAGATTTGCGACTGGCTGAGCTAGGCCCCAATATACATAGTGCAACGAAACTTCAGTTGTTTGGAGTGGCTGGAAAAAGTGACGCGGAAGTTCCCTTGTTTCAGCTGACCAGAGTGCTGTGGTGCAAGTGGCACTCCTATAGAGGGGGCCACTACGAACGAGCGTGTCGTTGGTGCCTCTCGCCAGTTGGTAATTATATCATAAAAATGCTCACAATTGCATTGTCACGGCCTACCAAACTGTCGCGTAAAGAGTGTCGGTGGTAACTATAGTGTAATGAGATATGAAATGAGGGTGGATTCAAAACTTCTTTTATAACCTGTCAGACGTTTTGCGTTATTGGGCATAAATACAAAGATGCATAATGAACATCTTTCGCCGGCCGCGGTGGCCGAGCGGTTCTAGGCG
This sequence comes from Schistocerca nitens, assembly GCF_023898315.1. Taxonomy (NCBI): domain Eukaryota; kingdom Metazoa; phylum Arthropoda; class Insecta; order Orthoptera; family Acrididae; genus Schistocerca; species Schistocerca nitens. Next base: position 253,416,673 of record NC_064622.1, read on the forward strand.
CTTCAGTCCGGAACCGCGCGACTGCTACGGTCGCCGGTTCGAATCCTGCCTCGGGCATGGATGTGTGTGATGTCCTTAGGTTAGTTAGGTTTAATTAGTTCTAAGTTCCAGGGGACTGATGACCTCAGATGTTAAGTCCCATAGTGCTCAGAGCCATTTGAATCATTTTTTGAACATCTTTCAGGGAAACCAACAATTTTAATAAAGAGTAATAAATACTTTTCTTCCACTGTTGTAGACATTGTTATAACTGATGTTATTTTTATGCGAAGGGTTAAGTTTTTATGTTTACACATACTGTACATACTGTCACATATTCCTACAGGAGGCTGTACTCCACAAAACTAGGAAAGACGTTCCTTTAATACAGTGATTCCAAACATTCCCACCCCTCTGCCGCTTTCACCACCATTATTATCTTTAATATCTAACTAAACCTCAAACGAAAGGGAATTTCCTTTGAAAACCTTTCTTTTAAAATGTATGACAAACTGCACTCTCTTTTGTGCAGTTGAAAATGTACGAGTCCACGACCAGCGAGCACTTCCAACGCATTGAAGGCACACCTCTGGAAGCAAGGTTAGTGACTTACAGAAAAACTGCGCGATGTGACGGACTTGCTCATTTCCAAAGACGACGTTGCAGTTACGGACAGTATTAAGACTAGAGGCCTTAACATGTCTTACTAACGCAATAACAGTTGTACGGCGCTGATTTGGGCAGCCGAATCTTGGTATTCCGTGGGCCACATGAGTATTCTCCAAGTTCGCACTATTGCCAAACATTATGTAACCATTTTGGCTGATTAGATCCACCTCATGTTACAATGTCTGTTGCGCAATGTAATAATGTGCTTCAAGACGACAGGGCTTCTGCCCACATAGCTCGCATCGTCCAGGCCTTGGCGTGGTCATCAAATTGAGTACTATTGGGCCTTTGCGGTCTACCTGTAGAGAGGGTGCGTGATCGGCAACCTACATCCTTCTGAATCTGCTTAGTATAATCATCTCTTGGTCTCCATCTACGACTTTTACCCTCCACGCTGCCCTCCATTACTAAATTGGTGATCCCTTGATGCCTCAGAACATGTCCTACCAACCGATCCCTTCTTCTGGTCAAGTTGTGCCACAAACTTCTCTTCTCCCGATTCCTATTCAATACTTCCTCATTAGTTATGTGATCAACCCATCTAATCTTCAGCATTCTTCTGTAGCACCACATTTCGAAAGCTTCTATTCTCTTCTTGTCCAAACTATTTATCGTCCATGTTTCACTTCCATACATGGCTACACTCCATACAAATACTTTCAGAAATGACTTCCTGACACTTAAGTCTATACTCGATGTTAACAAATTTCTCTTCTTAAGAAAGGCTTTCCTTGCCATTGCCAGTCTACATTTTATATCATCTCTACTTCGACCATCATCAGTTATTTTGCTCCCCAAATAGCAAAACTCCTTTACTACTTTAAGTGCGTCATTTCCTAATCTAATTCCCTCAGCATCACCTGTCTTAATTCGACTACATCCCATTATTCTCGTTTTGCTTTTGTTGATGTTCATCTTATATCCTCCTTTCAAGACGCTATCCATTCCATTCAACTGCTCTTCCACGTCCTTTGCTGCCTCTGACAGAATTACAATGTCATCGGCGAACCTCAAAGTTTTTATTTCTTCCCCATGGATTTTAATATCTACTCCGAATTTTTCTTTTGTTTCCTTTACTGCTTGCTCAATATACAGATTGAATAACATCCAGGCCCGGGTTCCAGGGTTCGATTTCCGGCGGAGTCAGGGATTTTCTCTGCCTCGTGATGACTGGGTGTTGTGTGATGTCCTTAGGTTAATTAGGTTTAAGTAGTTCTAAGTTCTAGGGGACTAATGAGTATAGATGTGAAGTGCCATAGTGCTCAGAGCCATTTTGAATAACATCGTGGAGAGGCCACAACCCTGTCTTACTCCCTTCCCAACAACTGCTTCCCTTTCATGTACCTCGACTCTTATAACTGCCATCTGCTTTCTGTACATATTGTAAATAACCTTTCGCTCCCTGTATTTTACCCCTGCCACCTTTAGAATTTGAAAGAGAGTATTCCAGTCAACATTGTCAAAAGCTTTCTCTAAGTCTACAAATTCTAGAAACGTAGGTTTGCCCTTCCTTAATCTATCTTCTAAGATAAGTTGTCGGTTCAGTATTGCCTCACGTGTTCCAACATTTCTACGGAATCCAAACTGATCTTCCCCGAGGTCGGCTTCTACTAGTTTTTCCATTCGTCTGTAAAGAATTCGTGTTAATATTTTGCAGCTGTGGCTTATTAAGCTGATTGTTCGGATTTTCACATCTGTCAACAACTGCTTTATTTGGGATTGGAATTATTATATTCTTCTTGACGTCTGAGGGTATTTCGCCTGTCTCATACATCTTGCTCACCAAATGGTAGAGTTTTGTCAGGATTGGCTCTCCCAAGGCCGTCAGTAGTTTCAATGGAATGTTGTCTACTCCTGGGACCTTGTTTCGACTTAGGTCTTTCAGTGCTCTGTCAAACTCTTCACGCAGTATGGTATTCCCCATTTCATCTTCATCTACATCCTCTTCCATTTCCATAATATTGTCCTCAAGTACATCGCCCTTGTATAGACCCTATATATACTCCTTCCACCTTTCTGCTTTCTCTTCTTTGCTTAGAACTGGGTTTGCATCTGAGCTCTTGATGTTCATAAAACTGGTTCTGTTATCTCCAAAGGTCTCCTTAATTTTCCTGTAGGCAGTATCTATCCTACCCCTAGTGAGATAAGCCTCTACATCCTTACGTTTGTCCTCTAGCCATCCCTGCTTAGCTATTTTGCACTTCCTGTCGATCTCATTTTTGAGATGTTAGTATTCCTTTTTGCCTGCTACATTTACTGTATTTTTATATTTTCTCCTTTCATCAATTAAATTCAATATTTCTTCTGTTACCCAAGGATTTCTACTAGCTCTCATCTTTTTACCTACTTAATCCTCTGCTGCCTTCCTACTTCAGCCCACAAAGCTACCCATTCTTCTTCTAGTGCATTTCTTTTCCCCATTCCCGTCAATTGTTCCCTTATGCTCTCCCTGAAACTCTGTACAACCTCTGGTTCATTCAGTTTATCCAGGTCCCATCTCCTTAAGTTCCCACCTTTTTGCAGTGTCTTCAGTTTTAATCTATAGTTCATAACCAATAGATAGTGGTCAGAGTCCACATCTGCCTCTGGAAATGTCTTACAATTTAAAACCTGGTTCCTAAATCTCTGTCTTACCATTATATAATCTATCTGATACCTTTTAGTATCTCCAGGGTTCTTCCATCTATACAACCTTCTTTCATTATTCTTAAACCAAGTGTTAGCTATGATTAAGTTGTGCTCTGTGCAAAATTCTACCAGGCGGCTTCCTCTTTCATTTCTTAGCCCCAATCCATATTCACCTACTACGTTTCCTTCTCTCCCTTTTCCTACTACCGAATTCCAGTCACCCATGACTATTAAAAGTTTCGTCACCCTTCACTATCTGAATAATTTCTTTTATTTCATCATACATTTCTTCAATTTCTTCGTCATCTGCAGAGCTAGTTGGCATATAAACTTGTACTACTGTAGTAGGTGTGGGCGTCGTATCCATCTTGGCCACAATAATGCGTTCACTATGCTGTTTGTAGTAGTTTACCCGCATTCCTATTTTCCTATTCATTATTAAACCTACTCCTGCATTACCCCTATGTGATTTTGTTTTTATAACCCTGTAGTCACCTAACCAGAAGTCTTGTTCCTCCTGCCACCGAACTTCACTAATTCCCACTATATCTAACTTTAACCTATCCATTTCCCTTTTTAAATTTTGTAACCTACCTGCCCGATTAAGGGATCTGACATTCCACCCTCCGATCCGTAGAACGCCAGTTTTCTTTCTCCTGATAACGACATCCTCTTGAGTAGTCCCCGCCAGGAGATCCGAATGGGGGACTATTTTACCTCCGGAATAATTTACCCAAGAAGACACCATCATCATTTAATCATACAGTAAAGCTGCGTGCCCTCCGGAAAAATTACCGTCGTAGTTTCGCCTCGCTTTCAGCCGTTCGCAGTACCAGCACAGCAAGGCCGTTTTGGTTATTGTTACAAGGCCAGACCAGTCAATCATCCAGACTGTTGCCCTTGCAACTACAGAAATGGCTGCTGCCCCTCTTCAGGAACCACACGTTTGTCTGGCCTCTCATCAGATACCCCTCCGTTGTGGTTGCACCTACGGTACGGCTATCTGTATCGCTGAGGCACGCTAGCCACCCCACTAACGGCGAGGTCCATGTTTCATGGGGAACGAAGACAAGTTTAACAAACGCTAAATATCTCACGAAAATGTGTTTTGCCAGTTGTAGGTGGTTCATGCAATAATCAGTAATTACTTCACTACTTACTTTGAAACACATATATGAACTAATAACAGCCCAACACCATAGTACTGCACATATAATTACCATTATTCTTGTTATTAGATTGGTCAGATATAAGGCATTAATAGCCTGAAGTCTTGCAGTGTCTGACATATCAGGAGTAAGGAGTCCAGCAGTCAAGTGATTTACAGACAGTAACTATAGTGCACACACATTAACTAGGTGGATTTTAAATGGGGGAAGGGAACGGCTTCAGGGAGAGGAGTAGTGCAGAGAAAGCATGTTTTGTAAGAACTGTGTACCCTCACTGTGGATAATTAGCTTTCGTGACTGAGTAGTAGGCAGCACTCACTATTCACCAGGAATTGCTTCATCAGCCGTTAAAGCACACAGACGCAAATACACACATACACACACATACACATACACACACACACACACACACACACACACAAACACACAAAATATCATTTATCTTTCATTTTTGAAAGGAAGGTTTGTAAAGAAAATTCCTTTTCGTTCTAAAGTTTAGTTAGGCATTAAAGATAATGGTGGTGGAAGCTGCTGACGGAGGGGATGGTGTAAGGGAAGTGGGTGAGGGGTGGGGGGACTACTACGTAATACCTGACTGCACTCAGTGATAGTAGTGTAAGAAATTTTCGAAACCACTGCATTGAAGGAACGTTTGTTGTAGTTTTGCGGAGTACGGCCTCCTGTAGGACTGTCTGACACTTTGTACAGTATATGTACATATAAAAATTTAAAGCATCACTAATAAAGAACGACTGTTCCGTCCATGCCTACAACACTGGAAGAAATAATATTTATTGCTCTTTATTGAAATTCTTGGTTGCTCAGAAAAATGGCTCTAAGCAATATGGGACTTAACATCTGAGGTTATCAGTGCCCTAGACTTAGAACTATAGAAACCTAACTAACCTAAGGACATCACATACATCCACGACCGAGACAGGACTGAACCTGTGACCGCAGCAGCAGTGCGGTTCCGGACTGAAGCGCCTAGAATCGCACGGCCACAATGGCCAGCTTGGTTGCTCAGAAAAATGTTTATAACGCACCTACAAAGTTTTATATCTATGCTTGACAATGCATTTTATTCCATAGATGAATTTTTACCCAGTTTCCTGTACTTTTAAGAGTTGTTGCATGTGTAGGACGGAAGAATATTTAATTAAAATTAAATTTAGACAGCCGTGCCACTCAGCAACTGGAAAGTGGCCGGCATATACTGATCCACTGAAACTAATCATGAATGTTTCCTGTCAACTCACTCGCTGCACTTCATTTAGATAACAGAATAGCTAAAATGATACACGCAATGCGTAGCTAACCAAGCAACTACCCAAGACATTCCGAGGATTCTGATTCATTAATCTTCCAGCGTGGTGGTTACGTGCAAACTGGTGACAAGTGAAGTAATAAGTACAGAGGACTTGCAAGATACATCTACTTTTATTACTGATCAGCAGTTTAACCCAAAGGGCACAGTATTTACCCAAAAAGTTTGTACAAGTGACTCTTATACGCAAGTCAAAAAAATTCATTACATAAAACCTTTCTGATTGAAATATTTGCAAACAAGAACTTCTTATGTTCAAAAATGGCTCTGAGCACTATGGGACTCAACTTCTGAGGTCATTAGTCCCCTAGAACTTAGAACTAGGTAAACCTAACTAACCTAAGGACATTACAAACATCCATGCCCGAGGCAGGATTCGAACCTGCGACCGTAGCGGTCTTGCGGTTCCAGACTGCAGCGCCTTTAACCGCACGGCCACTTCGGCCGGCAACTTCTTATGACTTCTATCTTACTGTAACCACTTCAGTAATAAAAGGTAAAATCATTTCCATTAAAATCATTTCCATTTATCAATGGGACTTGAATAATAAAGGTGAAATAAGTTTCTTATGAACAGGACATGCATGTAAAAAAAAAGAAAAAAAAACATTACAAATAACCTTTCTGATTGAATTACTTGCAAACAAGAACTTCTTATAACTTCGATTTACTGTAAAAAGGTAAATATATAAGCAATATAGCAAACGGAACACAAACGCCTTGGCGTCCCAATGCAGAGGAAACTTAACTTAATGCAGGATCCCCGCTCACTGCAACCCGAAGAACTCAGTGGCCGCCGTATCGGTTGCCATTTTCCTCGCGGCCAAAACAACCTCCGTTCCCTCTGGTACTGGTCGGCTAAGGCGTCGTACTCGACATCGAGTTAGACGTGGACTAGGTGCATGCTGCAGTGCTGCAACAGAAAAGCACAAACATACAGTCACAGCCAAAAGAAACAATACTGACAGCCCCAGAATACAGTAAGATAAAATTCTGCAAAGATAGATCACATCAAGACAAAAGCAAACTAAAAATAGTTAAAAGCATTAACTGTAGACTTCAATTTTCAAAATATGTAAAACTGCCCCGGAACAAACAGACTAGTTTTAAAACGGCAACGATAATACAAGGCATAAGATTATTATGTCGCAGTTCCAATACAATATTGACACTCATAAGAAAAGGTGGAAGCTAGTGACAACACGGGTAGGTGTCCATTATAATTATCCGTACTGTTATGCCGTGGTCGGTTGATGAATTCTGTGTGGATTCCCAACGTTTCGTCTCCGACTGCGGGAGACATCTTCAAGGGGGCCCGTAGCTCAATGGAAGGTCCAACACACCCACTGGCTCGCTACTGACTGGACCTTCCATCGAGCTACGGGCCCCCTTGAAGATGTCTCCCGCAGTCGGAGACGAAACATTGGGAATCGACACAGAATTCATCAAACGACCACGGCATAACAGCCCGGATAATTATAATGGACATGATATTTCCAGCCGTGAAAGTCTACATTTTAGTAACACGGGTAGGCCCGATTGCAAAACTAGAAAGCTTGAATGTCTAGTTCTTCGATAGACTCCACTAGGCAAAATGAATAACACATTGCTCAGCGTCCAGTGTAGAAGATCATGGACCAGTCATGCCTAAAAAACTTGCAATAACAGGCCGGCTTCCGCACTCCGAGCCACATACACCGGTCATATCCAGCTAACTCCACGCAAACACAAATTTCACTCTCTGAGGAGCGACGCGTACCGGCCGTTGCAAAGCCAAAACCCAGTCTGCCCCAGCCCACCAGCACCACCACCGGCCAACGAGGCTAAGATAAGCAACGCCAGAGGGGAAACAATGGATCCGGGTGAATCGAACGGAGAAAGCACTGGGGCCGGCGCCTCCCCACATATCAAATATCTTACACATACTTTCACTTCTCAATAATATTTCACTCAACAACCTGCATTATATCTTGAGGATTACTCGAATGGCTTTTAACACTACAATGCTATATTCATGCGTGCCACAGTGAGTAACCTCGGCTCGTAATGTTTCGGAGTAAAACACTGACTGTGCGCGCCGCGCAGCGTAGTGGAATCGCAGACGCATAATTTAGAGCTACCATCTCAGATATGTAAAGCAGCCAGCGAGGACCTGTTGCGGAGAGCATCGGCGGCGACGGCGCTCCTCCATGTTTTCTGAGGCCGCCGGACCCCTGGCGCATGACGCACGTGGCCGCCGTAAATACGCGGGGCTCGCTATTTTATTTGTACGTCGTGCCATCCGCCCTCCGCGGACTGCAGAACCAGTCTCACCGTGACTTCGGGACGTGCCACACGACTCGCGGTCCTGCCCCGCATTCCGAGAGGACGCCTCAGACTGGCCGCGAGGAACGCCGTGGGCGCTGAGTCACCGAAGCCGTGGACGCTTCGAAGCACCTTACTGATCTGAACTGTCCCTAATGACGGCAGAGACCGATCGTAAAACGAAACTTACTGGGCAACCAAAGCGCCGGACCACTTTCGCCGATATCTGACAATGCTTAGTCCAAGCAGTGTACATCTCACGCGACTGCGTCCCTGATGTGTTAAATAGGATAAACAACGATCAGACATACCTAGAATGTTCCTCAAACACTCCTGAGGAAATGAGCGATTGCACGGTGCAACTGACGGTTCATCGTAAACCTAGGAGGGAAGCGAAGCCGATGGCGTATCTAGGAAAATGGACTACCCCAAGGCAGTGTCCTCGCACCAACTCTTTTCAACATATATGTGAATGATCAACCAGTTGCACCAGGGACTAAGAGCTTTTGCTTACGCGGACGATCTTGCAATAGCCGTGCAGGGTCGGAACTTTAACGACATAGAAATTAGCCTTATGAATTCCCTCAACGGTCTAACGCCATACTACGAAGCCAACTGCCTACGCCCGAACGCAGCAAAAACATTATCCTGCCTATTCCATCTTCAAAACCGAGACGCCAAACATACCCTAAACATCACGTGGAACAACCAACGGATCGCGTTCAGCAGCACTCCTTGTTATTTAGGCGTCACCCTTGATCGCACACTTACTTACAGACATAATGTAGACAAGGTCAGGGGCAAACTATCTACAAGAAACAACCTCCTGAGTAAGCTCACCTCCACAAAATGAGCTGCCAACCCACATTACGTACGTCGGCACTTTGCTACTCGGTTGCTGAATACGCTACCCCAGTATGGCAAAGATCAGCGCATGCGAAACGAGTGGATCCTCTGCTGAACGATGCCTGTCGCGTAACCACGGGGTGCCTAAGACCCACCCCGGTTAGCCAACTTTATTTGCTTAGTGGCATAGCTACACCCTACATCAGACGAGCTATAGCAAGCAAAGCAGAGCGCCTCAAGCAGCTGCGCGACCAGCGCCATCCTCTCTTCGGACTAAACCCTCCACACACACACGTCTAAAATCAAGACGGAGTTTCCTCACCTCAGTTCAACCGCTCGAAACCTCAAAACAAATGGTCAGATTGTCAAAATGGCAAGCAACACTGCCTACGGGAGACCAGGCACCTCTAATCTCACCCAACGAACAATTGGCATCTGGAAATGAACGAAATGGCCATTATGGAGAACCCTCAACCGCCTACGAACTGGGGTGGGCAGATGCAACGTAAACATGTGTAAATGGGGATACCGAGACGGGACGGACACGTGCCAATGCCGACAGACCCAAACAATGGACCACCTCCTGGAATGCAGCAACATGGGGGAAGTGTGCAGCAAAGAAGATATGGCAAACGCTACGGCAGTGGCAGTTAAATGCGCTGAATTTTGGCGGGACGTGATATGGTATATATACTATGTTTGTCTTTATATTGTAATGTGACTCCCCATTTTGGGTTTGTTTTATTTACACATATGTGTATTGTAATTGTATTTGTGTGTATATGTAATATGTGGGTTGTCTACGGCTTGGACACGATTAAATAAATACCGGAAGTTTGACGCAAGAATATCGTTATCTTTCAAAACGGCTTCTAATCGTGTCGGAATGAACAAATGAATGGTATGTATGGTTTTCAGAGGAATCTTATACCGTTCTTCCAGCGAAATACTGTCAAGTTCAGGTAACGATAGCGAATACCACAACAACAACAACATACATGTCTTAATTTTACTTTCATAGACGTAGATTTCAAAGTACAACGTATGTGTGTAATTGGCATGTGAGGTGCCCATGATGCTGATGGTCTCATGCGTTAATGTTAGAGGAAAAATGTAGTTATGGATAGCTTATACATATATTCAGTATCAAAATGTAGCAAATTCTGATAATAGTAATGACGTTTTAAAAGTAATTTGATTGAATGACTCAAACACAGGCACATCCGTTTGGTTTTTCACCCTTAGAAAACTTCATTTTACCCCTCAGGGGGTAATTACCCCACATCGGGAACCACTGTCTTTTATTCCCATCTGTTACTTATAATTGGACGTTATAGGCAGTGCTGCATGTGCTTAGCGCGTATCGTGAAACATTTTAGGCCCTTTTAGCAGTGAGTCATACACTCTTTCAAATAAACCTATCTCCATTAGGTTTACGTCACACGCTCCTGTAACATCTGCAGATTATCTGCTGGTTGGGCGTACACCAATGCCTTTAAATGAAGTCCGTTGGATTCTGTTTCACTGAACTGGGAGGCCATTCCATCGGTTGACTAATCCATCGCCGAAGAAATGTTGCGGTGAGGAATAGTCGCACGACCCGTAGATAATTGTTTTTGTGCGCTTTCGTGCATAAAACACAGTCGTCTTCGTACAAGAGCAAAGATGTACTATAGCATTGATAATGCATCGAACAGAGATCGGTGATACACAGAACGTGTTAATCTGTCTGGTAAAATGTGTGACCCTATTGGTCTGTCACCGGTAATTCCTGCCCATATGCCTCATTTTCATGATTACTCGAGGGTATGTGTCTGTCCATACATGCGTGTTTAATAATTAACCTTGTCATCTTTTGTGAATCCTGTCTCACTTACCTACGCTACCGAATACTAAACATTTTTTGTCAGAAGTAAAACTGTCCCAATGTCAGTAGGTACTGGTCTCCACTCAGTTATGAGAACTTTTCGCCTATGTCTGACCAATACTACCTCTTGTAGGAGTACGTCACTTCAAAAAAAGAAAAACATGTACACATTAGACCGAGTGAGGTGGCGCCGCGGTTAGCACACTGGCCTCGCATCCAGGGGGACGGCGGTTCAAGCCAGCAGCCAGCCATCTTGATTTAGATTTTCCGAGATTCCTATAAATCGCTTTAGGCGAATGATACCAGGATAGTTCCCTTGAAAGGGCACTGCCTATTTCCTTCCATATCCTTTTCGTTGTCGACAGGATGTGAAACATTAGTCACGTCCTCGCTCCTCCTATACTGGTACTCAAGCGTCAACTTTAGGTTACAATATCTCCGGATGTAATTAACATTTTACAATGCAACAAACGGCACTGATTACGTATTTGTTTATATGTTCAGATGCGCTAACAAAACTAACGTGGTTCCATTAAACAAAATGTAGGTTTGTGTTAAAAATGGTTTGTATTAACCAGTTACACTAGCCCCTCTCCTCACGTTCGGTCTGTGGAATCGGTTCGTCAGTATTTGATGTGGTTTACGAAATATATCCAGCGGTATTGTTAGGTGACTCACCCTGTATACAGTAAAGGTTCAGTGAAACCGCCTAACTCCTTCACGAGGAACCTAAAAGACAAGACGACAGCTTGTGGACACCATGTTTTATTCCTACTCCTTGATTTTGTGCAGTCAGTACTTGCTTAGTAAGTCATGATTTAACCAAAGAAACTGCTCCACAAGTCGTAATTGAGTGTAAAGAAGTATAATACACACATCAAAAAAAGTTTTGCATTACCTCGATTTCGATAGTACCGGAACCTGTACAGAAAATTGGAACAGAGATCTACATAAGCAATATTTCCACCCTTTTTATAGCTCATGAAAACCACACATTGCATGTTGTCCCACCATACAGCGAGACCTTCAGAGGTGGTGGTCCAGATTGATGTACACACTGTTATCTCTAATAATGAGAATATGTCCTCTTGCATTGATGCATGCCTGTATTCGTCGTGGCATTCTATCCACAAGTTCATCAAGGCACTGTTGGTCCAGATTGTCCCATTCATCAACGGCGATTTGGCGTTGATTCCTCAAAGTGTTTGGTAGGCCACATCGCCCATAAACAGCCCTTTTCAACCTATCCCAGGCATGTTTGATAGGGTTCATGTCTGGAGAACATGCTGGCCACCCGAGTTAAACGATGTCGTTATCCTGAAGAAAGTCATTCACTAAATGAGCATGATGGGGGCGCGAACTGTCATGCATGAAGACAAATGCCTCGCCAATATGCTGGCGATATGATTGCACTATCGGTCATGGGACGGCATTCATATATCTTACAGCCGTTATGGCGCCTTCCATGACCACCAGTGGCGTACGTCAGTCACACATAATGTCACCACAAAACAGCAGGGAACCTCCACTTTGCTACACTTCCTGGACAGTGTATCTAAGGCCTCCAAACACGTCGCTGACGATTGTCTGGCTGAAGGCATATGCGACACTCATTGATGAAGAGAAGGGGATGCCAATCCTAAGCGGTCCTTGCGGCATGTTGTTGGGCTCATTTGTAACGCGCTGCATTGTGACGTGGTTGCAAAGATTCACCTCGCCGTGGACGTCTGGAGTGAAGTTGCGCATCATGCAGCCTATTGAACACAGTTTGAGTACGTAACACGGAGTTCTGTGGATGCTCGAGAAGCATAATTCAACTTGGTGGCGTTGCTGTCAGGGTTCCTCCGAGCCATAAGCCGTAGGTAACGGTCATCTACTGCAGTAGTAGCGCTTGGACGGCCTGAGTGAGGCATGTCATCGACAGTTCCTGTCTTTCTGTACCTCCTCATTGGTTCCCTCCGAGATACCTAGAGATTTTCCTTGTTGAGAGACCTTCCTGGCAAAAACTAACAATGCGGACGCGATCGAACCGCGGTACTGTCCGTCTGGGTACAGTTGAACTACAGACAACACTACCCGTGTACGTTCGCCCTGGTGGAATGACTGTAACTCATCGGCTGTCGGACCCCCTCCGTCTAATAGCCGCTGTTCGTGTCTGGTTGTTTATATCTTTTGCGGGTTTAGTGATATCTCTGAACAGTCAAAGGGACTGTGTCTGTGACACAGTATCCACAGTCAACGTCTGTCTTCAGGAGTTCTCGAAGCAAGGGTGATGCAAAACATTTTGTGAAGTGTTTATATTAAAACGTTCATTCATTTGTTTCCACAACTAGCAATTATACGAAGAGCAAAAGTAGCTGATCTTAAGTGTTGCGGTAGTTCACTAATGGGTTTCTTCTAGTTTTTCCAAAACTGGGAACATTATGAGGAACTTAGACGGTTTGGTAATTTCATTGACATTCGACCCGGATTACTGACTCCTGTTCTTGTCATACATCAGTGATTTATACGACTGGTTTATTTATAACGAACTAAATGTAATATATTTTCTCAAAATTTAGGAGATGTTAATTATTTGCAAGACTTTATTAACAGTGTTTTCTGTTGCTTTCTCACAACGGGATTTATTACATCATGACTACCATCAGCAGAAAGTACTAACTGTCCTTGATGCATGTAAAATGGAAGTAGAAGTGGAATAAAAGTTGACCATTGTAGGACTGTGATTTCTCCCCACTCACTAGAATTCTTCTACGTCTAGCATTGTTCCAGTTATAAAGTACAGGCTTTTTTGAATCCTGTTTGTTTAGTGTTATTCAAACGGAGTGTAAAGCCATCACTTCCACAAAACTTGTTTTTCAAAGAGAGTGAAACTGATTCATTCTTCACAAACTGTCCCACAGAATGGAACAGCAGTTCTTGGTATATTAGAATCACTGGCGTAGCCAATCCCTCTTTTTACGAATGCTGCATTGCTGGCAAGGTTGTTCATCTATGTGATCTTAAGAGAACGTTACACAGATCTGAAACAGGTCCTAACTAAATACACCTTTATTAATGTCTGTATGGTGGTGCCTGGTAACACATCTAACAATGACGTTATTCACCGTCCATGAACTAGGCATTATCATCATTCAGCTAATATTCTAGCTTGAACGAAAACAGTGGCTGGCTAACCGTTTGGATTGTGAGTTTCAGTATCTGGCAGACGTCTTGTGTGAATTATCGGTTGTCGTAAATCCGTGTATGAAAGGAAAGCGTTGACAAAAAATTTTGGGTCAATATTACAATTTCATCATCCAGAAACTTCAGCTTCAACAGTGTCTATTTTACCTACCATATTACTAGGTACCTTCATTCAGAGACAAACATCCAAACAGCTAAGACGAGGGAAAGTAAACTTGAATGTGAAGGAAGCTTTGTGGTAACACCGTTGGATCAGCGTAATCAATCCTCCTTTCAGACAATTCTGTAAACCAACGTCTGTCATGTCTGCGTATCCTCAATCCTAGATGTGTAAGAGAGTTCGGGGATAACGTAATGCTTGCACATTTTTAACGGTAATTCATGTTTTTAAAATTAAGTTTTACGGTACTTCTGTTGCAATTCATTATCTCACTAGAAATTTTTTTTTACGTAATGCCTCATATCCAGGTCGTTTAACATAACACTACTGCTTGCTATCAGCTCTGCACATGGCTATTGCAGTCCGCGCATGATGAAGAGATTTACCTTGAAATGCTCTTCAGTCCGATAAAACATGGTTGCATTTATGGTGTTATGCGTAATTGTATAACACTCGACGTTATAGTTCTGAATGAGGTGAAAATGGAAATGTAGTATGTGGTGTGAAATCACTGTCGAAAATTTCGGGAAAGATTTGTTTTCATTATTCGATATCTTCTTACAGTTGTGTGAACAAATTACTGTAACATATTTTCTTAGAGATAACAACTGATGAAAAGTCTTACGGCTATTTCATACAGGACAGTGCATTAGTAAAAAAGACAACGCGTCTATGACAACGAAGGGCGTAGCGCCTATGTAAATATACACTCCTGGAAATGGAAAAAAGAACACATTGACGCCGGTGTGTCAGACCCACCATACTTGCTCCGGACACTGCGAGAGGGCTGTACAAGCAATGATCACACGCACGGCACAGCGGACACACCACGACCCGCGGTGTTGGCCGTCGAATGGCGCTAGCTGCGCAGCATTTGTGCACCGCCGCCGTCAGTGTCAGCCAGTTTGCCGTGGCATACGGAGCTCCATCGCAGTCTTTAACACTGGTAGCATGCCGCGACAGCGTTGACGTGAACGGTATGTGCAGTTGACGGACTTTGAGCGAGGGCGTATAGTGGGCATGCGGGAGGCCGGGTGGACGTACCGCCGAATTGCTCAACACGTGGGGCGTGAGGTCTCCACAGTACATCGATGTTGTCGCCAGTGGTCGGCGGAAGGTGCACGTGCCCGTCGACCTGGGACCGGACCGCAGCGACGCACGGATGCACGCCAAGACCGTAGGATCCTACGCAGTGCCGTAGGGGACCGCACCGCCACTTCCCAGCAAATTAGGGACACTGTTGCTCCTGGGGTATCGGCGAGGACCATTCGCAACCGTCTCCATGAAGCTGGGCTACGGTCCCGCACACCGTTAGGCCGTCTTCCGCTCACGCCCCAACATCGTGCAGCCCGCCTCCAGTGGTGTTGCGACAGGCGTGAATGGAGGGACGAATGGAGACGTGTCGTCTTCAGCGATGAGAGTCGCTTCTGCCTTGGTGCCAATGATGGTCGTATGCGTGTTTGGCGCCGTGCAGGTGAGCGCCACAATCAGGACTGCATACGACCGAGGCACGCAGGGCCAACACCCGGCATCATGGTGTGGGGAGCGATCTCCTACACTGGGCGTACACCACTGGTGATCGTCGAGGGGACACTGAATAGTGCACGGTACATCCAAACCGTCATCGAACCCATCGTTCTACCATTCCTAGACCGGCAAGGGAACTTGCTGTTCCAACAGGACAATGCACGTCCGCATGTATCCCGTGCCACCCAACGTGCTCTAGAAGGTGTAAGTCAACTACCCTGGCCAGCAAGATCTCCGGATCTGTCCCCCATTGAGCATGTTTGGCACTGGATGAAGCGTCGTCTCACGCGGCCTGCACGTCCAGCACGAACGCTGGTCCAACTGAGGCGCCAGGTGGAAATGGCATGGCAAGCCGTTCCACAGGACTACATTCAGCATCTCTACGATCGTCTCCATGGGAGAATAGCAGCCTGCATTGCTGCGAAAGGTGGATATACACTGTACTAGTGCCGACATTGTGCATGCTCTGTTGCCTGTGTCTATGTGCCGGTAGTTCTGTCAGTGTGATCATGTGATGTATCTGACCCCAGGAATGTGTCAATAAAGTTTCCCCTTCCTGGGACAATGGGTTCACGGTGTTCTTATTTCAATTTCCAGGAGTGTACATCTGCATCACCACTCTGCAATTCACATCCAAGTGCTTGCACTGGATTCTCAGAATCGCGGTCACACACTATTTCTCGAACGTTACACTCTCCAATAACACGTGGTAAGTGCCGAACATACAAACATTTCCGTGTGAGCTCTGATTCCTCTTATTTTATTTCGACGGCCATTTCTCTGTAAGTAGGTGGGAGTCAACAAAATGTTTGTGGGCTTTGATTTCTCTTATTTTATTTCGACGGCCATTTTTTTGTAAGTAGGTGGGAATCAACAAAATATTTTCGGTTTCGGAGGGGAAAGTTGAAGATTAAAGTTTGTGAAAAGGTCTCGCAGCAGCGATGAGCATCTTACTGTAAATAACTGCCGCACCAACTCGCGTATCACTCACGTGTGACACTTCCTCCCTTATTCGTGATAATACAAAACAAGCCGCCTTTCTTCGAACCTTTTCGATGCCATCATTCAGTCCTGTCAGGTAAGGATCCCACATCGCGCAGCAGTACTCTAGTGCGGGACGTAGAAGTGCTGCTTGGCAGCCTCTTTATTGTTGCACCTTCCAAGTGTTCTGACAATAAAACGCAGTCTTTGGTTCGCCATCTGCACAATATTTTATATTCGCACCTTAAAAAAAATTGAAAACCAGAATACGTTAATTGTTATTGACTTACATAAACAACATAGTTCTTGAAGAGGTACTGACGGGTTACCAAGGGCCTGAATCTGAAAAGATGTTTAGCGCATTCTCAAGCAATTCCAACGTATTTTTAGTACCATATACTACCAAGCTGTGGGTACAGTATGACTAACACAAAAAATTTTAAAAAGTGCAAATGTCCTTAGTTGTTATTGACTTTTACACACAACATACATTTTAAAGAGATACTGATGCTGGGGTCATGTGCTGAAACTGACAATACTGAATGTGACGTTCAATGTGGAAAGTGACACCTATTACTCAGACTTAAATTTTTATGTTTAAATGAAACACTTAAAATATTTATTGAGTATGGTAGAAAAATTAAGTAAAAGAATATTTTTTTTAATTTTAAAATGTAAAGTAACTGACTAGATTATAAAATTTTATAAAGGAGAGCATCAAGCAACATCACCCCCCCCCCCTCCCCCCTTATCTGCAAACAACCTAAGAGTGCTATTGACATGCGCTCAGGTTGTTTTTGTAGATTGGAAAGCAAATATAATATAATATTTTCTTGGGGAACGCCACATATCATTTCGGTTTCACACGATGACTTCCCTTCAACTACTACGATCTCTGTTCTTTCTGACAATTACGAACCCAGTCACACAACTGTGATGATACTCTATGGGCACGGAATTAGATCAGAAGCTGTTTTTTAGGGACCGTATCAAAATATTCTGGAAATCTAGAAACATGCACTCGACTTGAGATCCCCTGTCGATAACGCTCATTACTTCGTGTGAGTTTAAGAGTTGTAGGACGCAGAAAAAAATATCACATATGTAGGGGAGAGAAAACTGCGTCAGCCTGGATAGAAATAAAGCGCCACCATGGTATTGGATTTTCGTAAAGTGTGACTTATATATTTACAAGCGTTTCGCGTTAAACATTTAATAGCTTTGGGGTTGGGTTGCTCGTATAAAGACTCTTTTGAAAAAAAAAAGAAAATTTTTTTCGTTTACCACTACTACTACTAGGCTAATTACTGTTTAGCTCTACAGGACCTTTATACTGAAAGCGTATACATAGAGCGTACACAGGGCTATGTGTGAAACTGATAGCGATTACACGCTTCCGCTGTTGTAGAAATCTGCTCCAGATGCTGCAGATACCGTGTTGAGCTGAAAGTGGTAACCAAAGTACGGAGAAATATTCTTCGGGGCTCTGTTGCATAGCAATCAGATTGCTTTCAGTTCTGAGAAATGTCCGGGTACTATTGTGGATTTGAATGATCCATGAAGTGACTTCTTTTCCGAAGAAAACATCGAACTATTTCACTAGAACTGAACCCTCCCGTCGGAACTGTTCTCAAGCTGGTGTTTATTAGTAAATCACAATAGAAGTATATCGCTGGGTGTATAATAACACGTACCTTCTTGAAATGAACAATATTTTATTGTTCTATTAACTGATTTCCTTCGATATACACATATATTTTACAATCTAAATCAAAAACTCGCAATGGCGTCGATTTTTGCGTCACAAGAATGGCTCTCCTCTCCTAAAATTTTACTCTTAAGAAGAACAAAAGCTCTATCTCCTAAGAATAATTATGTGAGCGCTGACCGCCACAGAGTAATAAACAATATCTTTGTATCTCTCTCTCTCTCTCTCTCTCTCTCTCTCTCTCTCTCTCTCTCGCACTGTCACAGCAAGTTACGCTGCATGATACATCATACTCGGTATAAAGTAACTCTTCATTATTAACTTTTAGATTTATCTTTTGAAATGTGTGTAACAGCAGTAGGTACTTTTTCTATATACAACTATTTGGCGCAGTTTGTTTGCGTCACATGACCTAAGTCATTCACCTAATGACGTCAACCAGTGGCATAATCAGTGACACCATAATCCTTATCAGAGGGAAGACACACCCCCTACCCATCCAATCCACCTTTTCTTCAGCCAGTCACAGTGTACTATCAAAAACAAAAGAGGCACTCAAAAAAATCGAAGACAGTGTAACTATCTCATTTAGAGGTACATTAAAAATCTGCCGACCCTCTAACTCCTCCCATTTCGTGTCTCAAGCTAATCATAGTGCAGTATTAAAATGAAACAACCAATAAAAAATCCAAGATGGCGTGAACAGACCAATAGTGCTTTATACCCCTCTTCCCCTTCCCTCCAACTAATCTCAGTGTAGTATTAAAAAGAGGCATAAAATGGCACTAGAAATGCTGTAAAAACTATGTAACCTCCACTTGAAAATACAAAACTATTAAAAGACAATTGGCTACAATATTACCATAGTCATTTGTTTCACACGGTCTGCCATTTTATGTTGCTTATTCATAGCCTCGTAATTTTACACAGTCTTCCTGTGTACATATTACAATGATCATTGGAAATAAATGAGTGTGATAGAATTAAAGCCAGGGTGGACATTGTAACTGCTCTTTAGTTGTACGTGTCCACTTTCATACACTTTTCCCATGCTCGCTCTGGGACGTTAATATTTTTAAATGATTTACAATTTGTATCGAGTGGACCTACTCGGCTCTAGAAGTTTACAGGCTTGTTCTGTAGAAGCAGAGTGCCTTTTTAAGGATTAATTCACTTTGTGTCGCCAGAATTAAGCAACATACAGCGTGTCCCAAAAGTGAGTTAACATCTGAAAATACGCTAACTTAGGTAAAACGTAGGTAGTGAAAAAATTGACACACGTGCCTGCAGTGACATGAGGTTTCGTTGAAACCATAAACGAGTGCAAAAACCGATCTGGCTGGACAGCAGCATTCCTTGAAGACTTACAAAATTTGGAAATTTTCGGTAAGGTCTTATGGGACCAAACTGCTGAGGTCATCTGTTCCTAAGCATACATACTACTTAATCTAACTTAAACTAACTTACGCTGAGGACGACACATACCCGTGCCCGAGGGAGGACTCGAACCTCTGACGGGGGGAGAAGATTATGAGAATCGTAAGCTGCAGTGAGACCGGAAGCTACATGGGCCAGGAATCGCTGTCCGCAGCTCGTGGTCGTGCGGTAGCGTTCTCGCTTCTCACGCTCGGGGTCCCGGGTTCGATTCCCGGCGGGGCCAGGAATTTTCTCTGCCTCGTGATGACAGGGTGTTGTGTGATGTCCTTAGGTTAGTTAGGTTTAAGTAGTTCTAAGTTCTAGGGGACTGATGACCATAGATGTTAAGTCCCATAGTGGTCAGAGCCATTTGAACCAGGAATCGCAGCATGCTTATTTTACCGGATAGGGTTACTATCAGATTAGAGAATCCATACGGTGGTTTTACGATCCCATCGCCACATGAAAGGTAGTAGAATGAGTATAGGTCCTCTGACAAGTGTCATTGTGTAGAAAATGATCAGAAAGTTCGAAGCCACGGTTTGTTTAGACGATCTGTCACGTAGTGGGTGACCAGACACCAATGCTACCGTTGCTCGGACAGTTCTCGAAGATATGGAGACTTTAGAGGGTTTCTCTCCGCTTGATGAAGTTAGCGCCTGAGAAGTCGCACGCGGCACTGGCATTCCACGTATTACAGTCTGGAGAGCATTAAGACCTACCCTTCAATGCTATCCATACAAAATCCTGCTTCATCAGAAAGTGTTAGCCACCTTTGATTTTATCCATACTGAATGAGAGGTCGTGGTTGTGAATGTCAGTGTTAGGCACCTGTTTTGTGACGGTAACTGCTCGCCGCATCTAGCTATACGCCCTACTGTGCTGTTCACAACACTGTCTCTTAACTACCGGTATTGTTGATGAATGGCGGCAGACATGCTGAGCGTTCGTTACAAAGCAAATAAATTCCATCCGAACACGCCTTATAATGCCCAACGGTACCGACAAGCCGCCGTGTCATCCTGAGCCCACAGGCGTCACTGGATGCGGATATGGAGGGGTATGTGGTCAGTACGCCGCTATCCTGGCAGTATATCAGTTTACCAGACCGGAGCCGCTACTTCTCAAACTAGTAACTCCACAGTTTGCCTCACAAGGGGTAAGTGCAGCCTGCTTGCCCACAGCGCTCGGCAGATCAGATGATCACCCATCCAACTGCTAGCCCAGCCCGACATCGTTTAACTGCGGTGATCTGACGGATACTGGTGTTTTCGCGGCGGCAAGGGCGTTGACACGCAAAGGACACCGTCTTTGCTAAAAATCAGTTGTTATGCTAATTATTGCTTTCGTAACATATCAAGCACTATCTGTTGGTCATTTTGTGCACTTTTTTTGGTTTCGACAAAATCACATTTCATTTAAAAAATGTGTGTCAATTTTTACCTTTCTATCTGCATTATTCCGTGAAGTACAGAACTTTTAGTTGTTGCCGGATTTTTGGGTCACTCTGAACCTACTTTTCTGCAATTTAATTACAGTTAGGGTGACAGCAGATATAACACTTCTCGCAGTTGTAATGGACGCCTACGGAAGGATGCTGACTTTGTAATTAGGAAATGCAGAAGAGAATGGACAATGCTATGTAATGGAGAAACAGACGTATCGTGATAGTCTTTATATCGGCTAAAATGTCGTGCGTGGATCGATTGTAATGTGTGCAGTGACTTAGAACAGTTGTAAGAGGTCCACGATTAAGGAATTTGTTGCTAGCGCACTCGAGCAGATGTAATTTCGATGGATTGCTCACGCGCTGCCTGCGATATGTAAGGTATAAGAGAATCTCAGACCAGAGAGCAATGTAGTATGCAGTAAGAGCAGTGTCTGTAGCAGTTGTAGTAAGTAGTTGCTAGCAGTCGTGTGTATGAAGTTGGCCGGGCCGGTCGTGGGGAGCGATGGCGGAGCCTGAGCGTTGTAGTGTAAGGTAAAGGCAGCCTCGCGAATATGTAGTATTCTTATATCAAGTCCCATGTAAATGTTTCTAAAAAAACTCTTAATAATAATCTTTCTTATAAAAAGTAACTATTGACAATCACTCATCTCAATTCAAAGAATTTACTAATTTCTCTAATCCATGGTCATCACGATTATTGTAAAGAAAAATCAGTTGTTTCTTTTTATACATGACAAATCGATTGGCCAGCATTGTACTGAGCTGTTCCACAAAAATTTCTTATAGGAGCAGATATATACGCGTTATCCAGCGAATTAATTTGAGGTAAGAATTATCATTTTTTATTCAGAATCATCTTTCAGGGCCATGAGGCAGCACTGCTGGCGTCCAAATTTAGCAGTTTAAATTCACAGTCAATTATTGAAAGGTTGTAAGTGAGCCACAATTTTATTGAGAGGTTAGTCACATTTTTATTATTGGTAGGTTAGAGAATTTATCTTTTGACAGGTTATGCTATATAATTACTTTTTTTGGGAGGTTACGCTAAATGTCAATGCTATACATAATTATATTATATTGTGGGGAGGTTAAACAGTTAATAATGAAATATTAGTTCTGGAATTAACTAAACCTGTAAGCGATTATGTGCCTGAGGGACGAATAGTTAGTAACGAAACATTCGTTCTGGAATGAATTAAAACAGAAATTATGTGCCTACGTTTTGTTAACTTTTAATTAGCTTTTAAGCTCATATTAAGAAGATATGTGTAATATAATTGTAAAATCACCTGGTGGTCAACAAACAACAAATTAATGAACATTTTGACCGTAAGTGACCCACAAATAACCACAGTGAAGAAATGGCTTCCACCGTTTCGACATTAGCAGCTAATCAAGATATAATGATACGGAATATATTATGTCGACGGTATGGATTTATGATCTATAGAATCTATGAAGAATTCCGCTGTAGATGCCATTTCTTGAATTTTATTGAAATATAAGCTACACGAAAATTTGAAATACATTCCTACGGAAATTGAACTGGAGTTTTTGGAAAGAGAAGGAAATGTTATCTTGAAAGATTTGTGAGTAGCTTTAGCGAACGAATATTCCAGGATTATGCGGTATTGTGTTACGTTCATTGTACAGCTCACGTAAGGATAAATAAGAAGAAATGAATGAGCTTAGAACATATGGGAATAAGGTACACATTTTTGACCTATAATCCTTTCACCATGGACGATCTAAGAAGTTACCGTTCTTCCTGGCAATAGGGTGAATGTACAGGTGCTGTAGTCATTTTTTTCATGTGTTTGGATGTTTGTGTGTGTGTATCGTGTATGTATGTATGTATGTGTGTGTGTGTGTGTGTGTGTGTGTGTGTGTGTGTGTGTGTGTGTGTGTGTGTGTGTACTTGTGTGTTCATAAGCAATCGTAAGATTACATAAGGCCACACACAACATATTCACTACAATTTTTATCACTACATTATTTTTGAGATTGATAAGGTACTCTATATTCAAGTGCCACATAAGTAAGTCTCTTTGGACTATCTGCATATAAGTAAATTAAATTGGGAACCGCTCAGTATGAAGCGCCTTCATGTTTTAGTTTTTGAAATATCTCAGGGTTGTAATGGAATGTCTTTTATTGTGCATAATAATTTATACTTTAGGAGGTTCACGTGCGGAAACACCTTTCGTATGTTACACTTATTATTAATTCGAAGCTGAACACTTCAACTGTGAAAATTTCGTCAGTTGAACAAAAGATAGCCGTGGAGCGGCAACTGCAAGGTTCTGTTTTAATATCGATACGACTGTTTGCAAAATTAACTTGACTTTAGCACGTTTTTTCAAGAAATTAATTGTAAACCACCTGCCTTTTCTTTATACCACATGGTATTGGAGTAATTTGAACAAGAATCTGACGTCTTGCAAATGGCGGCCGACAATATTAATTACGATTCGCGTTGTACCGTACGGTATTATTCTCTAAAAAACCTACAATTACATTCACATATGTAGGGGTGCCATCGATACTGAAATAAGGGTTTTCGTTACAAATAATCGTGTTACTAGAAATACTTCATAATATACATGCTTCTCCATCCACGCCTTCATTATTGAAATATTCGAACCAGAGTTACACAATTATGAAAATGTATTTCCATTGTCTTGATTGTTCTCAGATTCTTTCGTACAAAACATATTCTATCTTAAAATATCGATAGTGCTTTTCATCTACGTCGCAGTGGGACAGTTAATATTTTTAGGTACCGGTACTCTTTTGCACACAGAATAGCAGCTCGTATCAGCCATAAATAAATGCTTCACACTCGCAGAGGACCAGTACAGAGCGTAACAGAAAAATGTCTACGATTTCGCAAGTAATTCACTGAAATGAGAAGCGAAATCGAAAAGTACCTCTTACAAAATTGCTTTTATACTATAATATCTACAAACTAACTTTACAATCACATGTTCTCTACACAGTCAGTCGAAAAAGTTTCGAGAGTGGATTAATAAAAAATTGAGAAGAGGTGCTTCAGCTGTTATGAATAATTTTCTCCCACCTTAATACAATGCTCATAACGTTCATTCAACAACGTGAAAGTGTCAGAAAAATCCTACTTTGGGTTGTTGTTCAACTAGAACGTCCCATTGGCTTGAGTACGGGGATGTATCGTCAAAGCGTTGACCCTTCACGTGAATTTCTGCACTTTGTCGTTTTGTGGTAAGTACGCATTGATAACACCAAGTCTCGTCTTCCGGGTGGGCTTTTCCCAGAAATAAATTGTCCACGGTTTTAAATTCAGTCAAGTACCGTGAGGCGTCCAGGCGTCGTGGTTTTGTTCGGGAAGGAAAATGTTCGGGGCAGATCTTGACCACAAATTTCTCTTCTTGAAAACATTGTGAGGATTGGCTTCAATAGTTGATTGACAGATATTGCTCCACTGCGATTCGTGAGACGACAACGTTGACACAAAACGGCCGCATGTCCACTGCTTAACAATTGTCTCTCACAACTTGCTGTCCGAAAGCGGATCTGTTGTTTACAGTTGTTTGTTGAAGGTTTCGTCATACTCACTGCTCTAATGTCGCTTATAAGCCAGGGACTTTGGACGGACGATGTATGTGTATCCCGTCGTGAATAAACGGCAATAACTGAAATTAGATTCTCTCCCTAGCGTTACGACAAGCACCCAACCGACCTTAGATAGCAAGTGATGGAGCGAATCAATATTTTCAGATAGGTATCCTGAAACACTTTATTGCCACTCTTCGTCATATGTCACGCTTAATATGAGCCTAGACACTTTCTCCTCTTGTTAGCATGTCATGTTGGGGGTCATACGAGAGCTAGTGAAGGGAGCCAGTGTCTTTTTATGATGATGATTCTCCGCGAAGGAGTATAATCTGAATTTTTATTGGTCGTTACGTAAGAGACACTTGCACGGTCGTAGAGTACCGTCCCACAGCACGAAGCATGCGTTGACGAGCTGACGACGATTGCCACAGCGAGTGGTGTAAGAGGACGCAGTAGTGGGAACAGTACTGCACAAGCGCTGAATAGTTCAGTCATTTAGACGTCATCAGCTGATGAATGAATGACTTCAGTGTTACACGTTTCGGAATAACCCGTCATTAGTTATCAGATACATCGAGATGTAGGTATTAAATGTAAGTTACATGATACATTACTGTCAGAGACATCCATAGTTGTCCGAAATGTCTGTGGTTGGACAATGCCATTTCATCAATTACTCAAAATAAATCATCTCAAAATAAATCTTTGGTGCCGACTTGCCATTCCAGTCGTCGAACAAGGTTAACATTAACCACAATTATACATACAGGTTGAAATGAATCTGTGAGAGTTTTTTGAGGATTTATTATATTAAACTTTATATTAACTTTGTATCGTATTTGCAACTATTTGTGTGCTACTTTCTTTTCCTGGCTTCTACCCGGTATCTTCATGGGGTCGCGGTGCTGTTCTGGACTTCGCATTGTTAGTGACACAGGATGGCCGCCCTTCTTGTTGTCACTCCTTTTACAGAATTTCACTTTAAACTGTTTCTCTCTACACGGGCACAACCACATTTCACATACTGTTACACATATCTAAATGTTTAAAAATGCATACCTGTTGCTCCATGACTTTCAGTCTGAAGCAGTGGTCTATTTATGCTACAGACGGACATTAAAGTGTACCATCAACTGTCCAACGTGACAGACGTGTGTTTACAGCAAGTTCACCATTGTTCTCATAACAGAGGCGGCTACAAAACGTGAGCCATTCCTTCACTGACTGCTGATGCACGTAGAAGTTGAATCTGCTGTCGCGGTAAATTCAGAGTTTTGTCGAATGGTTCACTTTCTCATTTTGTTAGTTGATTCGATTTCATTTTCTTTTTCTTACAGTGCTATTCGTAAGAAAAGTGCTATAACCTCATTGATCACTTAGGCATGGGACCGTGTGTTTACGTAGCGTCACTGTGCTCCAGAGCAACTGTTTTATCGTTTTCTCATTCTGGAGATAGTTTAAACACAGCTCAAATTTGACGAAATTTGAGTAATCCACTAACTGACCCAAACAGGAAATAGCAAGCACGGCAAGACACAGAAAGCGACACATGCTCAACGCCGGTCGCGCACCGGCATTCTTCACCTCCATCCCGGAAGTTGCCCAGCTTCAACCCGTCTCTCTCTCCCTGTCTTTCTGCCACTAACGGTTGCTAGCCAAGAGCCGAAGCGCCACCTGGTGGAGCGCAAGTGCGAAAGGTCGCACCAGCGCAAAGTGGGGCAAAATCCCAAAAACCTGGCCGTAAGTCGTGTGTTAGGTTGGGTAAGGGCCCTAAGGTCGAATTCCGGTCGCGTGAGCCCCCTAGCCTCTATACCTGATATTGTAGGACAGTTGTAGGGGACACTTCAGCAAGCTTGACGAGTCGCGCAGTGAGCAAAACTTTCAAAGCTACATTCAAGAGGACCAAAATCTCTAAAAACCGATCGATTTCTATTATTGAAGATGAAATCGACAGCCACAGGTAAGTAGAAAATCACTGTGTAACATAAAATTAATAACAATAGTCAATGCGATAACAATAAATGAATCATTTATGTGTAAATGAACGGAAAATTGCAACGGGCCGGCCTTGGTTTCCGAGAGGTTCTAGGCGCTTCAGTCTGGAACCACGCCGGTGCTGCGGTCACAAGTTCGAATTCTGCCTTCGGCATGGATGTGTGTGATGTCCTTAGGTTAGTTAGGTTTAAGTAGTTCTAAGTCTAGGGGACTGATGACCTCAGATGTTAAGTCCCATAGTGCTTTGAGCCATTTGAACATTTGAATTGCAACGAAAATTTTAAACACGGCGTTGTGTGGAGTTCAACGATCTGACTGATTGGAAGCTGTAGATGGAACTATCACCGAATGAAAAAAAAATTAAAACTTACTGCATCTAGCTGCAACTGCGTCATAGGTAACGTAAAACATAGTTTGCTGAATTTCGTACATCAACGAAACGGCATGTTGCTCTTTTTCTTCAATTTATATGCGGTGTTCATTGCAATTCGAGTTTTGTGATACGTAATTCACTTTTATGAATGTACACTTCTCCTTTTCAAATAGCATTTTGTAAAGAATAACAGTAACGAAGTTAAATACGAAATTATCCACCTATATAGATATTATATTTTCCAATTTCAGAATCCGTCGCTGATGAAGGTGAAGCGTATGGCTTCACAAAGGGGAATTTTTTTCCACGTTGAAAGTATATTTGAATGAGGAAGTGACTGAAGTGTATGCAGTGATCTAAAATTTCATTTCTGCTAAACTGCAACCCACCTTCGCTCTATTACACATTTTAAAACCTGTCCTCCGCAAGTTTTTGCATGACTTGCATAAAAAGTGGCAGAAAGTATTGAGAAATGAAGGCAAATCTCTGCAAAAATATTTTGAATCGTTGAGCGTGTTTGTTTCTTTCGAAGACACTAAACAACATTCGGAAAAATTCCACAGTTTGGATCGGCCTTCTTCAAAATTTTCAGAGTTTAGTTATCAGACAAAACGAAGGAGGACTGCAGAATTACGGGCAAGAAATAGTACGGAAGAATTAACGTATGCTACTCAAATTAGCCTCCGATCATCTAGGAAATCAGATACTGCTACAATTGTCTGTGCTGCGGGATTGGGGAACCCATCTAAGGCAAAGACGTATGTGTCCATAGACACGATTCGAGAAACGACTTCATCTGCCAATGCTGCTCTGTCCCTCATAGCAAAACTAAAATTATCGAAATCGCAATATCAGGGGCTTCTTAATAGGAGTATAGAGAACAGCTGTGATTTATTTCCGCCGTAGAAATTGCCATATCAAACTAAGCTCAAATGTTGTCCTCCTAAGTCAGATATTTCTGTTGCTGAATGTAGTGCTGACATATAACTACAGTCTTTGCTGGTACGTACAAACGGAAGTTCACCAATGATGATGAAAGCAAGTAAGATGCTAATTTTTTTTTTTTTTTTCCTCAGTCGTTCCACTGCAGCTTGTATCAGACGACCAAGGAACAAACGCAAGGATAGTTTTTGCAGACCAATTATAATCCAAATTTTTCACGACTCCTGAAGCTACTCGTGAGGAAATGGGATACATTGGACAGCAAGAGATAAATCTTGTCCCTTTCGAAAAGATAGTAGATGGAAAAAATGAGGAGTTTCTTTCCGTTTTGCTTTCACTATGAAAGACGGTGAAGTTTGTAATGCTATCACGCATAATATGTCAGCACAACGATGCTATTTATGCAAATCAACTTCAAAAGAATTTAACAATATCGGCGCAATTTTAGAAAAGGAAGTCTCTGAAGATCATCTACAGTTCGGATTTTCAACTTTGCATACGTGGATACGGTTTTTCTTTTTCGAAAGCTGTTTGCAGGTAGCATACAAGCCTGAAATTACAAACTGGCAAGCGCGTAGTGATAAACAAAAGGAACAAGTAGCGATCCGCAAAACCAATATACAGAAGGGTTTCCGTATGGAATTAGGTCTGTTAGTCGATCGACCAGAGCCTGGTTTGGGTAGGCGAATGATGGGAATACCGCTGGAAGATTTTTAGAAAACTCAAGCATTTCTGTTGCTATAACAGGGGTAGGTGAGGAATTGATTAAGCATTTCCATGTGATATTGTCAACAATCTCAAGTGGCCATGAAATCGATTTCGTAAAATTACAAGATTATGCCTTACAGACAGCTCGCTACTTTGTGCAGTTATATCATTGGTTCTACATGCCAACTTCGGTACATAAGGTATTGATTCATGGAGCAGAAGTGATAAACTCATCTGTATTACCGATAGGATAGATGTCTGAAGACGCCCAAGAGTTTACTAGTAAATACATAAAAAGTGTCGTGAAGATTTTGCAAGAAAGTAGTTTCGACCCAAAACAATGGAAGACTTTTTTTTCGTTTATTATTAATATCTGATCCATTTATTTCAAGTTTGCGCGAACTTCCTCGAAAAAGCAGGAAAACGTTGCTGCCAGCAGTTGTTTCAGTCTTAGTTGCGCCACGTATACCAGCAAGTACAGTAAGCTCCAGCGATTCAAAAATAGGATCAACTGATTGTGAATTAACTAATTCTTCGGATGATGATCTATGAACTTTGAATGAACAGGTTGTATGTTTTATTGTATTATACAACATATGGATATATTTTGTATTTTCTCTATAAAATTAATTAATGTAAATCCGCCATTCAGTTTTAATTTCAAATTTTGACTCCGAATTCATAATCAGCGATCCCGACCCCCCCCCCCCCCCCCCCGAGTACGGACTTTCAGCCGAATTCATAACTTTATCGTCTTTTGGCCAGATTTTTCGGATTTGGCCCCACTGTGTAGAAGGTCGAAAGAGGAATTTGGGCGAGCTAGCACGGCTCAGAAGCACTGGAGCGTTATTTTTTCTTTTTTAATTTCAAAGTCTCCAGAAATCACATTTAATCTTTGGTATATATAACAGTTCAAGTATTTCTAGACTGTGTGAATGACGGTGTAATATCACTGACGTAAATATACGTTTAGAGGGCACTCAACATCAAGCTGGTGTGCCGGTGGATTCACTGAAAGGTCGACAGCAAATTCGCTTGGTATGCGCATTAGATTATACTCTTAAGAAGAAGCCACAGGAGCGTACAACCAACATCACCTGGAGAGATTACGGAGGGTCAGGACGAACGGTTGTGGGAAGCTATCTAAAGGTATTCCCAAACAATGCCTCTTTCCTCGTGCCTAAACACACATGCATAGGAAGAAAAGCATATGCGCAAAAATTAGGCTTCTCGTGTACACACTTTGACCCGTTGTGCAAGAAGCCTCCATTACATCCACTCTTTGTTGGTAATTTTTGCTGCGTTTTATATAATGAAATGTGGCAGAAAAACTAAAAGGCGACGTTGGGTAAAACAACATCTAATTAGAAAAACAAAATGACGGCGACCTTTCAATTGCGCACTTCAAAAGAATACCGCAGCAAAATTTTGAATTTCTGCTTGAAAAACTGAGAACACCGCCATCTATTCAAGATGACGTTTTGTGTAATACATTTTGTGCAACGGTAATGCTTGTGATAGCTTTTCGTAATCTGGCAAGCGCCGAGTCTTGTATAAGTTTGAGATGTTTATTAGTTCAAAACGAAGCATTTCAGTTGTTACGACTGAAACTGGAAATTACTTACGGGATGTCCTTTGTGCTTATGTGATAGTTAGTTTTCACTACATCATTTTTAACTTATTTCATAAAAAAGTAAATCGTAATTTACATAACTTCACTGAAAAATATCAAACACACATCAAAAAACATTTTGCATCACCTCGGTTCCGCCGGCCGAAGTGGCCGTGCGGTTAAAGGCGCTGCAGTCTGGAACCGCAAGACCGCTACGGTCGCAGGTTCGAATCCAGCCTCGGGCATGGATGTTTGTGATGTCCTTAGGTTAGTTAGGTTTAACTTGTTCTAAGTTCTAGGGGACTAATGACCTCCGCAGTTGAGTACCATAGTGCTCAGAGCCATTTGAACCATTTGAGGTCATCAGTCCCCTAGAAATTAGAACTACTTAGACCTAACTAACCTAACGACATCTCACACATCCATGCCCGAGGCAGGATTCGAACCTGCGACCGTAGCAATCGCGCGGTTTCGGACTGAAGCGCCTAGAACCGCTCGGCCACAACGGCCGGCCTGTTCTACGACAAGGTCCCAGCCCATTCAACACTGACTGCTTATTTGGACATAAAATTTTGTTTGCCTCACGCCCAATATCCTCCTGAAAACTTAAACTCTTCCTTGGGATGAAGAAATCGTTATGTAGGAGGATATGCGGTATTGCAGGAAGGTGACTTTCGAGATCGGATATTCCCTGAACACTCTAAATGCAGATCTGAACAACCACTTTCTCTGCCAGGCCATCTATCGCTAGGAAAAATGAGTCCCATTGAAGGGTGAATATGTAGAGCAGTTCTCATTATTAAACAGGAGTAAGGCGATCGAGGAAGCGATGTCTCGGCTCCTGCTTTATTATAATCAGCCCTGGACAGCAGACTTGGCTGGGCGGGCTCGATTTGGCAGGGAGCGTGCAGAAGCCGCGCCATGACCCCGTCGCGTCGTGACGGGGTAGAAGATGGGATGGGGATGCGCCGGCGTGGTGCGGTGCGGTGCGCTGCGGCGCGTCGACCTTTCACACAGTGAAAGCGCGCGCCAACACACGGCGGGGAGCGACCGGGAGGTCACCTGGCGGCAGAGCGCGGAAACAGGCGTTCTCCACTGGCTGCGGTGCCCGACCTCTCACCTGTACTCAGACCTCACCGTCACTGCCTGATTCACTGCCTTAGTTCTGCCACGGCCAGACGATGACAGCGACTGTAATGTGGCCGTTGCATAATCGAGGAAACAGCTGACTGAAGCTCGTTCTCTACTCGATCCAGATTCGCTAGTATCGTGAGGTTGCTTTTGCTTTCTGAAAACCATACATATTATAAAAATGGATGCGAGTATATATGTATGTATGCTCCACATCTCCTCCTAAACCACTACACTGAATTCAACCAGATTTGGCTCACTTGTCACTTACTATCTGGAAATCATTGCTGTTGGGGTAAGAAACACCTACCTATCAAAGAGGCGAGGTGGGGGGTGAAAATCAATTATTCATGCGCTATTTGAGAATGAGATCACCGAGAGACTGGTAATAAACTTTTGACATAATTTGAAACCTTCACGAAACTTATTCCACGAGGTTTCCGGATTGCAGCCGGATAACGTCGACTTCTAACCACGATATTTCGGCTGATAATCATTCAGCCATCCTCAGGAGAGTGTTTAGCGACATTGCTAGCTGTACACCAAAAACTGGCGCGGAGACCCATGATCGAAGGCAGTCGCTGCGAGAGCGACTAATGTTGAGTTTCTCGCCCTCTTCGAATACTGCTCTATGGCACCAGGCGCTTGTGTAAATGTGACATTGCATCCACATTGTATCCACTGAAACTTGGTTTGCGGAGTTAAAAATCAGATGTCAAATTAATAAAATCAGGTGGCACTAGACGTGTCACCAGTCCTAAAGTATTCTCATTAGTCCTATAGGATTAGTAATATTCGAAGCGGTCGCGATACTTAACAAAGATCGCTCATGGAACGGCTGCCTTCATGCACCCGTCTCTGCTCCACTTTTCTGATATAAAGTTAGCGATTTGAATCTCCAGTGCAAAACACTCACCTGACGATGGCTCAATGAGTTGTAAGGTGAGGTTCTTGCATGTTAAAGATGTGCACGTCAGAGAGAGAGAGAGAGAGAGAGAGAGAGAGAGAGCAAACTACAGCCCCGTCTTTCGTCTTGTCATGGCACAGTCTTTACATCTGCGCAGTCTGATTCTTAGTTTAAGTGTGGGTGGTGATTGATCTATTCACTAGTGGTGTGTTGTGATTGTGTCTGTTAGATGAAGAAAGATTTATTGTAAAGGACAGCAAGGATGAACAGGATGTATACACTGAAACGCGAAAAGGATATAAATTTTGAATAATGTTATTTTTTGAACAGAAGTAGCTTGAGGTAAGACTCCAGCACCGCACAGCTAGAAATGATTATTGTCAGCTGCTTAACCTCCTCAGAGCTGAGAGAGAGACCACCCCACTTCCCTGAGTCATGCATTTACATGTTCACTGATTAGGCTGTTTGTTTTTATAGAAATTCTCTGTTGACTTTGCACCCTCTTTAAAATCATTGTTCACTTTTTTAAGCATGGCATTCTTCAGAACTGATATAAGTAAAGATCACGCGAAGTATTACTCTGTCTGTTTTGAATGTATACTTAATTCTAAAATCGTTGTCCTGGCATGTCATTTCATAGGAATAGTTACTCTTCCCATCCCAGTGTTTGTCATTACGCATTACCACGTGCAACAGTTTAAATATGTATTTAGAAATAGAAATCTAGATTAGCCACTGCTTACTTGCTGTTTGCTGTTGTGCTTTCGAGAAATGTGCAACAATGTTATCAAGACACGAGGTAAGTGGAAATTTTTATTAGTGCCAGATAACTGCTCTTCTTCAGTTGCGCATTTAATATAAAGACAAGTTGCGTTTTGATCAGATACAATTCAGTTCTGTTTAGTCAAAGGTTAGCACACGAGTTACAGTAACAGTTTGTGGGGGCATCGTTTTGGTAAAACGTAAGTCTTTATACAGTGGGAGGTACAGTTGGGCTTAACTTCATACAGAAACAAAAATGTAGGGCAGGTTACAGATCGTTAGCCTAAATACTGTGGCAAGATGGCTATACTTCATACAGAAACATAAATGTTGGGGAGGTTACAGATCCATAGCCTAAATACCGTGGCAAGATTTCGACGTTATCACGGCTGCAACCTGAAACCTCAGAATACTCTTTACTTTACGAAACCTCCTCCCACTGACGACGATCACAAAATGATGAAAGGAAGAAGGTTTATCGACTACTACATTACTTTCTCTGTTCAAGCAGTAAAACTGCCGCATCAAATTATTGTTTCTTTACTACTAACTGAATTTCCGACGCATTTTACAGACAGTATCCATGTATACCACTGAATATACTAGAAATATTGAATCTTGATTTTACACATAGTACAGGAGATCTGGTGTTATAAACATGGAGATACGTGAAAAACTTCGTTGATACTAATCATATTCGCAACACTTTTCGCAGACAGTATTCATATCTGCCGCTGAAGGCGCCTGCATATATGCCTCTGTACGACAAATAGTTCAGAAGATGTGGCGACAAATACTTAGACGAGCGAAAAAATTACTGCATCATGCAAGACCTTCTAATTTATTACTTATTTACGGTTGACGTTATTCACAAAACACTTCGCAGACAGTAGCCATACATACCACTTGTTGTACCTGCAAAACTATATTATTGTACAGCACGTAGTTCCGGAGAAATGATGTTATGAACGCTGAGTTGCGTGAAAATAAAATTTCAGGGCGAAATTCGCCAGAGATGCAGAAGAAATGTGTATGGTGAAATACGTTGAGTGTATGTGGAATATATTTGAAATGTGGGTATGTGAGCAAAACCATGGGTGAAAAGCTCATCCTAAACCCTGGAATGGTTTCAGTCAAATGCGGTCCACGTATTAGTTATTATTACCTGTTATCGTCAGTGGAAACAAGAGACGATCTTCCATACTTCAGTGTGTGCAATCCTTGTAGAACATTTCATTGTCTAAACCGCAAGTTTTGTTACATAGATAAGAAGTTTCCGCCACTCAATGGCCCTCTTCAGATCCATAATCCCAGAATCTGCGAAATATCAATCAATGTATAAAGCACTGAGCACTCTCACATAGAGAAAAAAAAAAAAAAAAAAAAAAAAAAAAAAAAAAAAAAAACAACGGCCTTTTCTTTTGCAATATGTGATAATGCTCAGTACTATACACAACTTGCTAAAACTGGTTCCCTATGTAACAAAACTTGCTATCTGGCAATAAACTGTTTTAAAGGATACTTGACTCCCATGTATTAGTCACAATCTGGAAAGAAGCACTGTGGGAGTAAGAACCACGAGCATCCTTGTCGGGTTTAGCTTTATATCTTGAAATAGAAAGTGGGGAGGAGGAGATGGATTGAAGGTGAGGTGGAACGAGGAGATAGCCATAGATGTACGGAGAGAAGAGGAGGTGGAAATCGACAAAGAGAGGGGAGACGAGGAGACAGAAAAAGGAAATAGGAGGAAATAGATAGAGGCAGGGAGAGGAAGAGGCAGAGAGAGGGGGAGGAAGACAGAGATGAGGACTAGGAGATGACACAGGAGGAAGGAGCAGATGGTCCCAGGGGGGTGGGGGGGGAGGAAGGAGGAGATGGACAGAGAGAGAGAGAGGGAAGGAGGAGGTAGAAGACTGGACAATGCTGGATACTCAGCTACTTTTTTAAGGATTACCAGGTTCCCTAGCAAATGAAATTACTAATCGTCTTAAAAATGGGATTAAATCTCGCCACGGGTTGCCATCCCTCTTAACGAATATCCTACAACGATGTTCCCACACCAATTCTAGTACGTGGGTGGCTATAGAGCTCCAGTTATCACCTCGGAAAAATCAAGCTGCGACCATGAAATTTAGCAGTGGTGTCCTTCCTCAGTCACCCTTCAAAACGCCACTATTTTTCTGAGGATGAGTGAGTTGGTGGAGACCTCGGTCGTGGATGTTTGTGTTTTGGCACTTCAGGAAAAGTTTCACCTTGAAAATCAAGTCATTCTGGTTATTCCTGCCACACAATGATATCTTTATCTATATTTAAAATGTCACGCTGGATATTGAAAATTTTTTTCTTTTACCGTAATCGCCTTGTTTGTTATTCGCCGATCTTCGAGCAACGCTTCTGTACTGTTCCATGTTCTTCATAGGGAGATGGTCTGCCAGTTCGTTCTTCGTCATTCAGAACTTGTAAGATCACTTTGGAAGCATTTGCATCACACAAATGCTGGTGGAGAATTATTACCGCGCACTACCGCCAACTGAACATGGATTTTTGGGATTTAGCGCACGATACAACACTTTGACAGTCACCTGCGTCATTTTGTTAAAATCTTTCTTTCCGGCACAATCACAGTTGTCCTTACATTTTTGATCT
This sequence comes from Schistocerca nitens, assembly GCF_023898315.1. NCBI lineage: Eukaryota > Metazoa > Arthropoda > Insecta > Orthoptera > Acrididae > Schistocerca > Schistocerca nitens. The sequence goes on from NC_064622.1 coordinate 253,452,560, forward strand.
TTTTCTAGCGTCTGAAACAGACATCTTCAGATCCAGTACCTGCGCAGGTGGAGGATTCGAGGTGTTCGTCTCCTGCAGCGGCGTGCCACGGTTGCGGTGGAGAAGAGGTTTCAAAGTGCTTTTCGGCCCGGAATCTGTACCTGCAGCAAAAAAAAAAAAAAAAAAAAAAAAAAAAAAAAAAAAAAAAAAAAAAAAAAAAAAACGCAACTCTATTTATTCCGGAAGATAATTAAAACTGTATGACTATCTATAAGAACTCAAAAACCATTCGCTTGTCCATTTTCGCCCACAATCATCCATGTCTAAACGTGGCACTTCCATTCCCAGAGGACTTGCATCATCTGACATCAAGGGAGCCCTCGATTTGGCTGAAGATCTGGCCACCACGGTTTTTGAAATTTCATGAGCAGTCGGTTTTCATACTCAAACACCTTGGGATGGGAGGTGGACAACATATTATAAACAGCTCTGCCTGTAGAGGTAGCCTTCGTCTCTCCTAACGCCCCCCCCCCTCCCCCTCCCAAACCATAAGCGGAGCACTGACTCTTCGTGAGGTGTTGATGATCATGCTCTTGAACGCCCCTCATCCAAAATCATCATTACCATCCAACCGTTTCACGACAACTTAACTCCTCTCCCCGTACTTTCCTTCTTCAATAGAACTTTTCTCATTTGCAATCAGCTGCTTCGCGTCTACAGTTTATTTCCCTCATTTACATTCCACAACCATTTACATCTAGGTTACGATATTGTCGTGCCTTTGTTGTTAAGAAGAACTATGCAATGTTCCTTCGGAGATTGTATCGTTCTTATTAACAAAACAGGCACTGCAATACGGTATTTATCCGCTTATATCATGCACCGACATTCAATCAAAAATGTCCTCTCCTTTACGGTAAATAAATAATGTGTGTATGAGTGAAGGTTGTGATGCAAGAACGAAGGCGTCAGACAGAGCGCCTGTGTTTCCGCCTACCGCGGCCGGTAGCTGAGAAGAGCGCGCTGCCGGAGACAATCGGATGTCCTCCAGTGGCGGATCACGCTAAAAGAGTTCGGCGTGAGGTAAGGAGGAGCTGATTCCAGATCCGGTCGTCATCCAGGAAGGAATCAACGGGCACTGTAGACTGACTTGAGCCGAGCGGTCTAAGGCGCTGCCGGTTCTAGGCGCTTCAGTCTGGAACCGCGCGACCGCTACGGTCGCAGGTTCGAATCCTGCCTCGGGCATGGATGTGTGTGATGTCCTTAGGTTAGTTAGGTTTAAGTAGTTCTCAGTTCTAGGGGACTGATGACCTCAGAAGTTAAGTCCCATAGTGTTCAGAGCCATTTGAACCATTTTCTAAGGCGCAGCAGTCATGGACTGAGTGGCTGGTCCCGGCGGAGGTTCGGGTCCTCCCTCGGGCATGGGTGTCTGTGTTTTTCCATAGGATAATTTAGGTTAAGTAGTGTGTAAGCTCAGAGACTGATGACCTTAGCAGATAAGTCCCATAAGATTTCACACACAATTGAACATTTTTGAGACTGACTTGAAGCGAACAAAGGACGTGTGTGGACGCTGGCGGTGGGGGTCCGGGTTGTGGACATGGGACGGCAAACAGTCGGTACAGAGGATAGGCCGTCCGCAGCTCGTGGTCTAGTGGCCTCTGGATCACGGGGTCCCAGGTTCGATTCCCGGCCGGGTTTGGGATTTTTTCTACTATCATTCGTGATAGTGGCTAGACTGGACCGTGTAAAAAATCAGACTGTATAAGAACTGAGACTTTGTACGGATGACCGCGCACTTGAGCGCCCCACAAACCAAACGCCATCATCACAGAGGATAGGGCGCAATTACGTTGGAATTAGCTCGAGTGAAAAGTATCATTTGCTGCAAACACAGTGCTGCTCACTTGAGATGAAATGTCTTGTGTTCCGTGAGCATTCTGCCTTGGGTATTAAATCTCTAAGTGTGTCTGAAGACACTGTCCAAGGCGCTGAGGGTTTTGTGCGTACTGACGAACTTCTCTGCTGCGGTAGTTCACAAGTTTTCTCAACTTGCAGTGCTTTCTTGCTCCTGGTGTTGCACGGTACCTCTGTTCTTCCATGCATGGAAAACGAAACCTTGTATTGCTCTGAAAATAAAAGTGAAGCCTTTACGATACTTGTCAGTTATGCCGAAGTAGTGACTTGATGGACGTAAATTGTCCACACGTGTGTTAATTGGTTAGGTTGCTATTCTAATCCAGCTTTCTAGTTAAGTTATCGAGCCGTTATGATCTTTTCATGTGTCATTTGCTGACTACCTATAGTTCGTTATCCCTTGGCATACGGTGCATAAGAAGATATGATTGTACATGTCCTTGTGTTCTCGGTGGTTGGGTGAAGTTCAACATGTTAACTTGGATTGCTACTATTGTAGAATTCCTCCCCGTAGCACACGAATTGGCTTGGGTGGTTACGGCTTATTTGATGTGTTCGCTGTTCGGTCGATTAGCGGTTAGGGTGTATTTATAAACATTGGCTCAGTTCGCTGTGTAGGCAACGAATGAAATACGGACCAAATCAATATTGTCGGCTTCCCATTAGTAACCTGATTTCCTGCTGAACTGTCTAAAGAGTATTTTTTTTTTTGCACATGTAGCCATTTGTAACTGACTACGAAAAAATATGTTGATTTGTCAAGATACGTTGACATTGTTCTAAGGAAAGCTGTTGGGTACCAAATAGTATGGTACAACTTTTGCAGATGATGCCAGATGTTGCTACATTCTAGTGCCTGTTGGTTCGAAAACAAGTGACCGATATATCATTCGCATTCTGGATATTCGTAGATAATGTGTAGTTTATTTCTCATTTTAAATGATATTAGTTGCATAGTATTCTGTGTCTCACGCCGTTTTGAAGGCAAGTTTGTCAAAAGAAAATAAATCAAAATTTTTGTGAGCACGTATTCTCCTCTCAACCCAGCCTCGGTCGCACTCACTGTAACAGTGTCCTTGCTATATTATTAATCCCCTATGATAGCAATGTAATGGAAGTGAAGGGTTTGGTGCAAGAAGGAGGCAGCTCCACTTTTTCCCGTTTGTCGAAAATTTTAAAAAAAGTTTTAAAAATTCAATTTTCACCGAAACCAAAAACTTGTCACCCTCGTGTTAGTTTATGGTGTATCTAATTTTACTGACCAGAATACACACAAGTGCATGCTCTCAGGTACGTGCAATGGAGTTTTAAATTTTGGAGCTGCCTCCGTTTTGCTCCAAAGTGAATTAAAAACTCTTTCTAGGACCATTTTCTCCACAATTAAGCATATTTCTGTTTAAAAAAAACATTTGTTAATAAAGAAAGTACAAAATTATTGGCATAATACATCAATATGTACTGTTTTTCTTCAGTCTTCTAGTTCCCCTCAGTCTCCTCCTGATCGTTTGAGACATCTGACGTCAACTGGTCGTAAAACCACATTTCGTTTGGCCCAACATACTATCTGGCCCGCTATTTGACATCTTTAGATTTTTCGTCTTTAAATTTGAGGAGACAATCATAAGCTTGATGAAGGTGGCCCATTGTTAAGAGACTCTCAGGTCCTTGGTTGCAAATTTGCGCATTATGGAAGACAGTCATCCTTACGGTCGCACTGAATTGAATAATCCCTTTACCGATGTATGGCTGTTCATAGATTAATGTTTTGTACTTTGTGATTAAAATATCTTCCTCTTTTCTTGTTCAATGATGATATGTAAACGTTCTTTAAACAAAAGTTCTTCAACTTCTCAACAAAGTTGAAAATAAATTACTAGTCCACTTCAGTAACATGACAATTGGGGCTGGTTCTTCTGATAATGCGAGCATAGTCCACTGGAATAAAAACTCTGTCCATCTTCCTCAAACTATATTACCGAATGCTCTGTCGCATGGCATAAAGCTGTGACCCGGTTCTGGGAATCGACGAACGATCTTCGCAAAGCAGTCACGTTGCAGAAGGTAAAACAGGTACTGCGTTAACGAATGATTTTTATTTTGTGAGACACAGTTATCGGAAGAAAACAGGTAAAGTATTTTGATATCATCTGTCTGAACGTGGTTGATGTAGTAATGTATTGGCTTTTTCTGATAGTTTCATCACAGAAATAAAAATGATGTTTTCCAGTCTTACCAGACAAAATCGCAAAGCTATAGACCCACAACTCTCGTTTATAAAATGGGTACACAAAAGGAACTTTGGGGGGGGGGGGGGGGGAGCTTATTTTGTTGTTAGTCGAAGCACAACATCTCGGTGTCATTATTTCGTTGTGCACGTGCCATCTTGTCTTTAATATCTCGATAAAATGAATGCGCACAACTTTGATGAAGTAACTTGGCACCCTTGAGCTCCTTACGCCTGTCATCTGAAATAGAAGAGCCACTAACAAGGGGAGGCCGCCAATTGCGAAATTCAGATTCGATTCATACTGCGCATAATAAAAGCTCATGGCCAGAGGTGTAATGTGGCAAAGCACCAAGATGCACTTCTCAGCCGTTGTCGAGAAAATCGACAGTTAAAAGAAACCGTTGCGGTGAAATAGTGCGCAGCGGTAAGCGCTCGGGTTCGTAATCCGAAGGTCGCCGGATCGAATCTCGCGCCATGCAACATTTTTTTATTGTTAGTTTTTTTTGTAATTCATATATATATATATATATATATATATATATATATATATATATATATATATTAATGAATTGCTTATGCATGTTGGTGAAGGCGGATCGCTCTCCAATTGGTACAATTTTTCCGTTTGTTTAACAGGGTGTACCAAAGCTCTCACGTCCGCATCGATTTTCGACTATGTTATAAGTTGCGCTAGGGACCGCATCTACCTTCTTTCGAAGTTAGCAGGCAACTACGCTGTTATGCGGCGGCTCGTTTCGGCCCATTCAACATCTGTCATTCAAGTGTAACGAGCGAGTAACGGAGTTAATATTTCATACCTGCCACAGCAAATTTGTGTTCGTGGGGTTTCTATTCTAATTCGAACGTTTGACTTACGCTATACGTATTCGTTTCGGAATATCGTTTCTACGTCTTCCGTTAACCATACGTGGTTAACATTATGAAGACAATTAATAAAATTCGTGAAATAAAACTTTGTTTGCGGAAAACAGAATGATGTTCGAAGTCGCCAGTTTTTCCACGACAAACGACTTTCAACATGCATAACTGTTGCAACTGATTGCCGGAAATTATATATATATATATATATATATATATATATATATATATATATATATATATATATATATATATATATATATATATATATGTGTGTGTGTGTGTGTGTGTGTGTGTGTGTGTTTGTGTGTTTGTGTATATACACACATTTGAATTACAAAAAACAAATACTAAAAAAAAAAACAGAAAGGTTGCATGGCGCGAGATTACGAACTCGAGTGCTTACCGCTGCGCCACGACGCTGTAGAAAATTATTAATCGTAGAGAGTATTTCACCGCAACGGTTTATTTTAACTGTCGATTTTCTCGACAACGGCTGAGAAGTGCATCTTGGTGCTTTGCCACATTACACCTCTGGCCATGAGCTTTTATTATGCGCAGTATGAATCGAATCTGAATTTCACAATTGGCGGCCTCCCCTTGTAAGTTTCTTTTGTACGTTGTCACTCTTTTGACACCTGTCCGATCTCGGGTGCCCGAATCTGATGATGAAGTGTGTCTTTAAATATCGAAAGTAAAAATCATATGCTACTGGAAATTCTTCTCAATGTACAAATGATGCATTTCTTTGATAGAGAGGTCGGCAGGCAAGTATTGTCTATTGGCATGTCTCGTCGACTGTAATGCGATTCTCGCCTAGGAAAACTATCAGTATGACAATGAACCTTTTGCACAGTTTCTTCAGGAATTTTATTGCGCTTTTACTACGCTTTCCCCTACTTTTTGGTTTTGGTGTGATAGCTCCGCCAAAAGAAAGCTGCTTTGCGTTTTTTTGCGCTCGCTTTCTGGACACACCATGCAGTGACGCGAACGCTTTTTTGTAGACCCCTGCGTTAGTCTCACCGATTCGAACGGTACAAACATTTGAAAAAGCCCTGGGCTTTCCTGTTCCACTTTTTGGCCTATTTATTTTAGCAGGTAAACCTTTTTTATGCAACCGGACAAATATACATCTTGGGTATCCTTAGTCGTTAGGTCATTAAAAGCATTAATAGTACGATGCCTTGCTTCAACGTCGAATTCAGTAAAATACTTGTATTTGCAACTGCAATCATTACCGGTAGTCCGGCTAGGCATGTTTTTTCCACTCGAGCTCTTGTACTCCTTACCGTCAACCTTCCGTTCCCGTTGTTCATTCGGCGATCCTTTTTTCCTGTTCAGTGGTCAAAAGACTGCGTCTCTGCTTCTTGAATCTTCTTCTGAATCTTCACTTGGCTCGTAGTTTTCTGAAGAGTTCCAATTAAACAATTCTTCCTCTTCTGTTTGACAGAAACCGTGAAATCAAAAGACGATGAAGTCACAAAACAGATCGTAAACCTGGTAAAAATATCTCTCACAGAGTATGCGCAATGTTTCACCGGTCTGCTTTACACTACATAACCTAACTTCCTTCCAACTATCGTTTGGGGGAACAACGAGGCAGCCCCCGTTTTCACGCAAACTCGGAGTACACGCAGCTCCATCTGTTGGATTTCTCTGGAACTAGCGGGTGGCTCTGCCGCCTCCTTGCACCAAACGACGCGGCTTTTTATTGTGTGTGATGGGATGTTCAGCTCTATAGAGACAAAAAGTGGCGCTGCTTCCTTCGTGCACCAAGTCCCTGAATTGTAACAAAACAAATAAGATAGATGTTGAAACAATTATCTTCTGTACAGTTACGATTTTGACTATTGACATTATTTTCAACATATTTCGTATCATTATACATATTGTTTATAATAGAAACCACAGAAGAGGGGTTCGTCTTGTTGGATTTAGTATTTCATCACTGGTCGGACACTTGGCACAGCGTGATGTACCGGTAGATAATTCTACATCTACATCTACATGTACACAGATACTCTGCAAGCCATCGTACGGTGATTGGTGGAGGGTATCCTGCACCACTACTTATCGTTTCATTTCGTCTTTCACTCGCAAACAGAACGAGGGAAAAACGACTGTCTGTAAGCCTGCGTATGAGCCCTAATTTCTTGTATCTTCGTGGTGCTTACGCGCAGCCGGCCGGTGTGGCCGTGCGGTTCTAGGCGCTTCAGTCCGGAACCGCGTGACCGCTACGGTCGCAGGTTCGAATCCTGCCTCGGGCATGGATGTGTGTGATGTCCTTAGGTTAGTTAGGTTTAAGTAGTTCTAAGTTCTAGGGGACTGATGACCACAGATGTTAAGGCCCATAGTGCTCAGAGCCATTTTTCTTACGCGCAATGTATGTTGGGGGCAGTAGATTCGTTCGGTAGTCACCATCAAATGCGGGTTCTCTAAATTTTCTCGAGTGTTTCTCGAAAAAGACGTCGCATTCCCTTCAGGATTTCCCATTTAAGTTCCCTAGGCATCTCCGTAACATTTGCGTGCTGTTGAAACCTACTGCTAGCAAATATAGCAGCCTGCCTCTGGATTGCACTCGAGCAGTACTGCAGAACAGGTCGCAGCAGTGTCCTATATTCGGTCTCCTTTACAGGTGAAGCACGCTTTCCTAAAATTCTCCCAATAAACCCAAGTCGACTGTTCACTTTCCCCTAACACAGTTCTCCCAAGCTCGTTCCACCTCTTACGGCTTTGCCGATCCCAATAAAGTGCCTTTTTGTACCTGGCGGAAGGATATTTGATCAGTGCCAATGGTTTCGAAGTGTCCACTAAGATCCCGAGCAGTCGAGGTGTCTTGTCATGGTCCGCGGGGCATACTCCTTAAGAGGTTCGAGTCCTCCCTTGGGCATGGGTGGGTGTGTCGTCCTTAGCATAATTTAAGTTAGATTAAGTAATGCGTATGCGTAAGGACCGATGACCTCAGCAGTTTGGTCCCATAAGACCTTACCACAAATTTCCAAAATTTTTCCCACTAAGATCTTTTGGCACTGTTCCCAGTGTGCTGATAAACATTGCGACAACATTCACTTGTTTATGCCAGAGTAGCTGTAGTACCTGGCAAGTTATTCATGTTTTTCTCGTCCATTCTACTATCACCTTGGACGGCAGTGCCAGTAATTCACAGTTTATATTTCTCCACAATTGTGATGTCTGGTATGTTGCAACATTTGGTGTAAAGTCGTAGGTGCCACAATAATTTGGCCTGTTGCTTTTCGGCAACTTTTTCTGCCTTGCGGTCCCACCAGTTCCTTGGCACCGGAAGATAGTCATTTTGGAATATGTTTTAATGGATCTTCTGTGACACTTCATTATGCCTCTGCTTGCCACGCGCGATTGTTTTTCAGCAGCTCAAGATATGGTTAATTGTTTGGTCAGCTTTTCTGCATAGTCTGCACTTTGGGTCTAATTTAGGGATTCTAGTTTTGATTTCGCTTGATACGATGGCGTAATCCTCTTTAGGAAAAATTAATCTCTAAATTTCCTCCTTTAGGGTTCTGTTTGATAGCCAAGACCATTCTTTATCTATTTCGCTTTCCGTCTGGTCCAGAAACTAAACACTAAGTATTTTACTGCACAGGATGATAGTCTACTATTGGACTACAGCTTTCAGTTGTTGGCTTTGATGAGAACTGATTCCTTCCTTCCACAGTCTGCCTCACTGCAAGAGTCCTCTACCGCTTGCTTTCCTGGGCAAATACAGACCGTTGACGCCACTGAGAGATTGGAAAGCATGGTGAATTGCCATGAGTTCTGTTGTACCCAAGTCCATATTATCCAGCTCTATTTGTGTCGAGTTCACAATCACTGTAGTGTATCAGACGACGCGTATGGCTGAGGTAGTGAGTCTCCTGATGGTATTGCCACCTTTCAGTTTGCTTGTCAATATTATCTTTGCCCTTTGGGTGTAATCTTTGCTGACCATTTTTTAAACGGTCCTGCTTGATGCTGTAAAACTGCAAAGTGCCCAGGCGGTGTAGCCTCGTGGCTGATGGCGATTGATGGTCTGTCCATTTGGCATATCAGTGCCTTCACTCTCTGAGATTTTTCCCTTCTTTAGCCCCAGTGTAGGTCAATTTTCTAAGCCGAATTCCATGCTGCTGTCAGTACTGAAGATTTTTACTCTATCCACCAGAGACTGGATTTCAAATTCAGATTTCCCAAAAGTTTCAGGGGTTGGGTTGGGTTGTTTGGGGAAGGCGACCAGACAGCGAGGTCATCGGTGGCGTCGGATTAGGGAACCATCCCGGCATTTGCCTGGAGCGATTTAGGGAAATCACGGAAAACCTAAATCAGGATGGCCGGACGCGGGATTGAACCGTCGTCCTCCAGAATGCGAGTCCAGTGAAAAGTTTCAGTTTATCTATATATAGCACATGGGATATCTTCTGAGAATTTCTCGCTGTTAGACAGTCCAGATTTGTTTTCTGTTATTGTTTTTATGTGTAACTCCTTTCTTGTCTATGGTGAAGAGCTGCACTAAAGAGGTAAAATGGGTCTCCAGGAAAACAGAAATAGAAACAAAGCAATCGAGTCACATAGCTAAACACAGACCAAACAGTGTGTGTTGCTTACCATCTGAATCTATTTTAATTGTTATCTTTGTAACAATGCTCTCAACTTCCAATGAACTGCTCTGGTTATTATTAGTCTGAAGATTACTCAGAGACATTCCATTTCTACTCATTCTTCTATAAATCACTAGTATCCGATTACACGAACGCTTCTTTCCCTTTATACTTTCGAATTCGAGAATAATAATGTATCCCGGTAGGCGATGATTTGAACGCATATACGTACGAATGGAATGCCTTGCAGTTCCTGCTTCACTATCTGTTCTTCCCGTTTATATCTCACACAAGAAACCTGAAGGAGGAAAGTACTTGTTGAAATCTAGGGTACAACTTTTAATGCCTATCTGCTGTCTTGTTTATTGTTACAGTCCACAATCCCCTAAAGTTCGTTTTTCCTTGTATAGTCATGACAGTCAACTTTGACTTGTATAGTCATGACAGTCAACTTAGACTTTTAGATTTTCTTGTCTCTTCGTATATTTCTTAAGGTACTCAGGTTAATTATCCCAGTCTTGAACTTGCCTGTTAACAGTAACTGTAAGTTTCTAAACAATAAACAACACAGAAAATCATCTGCGGTAATTTATTCATTTCGATACTACTAAGGGTATCTTGTTAAGAAGAACAAGGAATTACATTTATTTACTTATTATGACAAAAACCATTGATATCTGGTTTGACTGAAAATCAAAACAGTTACTTACTTACTCTGAATTACCTAAAACATATTTCATCTTCAGCTGAGGAGCACGAGCGACATACGGCAATATGAATAAAACAATTATAATTGAAAAATTAAAAAAGGATGGCTTATGAATGGACAAATGTCAAACTAAACGAGTTGCAGCTATCTGCTTACGTTGACTAAAATAGAGCATGCCGCAAGTTGCCGATGGTATCGTACTAAACACTCAATAACGTAATACTAAGATTTTCAAATGGTTCAAATGGCTCTGAGCACTATGAGACTTAACATCTGAGGTCATCAGTCCCCTACACTTAGAACTACTTAAATCTAACTAACACACATCAATGCCCGAGGCAGGAGTCGAACCTGCGACCGTAGCGGTCACGCGGTTCCAGACTGAAGCGCCTAGAACCGCACGGCCACACCGGCCTAGAACCACTCAGCTACAACGGCCGGCCTCAGATTATCCTGCAGCGACGTATACTAAGTGATCAAAAGTATCCGGACACCTGGCTGAAAATGAATTACAAGTTCCTGGCGGCCTCCATCGGTAATGCTGGAATTCAGTATGGTGTCGGCCCACTATTAGCCTTAATGACAGCTTCCACTCTCGCAGGCATACGTTCAATCAGGTGCTGAAAGGTTCCTTAGGGAATGGTGGCCAATACTTCACGGAGTACTGCATTGAGGAGACATATCGATGTCCGTTGGTGAGGTCTGGCACTAAGTTCGCATTCCAAAACACCCAGAGGTGTTCTGTAGGATTCAGGTCAGGACTCTGTGCATGCCAGTCCATTACAGGGGTTTTATTGTCGTGTAACCACTCGGCTACAGGACGTGCATTATGGACAGGTGCTCGATCGTGTTGAAAGAAGCGATCTGCAATCCCCGAATTGCTCTTCAACAGTGGGAAGGAAGACGCTGCTTAAAACATCAGTGCAGGCTTGCGCTGTGATAGTGCCACGCAAAACAACAAGAGATGCAAGCCCCCTGCTTGAAAAACACAACCACACAATAACAGTAGCGCCTCCGCATTTTACTGTTGGCACTACACATTCTGGCAGATGACGTTCACCGGGAATTCGCCACACCCACACCGAGACATCGGATCGCCACATTGTGTACCGTGATTCGTCACTCCACACAACGTTTTTCCACTGTTCAATCGTCCAATGTTTATGCTCCTTGGCATTTACCGGCTTGATGTGTGGCTTAACCCTGCTGTTCTGTTCACTTTTACTTGACATATATACTGTTCGGGTCAATATGACCCGACATATCAAAATGCTTTAGAAACATAAATTTTGGTACAGTTTTAGCTATCGACATTGTTGTTCTATTCCAGTACCTTGTTAGTAATAATAATAATAATAATAATAATAATAATAATGGTAATAATAATAATAATAACAATGCATACAACTTTATTGAGGGATATTTTTCATTTAAATATGCACATAAATTTGAAACAACAGACAGTTTCCATTACAGGCATTCAACTTAGAAAGCACTACAGTTTTTCCATACTTCTATTCTTATTGTTGACAGTTTAGACGTAAGTATTGACATTTTCTAACAACAGACAGTTGTCATTACAGATATTCATCTTAGAGCACACTACAGTACAGAACACACTACAGTTTTTTTATTACATTCCAACATAGAAAGCACTACAACTTTAGAATCCTCTCTTCTTACTGATTGTAGTTTAGGCACAAGTATTCACATAAATTTGAAACAACAGAATTTTCAATACAATCATCTTATAAAATACTACAGTTCTTTTCTTACTGCTTGCACTGTGGACACAAGTAGGTTACATGTTTCTTGCAAATATGTTTACTACATTTTCCACACACCATGTTTGTTTTATTGTCATTACTTGATGGACAGAACTTACAGCGTGCACGTTTTGTAGATTTTCTTGTTGTTACCGATTCTGACACACCACCCACATCATTCGGGTTTTGGATGCTTGTGACCATTCTCAAAGAATCTTCTGTTCTTGGGAAATGCGTTCTTGATGCAATATGTTCTTTTATCAGTGACTTTCCAAGTTCCTCCAAGAATATTCTCCTTCTAGTCAATTTGCTTGCATTCCAATTAGGGTCAACCGAAATCCACAAAACGTATGCATTATAAGCAGAAACATCAAGAATATTGTAGAAAACTATCATTGGCCACCTATTACTTTTTCGTTTGCATGTATATGTACCTAATAACTGATCAAGCGTGTCTACAGCACCTTTGGTTGAATTATAGTCCAAAATCATTTTTGGCTTCTTATCAGCCCTGTCACTGATTTCCGCATCATGGTGGAGAGTGCTCATAAGTACAACATTCTTGTGTCTCTTAGGAATATAATTAACCACAGTAGTGTCATTTGTGAAGTAAAATGAAGAGCTGTGTACCTCCTTGTTGGTCATTTTGTGTGGAAGCTCCGGCTTATTTTTCCGTATAGTTCCCAACATAGTCAATTTCCTTTTCAGAAGCAGCTGCCCCAAATTGTACGACGTAAAAAAGTTGTCACACGTGATATTCTGACCACGTAACTCAGAAGTGAGATCAGATACCACCCTCATTCCCTGATTTCTTTCTGGTGCCGCTCCACTCACCTTTCCTGTATAAATTTGGGCTTTCAGTACGTATGAAGTTTTGCTGTCACACATGGTCCATATTTTGATCCCATATTTTGCCGGTTTACTTGGGATATACTGCTTGAATGGACAGCGACCTCTAAATGCTACTAACTGCTCGTCAACAGTAACATTTTCTCCTGGATTATACAGTTTAGGAAGGACCTCTACCCACTTCTCCCAAATACTACGAATTGCGGCAAGTTTGTCAGTACGTCGTCTTTCCTCTCTAGTAGATTTCTTGTCAAATCGCAGGACACGTGATATCTTACAGAATGTTTCATGAGACATGGTTGCTCGAAATATGTTTCGCCCAGTATCTTTATCCCACAAACTTTTTGTAGACTCCCCATGAGATCGATATACACCCGCTAGGAGTAAGAGTCCTAAGTATGCATGGAAAACAGAACCATCAATATCTGTCCACTGTTCACCATAAACTCGCTGCCCTTCAATATTTGTCATCTCTATTATTTCATTTTGAAGCGCTGTGTGAAATACTGCTTCAAATGAACATTTTACATCAGATATTCTGCTGACTGCATACCTGGTAACTCCTGGGGTACTCTTGATGATGTTCGAAGCTGGTAGGCGACCATGTTGTGCTGGTGGATGCAACTGCCATTCTATATTCCCATTTTTAGAAAGAAAAGTCTCTACACTATTTTGTATGGGCTGTGGACTGTCGTAACTGTCATCGGAACACTCGCTTTCAGATGCATTGCTGATGTGATCTTCAAACTCAGAAAGTGATCCTTCATCTGGTGAGGCATTTACTATTTCTTCCAACTCACGATCATTCAATGGTCTCATCGCCATGGTGTCACAAGTCAAACTGGGCAGAAACAAAGCATTCCAATTATTGAGAACTGCCAATTATTATTTCCTGGGGAAAGCAACAAACAAGCCCATTGTTGTGAACGCATGGAGCTTTAGGTGATTGTTGAGAGTAAGTTGGAATGATGCAGTCACTATTCCCACACAACACAACAAAAATAATTTTCGCCATTTCCAGATTTTAGAAATAAATACGAGTTACACTAAACATATTTGTGTCGGGTCATTATGACCCGAACATTACATATGCAACTATTACAGTTGAAGCCCAAACTTCTTAAACTTTTTTAAAACCTTTTAAAACACATGCTGCTCATCCATTTTCAGACAAAGTCACAAAGTTTCATAAATATATATTGGTATTTACATAATGTAAAATAACGTTCATATTCGTTTCGGGTCATATAGACCCGAACAGAACAGCAGGGTTAAGAGCAGCCGCTAGACCATTAAATTCTAGTTTTCTCGTCTCCTGCTTAACTGTCATAGTACTTACAGTGCGTCCTGATGCAGTTTGGAATTCCTGTGTGATGGTCTGGATAGATGTCTGCCTATTATACGTTACGACCCTCTTCAACTGTCGGCGGTCTCTGTCAGTCAACAGACGAGGTCGACCTGTAAGATTTTGTGCTGTACGTCTCCTTCACGTTTCTAATTCACTATCACATCCGAAACAGTGGATCTAGGGATGTTTAGGAGCGTGGAAATGTCGCATACAGACGTATGACACAAGTGACACCCAATCACCTGACCACGTTCGAAGTCCGCGAGTTCGCGGAACTCCCTCCCCATGCTGCTCTCTCACGGTGTCTAATGACTATTGCTGTCACTGATATGGAGTACCTGGCAATGGGTGACAGCACAATTCATCTAATATGAAAAACGTATGTTTTTGCGGTGTGCAGATACTTTTGATTACTTATTGTACCATCATGATACACAAAATAGTAATCTAAGTTGCTATCAATATGAAATAGTACAACAGCAATTGTATAAATGCAAATAAAATTAAATCGAATGAAACTGTGCAATATAAACTCAAATGAGACTAATTAATTTTTCCTAAACATGAAAGAAATAAAAAAACTGTATTACTATAGTAACAGTAGCACGTTTCTCCAGTGAAATAATAAAATTTCTTTTTCAAAACTTAATTTTTTTTTAATTTACCGCTAAATAGCTGTTTTAGTTTCGAAATTTCAGTGAATATTTTTTTCACATCGTCTATGTTGTGCCAAGCAAACAAAACTCGTCAGCACAGTGATGGTTTTTAGATTTACTTCTGGAGGACACCGAATAGGCTCGTTTCACACTGGGACACTTGTGACGGTCACCGGTGACGGTCACCGGTGACTGTGGCGAACACTTCTGGGTCACTGGTGTCCCACACTGCAGCTGTGGCCAACTGATTAGTTGGTGAAATGGACTCGAGCGAGGAGGAACTGTTGTTAGTACTTGTAATGAGGAGGAGGAGAATGAATACAAAACGTTCATTACACATACATCCACTGCTACGTGATCGGCTGGAGAAAGGATTGTATTACACCCTTTATGACGATCTGAGACAATCTGAGAAGAAGTTTTTTCAGTATTTTCGAATGTCAAAAACTTCATTTGATGAACTACTAGAAAATGTGAAAGAAGCAATCACAGGAAAAGACACTATACTAAGGAAGGCTATCCCACCAGAGGAAAAACTTGCTCTTACATTAAGGTAGGAACTGTAGTAATATTTTATTTTATTGAAAGAACATTTTAAAGATTTTAACTGGTATTAATATACATTACAAAATATTGAAAAACTTTCACTGATAGTTTTAAGTTCATTGTTTCTCTGCCTGTGCTGTTGAAAAGTATATTAAGGACTCGTCACTGTACTCGGAGGGCGCTGGCGAGCACACAGCTGGTAACTGATCGGACAACCTCGACTGTCCTCCAGTGCAGCCTTGAACTGTTCCATGATATGCACGGTCGTCATGCGGATCCCCCGTAGCGTAATTTGGTACCGGCGCAAATCCTATTTGGGACGAAGAGGAAGCAGAAGCGCTGTAATATTGTTGGGCATTAATAATGACATTCATCAAATCTGATTTCACTTTCAATCTTGCATGACTGGGTAATTTTTTTTAATTCAGGTACTAAAGACTGCATAAACAAGCTATCTTCGTCGGCTTGCTGTGATGAATTGTCTTTTCTGGCGTACTTTTCCTTCAAAATGTTATATAGGATATCTTCTTCTTCAAGACTCTTCTGTTCACGTGGCCTTTTTTGCCGTCGCTCAGCAGTTTTTTCACGTGCCTCCTGCTCTAAATTTTCTCCTTCATCAAACTCATTTCTGTCTTCATCATCATCATTGTCAATACTAGAAGTAGTGTTCATACAGTCAGTTGTTAGGAATCGCAGCTGATAGAAGTAGATATACTTCTTCCTACCAGTTGCTGCAGAACCACTCTTTTCTGTTTTTTGCCTTAATAACACACTGGTATAACTGGCCCTTAAGCTCTTCCATTTCCTTTGAAGGATTGTCCCTGCAACAAACAAAAACCACCATAGTATTGTAATATCTAATATATAAAAATGAATGTTTGTTTGATTTTGTTCGTATTTTATGCGCAGCCGTACCGTTCATCCGATTGCGATGAAACTTTGTCACTTGCGCGAAAGTTATAGGCATAGTACAATTATTAACATTTATTAAAATTATAGTTGCCGGGTGTTTCAGCTGGTTATCTATAATGTCTACGTGTGCGTGCGCGTGTATGCTTGTGCGTAACCTGCATAATTTTGTAGTTTTGCTCCATATGCTTTATCTTATTTTTACAGGTAGTTGGGGGCCGGATCATCCATGATGGACTTACATTTTCAGCACAGAATTGGAGTATCAACTATCTCGTATATTATACGAGACGTTTGCTCTGCCATATGGCGTAAAATGAAGTCAAAATGTTTTGCCGACCTCTCGAAAGATCTATGGCTTGCCTCAGCTGAAGGATTCCATAAGAGGGCCAACTTCCTCATTGTGTGGGTGCAGTGGACGGGAAGCACATCAGAATTGTAAAACCCACTTCCAGTGGTTCACTCTACTATAATTATAAGAACTATTTTTCCATTCTGGTGTTAGCTATTTGTGATTCGACGTACAAATTCTTAAAAAATGGTTCAAATGGCTCTGAGCACTATGGGACTCAACTGCTGAGGTCATTAGTCCCCTAGAACTTAGAACTAGTTAAACCTAACTAACCTAAGATCATCACAAACATCCATGCCCGAGGCAGGATTCGAACCTGCGACCGTAGCGGTCTTACGGTTCCAGACTGCAGCGCCTTTAACCGCACGGCCACTTCGGCCGGCTACAAATTCTTATTTATAGACGTTGGAGCATATGGGAAATCGTCCGACTCAACTGTGTTTCGTAATACAGTGTTAAATAATAAACTACAAGTAGGTACGCTAGATTTACCTGCACCAAAACAACTGACATTATCGTTTGAAAGACCTATGCCATTCATGTTAGTAGGAGATGAAGATTTCGGATTGTCAAAATTCATTTTGCGCCCTTCTGGTGGAAAGTATTTAGACATTAAAAGACGTGTGTTCAACTATAGACTGTGCAGAGCTAGAAGGTACATCGAGTGTACTTTTGGAATTCTTGCAAACAAGTGGCGCATTTTCTATCGACTACTGGATGCTAAATTAGATTTGGCAGAGTCTATTGTGAAGACATGTTGCCTCGTCCATAACTGTGTGCGTGATCGTGATGGAATACAGTTTGAGGATACGCTAACTATTCAGGGATTGCAGGACATGTCACCTTGCTTGGTCCGTGGAGAAAATATTGCGAACGGTATCAGAGAAGATTTCGCAAACTACTTCGTCAGCCCTGAAGACGAAGTGCCATGGCAGCTGCAAAAAATCTAAGTGCTAGAAATGTTATGTGAACATTAATGTCGTTAGGCCTAAATGTTCATTGGAATTGTATTTGAAATGTGCAGTGTTCAATTATTACCATGTTAACTGTAACAAACCATACTGTTGCGTTCACTGAACTGATTAAAACTTGCAATTAAAATTATAATTACAATGCACTTTTTTGTATTACAGTTGTGTGTACCTAATTGATCAGAACCCAAGCACGAGCACTGTTCTCATTCGGCTGTAAAAAACTTGTACGTTAATAGTATTAAGGTAAATAAATGAAATTCATTATTATAGTAAAAACATATGCGTAAATTATTGTTGTTTTGAATAATATTTTAACTGTATTTTTCGGACCATAAGGTGGAGCGCCTTATTAGACTACGAAAAGTCGTACCCTTAATTTTGTTATGAAAATGTTGAAATAAAACTATTTATTTTATTTTACTTTCATTCGCCCTGTAGGGGTGAGTACATGGTTTCTGCGCTCATCCATTTTGTCCATTCTTCTCGCATTGAGACTGCATAGCAGTACACTTGCTATTGGTAATGCAAAAGAAAAGGGGTGAGGGACAGCATTCTTCTTGTAGGTTATTAACCTCCTAGTCTCGTACAGGGATAGAAAATATATTTCGCTATTCTTGTGGTCCGAAAAATACGGTATTAAAGTGAAAAAAGAATATAGAACTTACCAATTTTGTTTCTTTCATCTATGCTCTTTTCATCGAAATCAGGCACAAACTTCGTAATAATTTCTTGCCACGCTTTCATTTTCATGACTTTGTTACTGTAGTCATCGCTTTTCATATCCCAAATAACGGGACGACTTTCCACTTCACTTATAAAATCTTCTGTGTTGATGAACTCTGAACTCATGGTTGCACTGTGTGGAGAACCACTGGGCTCAGCAACGGCTGCCTGTCTGTTGGCAACTCTGCACTGCTGTGTCTGTGATCCGTGTCCCAGTGTGAACACTCCAATACAAGCTAATGCATGTCCGGCGGTGACCGCAGCGAACACAGTGTCGGTGTCCGTCACATGTGGCGAGGGTGAGTCACTGCTGGGTCACCGTGACTCGGTGACTCAGTGCAGTGTCCCGGTGTGAATGCTCCAATTCAAGCGAATGTATCTCTATCAGTGACCGTCACCGGTGACCGTCACAAGTGTCCCAGTGTGAAACGAGCCTAACTTACACATTTTAAATGACTTTATTATGGCTTGAACATGATGAAACACTTAACACTGAAACTATACATTGCCAAACGAAAATCATGTACATTTGTTGCTGTCTCTGAACCCTAACGTATTACTTTATAGAGTAAAATATAATTGCTGAGCAGCTTTCCCTTCTTGATAAAATATAAATGATTAAGTGCAATTGATTATATACCTTGCTGCATAGTTGTGTGTAATATATCTATCGCAGTGTTGGCACTGTAGGTATACGATGCATCCGGCGATTGTTGCAGACTGGAGAGAGCTGCACTCCGCTCTGGCTTAAGTAAGCACCCTCCAGTAATAACGTATCGAAACCCTTGAGGGCGTAATTCGTCTAGCAGTGGCTGTGCTTGCTAACGGTTTCGTCTCGGGATAGCAACCTTGCCCTGGGGCCTCGTTCCTCGGAGGATAGCCGGCCGAAGTGGCCGTGCGGTTAAAGGCGCTGCAGTCTGGAACCGCAAGACCGCTACGGTCGCAGGTTCGAATCCTGCCTCGGGCATGGATGTTTGTGATGTCCTTAGGTTAGTTAGGTTTAACTAGTTCTAAGTTCTAGGGGACTAATGACCTCAGCAGTTGAGTCCCATAGTGCTCAGAGCCATTTGAACCTCGGAGGATACCACAGTCTCCATGTGACTTGAGCGCCCCATCTGGTGACGAATGTAACAGGTAATCAAAGTAAGCAACAGTTCTCATTTTAAATTAGGGGTTGTAATCACTTTATTTTATTAACAGAAGCTATATATCATTTTTGTTAATTTTTTTATGTAACTCCTTGCTCTTTTGAAGAAGGACCGTTAGCGGTATCGAAATCTGGGTTCAACTGTAAAAATAAATAATTCCTGCAACTGACTGGCTGTGTACATTATTATTTGCCTAAAGATTAATTACATAATGTAAAAGTTTTCATGGTTCCGCTCATGTAATTTTCTGTGACATACGACACACCTGTACGATGGTGGCTAGTATACACTCTTTTTTAATTTATGTAAAGGAATTTGCTGTTCGTTTATTCTTAATAACTCATTTCAACCCCAGCCTCCTTTTCATAAACGTTTCTCAATTCCTGAGCAATCAGGGTGTCTAATATACAATCTTTTCTCATTTATGTAAAGGAATTTGCTGTTCCTTTATTCTTAATAACTCATTTCAACCTCAGCCTTCTGTTCATAAACGTTTCTCAATTTCTGAGTAATCAGTCACTGAAAGTGCTGTTAACAGCCTTTAACATCAGATGAGTTCTCTTCAAAATTGTTAAAACTCTCACGGCCACTTATTCACTTGTTACCTGTTGTCGAACTTCTTGGGATTTTCGACTGACGGTCGTTTTATCATTTTACTTACTGTTGGCCAAATCAAGTGGCAGCATCACGTTCAACCCGTCTCCTGCTACGGACGCCGCGTTATTTATTTATTTTTTTCTTTATCATTTTACGAATCGCCTGGACTCCCAACCTCTCTCTCTATTCACATTGTTCAGTATTGCAGAATGCTCAGACTTGTAACATTCCATTTTTCATAACAGGGCTTCGTGTAACTTCACAGGGTCGTGAAACTGCACCTAGGAATTTCCATTATCCATTTCCTCTACATGGGCCTTTAATACAATCATCGTAATGGCTTCCATTTGTGATACAACGTCTTCACGTGAGTAGTCTTTGACTCTCCTTGTTTGCGCCTACTTTTTAATTGCTTTACTGTGATACGTTTTGCGTTTTGTTTGTAGTGTAGCGGCCTGGATTGAAACCTCTGCCGTAGCTGTGATGGAGCGAGGAGTGCGGTGTAGCCGGCAAGTCGGCAGGCTTGGCGCTGGTGATACAACATTAGTGGGACAAGAAATTCAATACACTGAAGTCTACAATCTCGTGTTCTCCTGTATGGCGGTACCCAAGCCAGTGGTAGCGCAGCGAACTGCCTGGAGATTCTTGACGCTGTTCCAGCAGTCTTCAGAAGACCTTGCTCCGGCCCCATCCGTTCATGTGAACGCGAAAACGGTGTCGGAGGGCGCCAAGTCTCACTGGCGGCCGTATAGCTACAACCGTACAGCAGGCGCTGTTGACCAGGACAGTGACTGCATGTTACCTGAGCATTCTAGTGCATATCTAAGGGGTGTGTGCAGGTAAACTCTCGGCAACTCTACTCGTTGTGGTGACAAAACAACAGCACAGTCCTCCCACAAAAGAAGGCCTGGGGTATTGATGACTGCACAGAGGTACTAGACGAGGGCGGCAGCGCTGAGAGTTCCTCCTGAATATCACGACATGTGGACGGTGTGCCAAAGTGTCAAACACCGTAAAAGTCTCTATCAGTAGTTGACAGGTCGGCAGGTCACAGTGACCAGTTTCAGCAGACATAGCAGGTAACAATTTAGATGGGGGAAGTCATCTTGGCGAATGGAAGCCGTTTATCATAGGCTCGGGCTCTTAGATGGTGTACTGTAACGTAATTCCTGAAGGCTCAGAAACCCAAGAATTTATTACTATAATTGCTTAGGCTTACGCGGCCGGAGTCAGTCGACATAAAAGTTTTTTGGGTGTCGTACCGCGTCATAATGATAAAACTAAATCACCAATGAAACGAACTATCTTTTTAAAATTATGACGAAATGGCATGCGCAGTGAACAGTAATAACAAAGTGTAAGGGACATTGCAGAGCCTGAACGCAACAGAAGATCCAGAAGAAGGCCGCTGCCACCGTGGCCGAAACGTTGGTTTTTCTCCAGCAGCAGTAATTTATTGCTGTTCATCTGAGGCATTGACTGTGTGCCTATCTGGCAATGAGCACATCTGGTCTACTTTTTCATACTCATGAGTGGTCTTCACCACCACTGTATTTCACAAGATTGGCTTTCTAGGCTTCAGTATATCAGCAGGCTGATAGTTCTTGTGAAAATTTTACTCTGTCTGCCGGCCGGAGTGACCGAGCGGTTCTAGTCTCTTCGGTCTGGAAGCGCGCGACCGCTACGGTCGCAGGTTCGAATCCTGCCTCGGGCATGGATGAGTGTGATGTCCTTAGGTTACTTAGGTTTAAGTAGTTCTAAATTCTAGGGGACTGATTACCTCAGATGTTAAGTCACATAGTGCTCAGAGCTATTTGAACCATTTTTTTTACTCTGTCTTCCGAAATAAAGCTGTGATTTATTCTTCTCGCTGAGGTCATATTGCAAAGTTTGCCGCTGAGGACTCTTGCTCGTGGTAGGTAATGTCTTCTGGGTTTTCTCGGCTATTTGCTGCCTGTCATTCTGACAAAGCGCGTTGGCCAGGCTTGTCGTAGCTTGGTGTTGGCTGGAGATCACTTCGAGATAATTTTACATTTGTACATAAAAATTCCTATTGTGTAAGAGTAGTAAATGAACCTGCAACTCGCACGTACAGGTCTACAGGCACTTTACTCGGAGCTTTGTTTCCATGAAGGTAGTAACGGCTATTTCAGAAATACTCTTACACAGGGTTTGTCAGGACGAAAGGTACATGCTTTGAGGAGTGATAAAAATACTGATTCTGAACACGAAAAGTCATATGAACATATGCCCTGTTCTTAACTGTTTGCGAGAAAACTAATGAAAACAATGGAAAACACGAAAAATGCAGGTGAGTCTAAATGAAACATTTTGAACTAATGTTTTATTTAATTGCGTTCATTTCCACATAAGAGAGACAGCCAGTAGACAGCTGCAGTGTTGTTGATATGGGCTCATTCGTTCCTTTGTGCCAGAAAGGGCTTTGCATCACCTCGGTTCAGAGAGTTCCGGCACCTGTACAGAAAATTGGAATAGAGTTCTACATAAATATCATTTCGCCCTTTTTATTGCTAATGGAAACCACACATTACGTGTTGTACCAACATACAGCGAGACCTTCAGAGGAGGTGGTGCTGTACATACCGGTATTCTAATACCCAGTAGCACGTCCTCTTGTATTCATGCATGCCTGGATTCGTCGTGGCATACTATCCGAAAGTTCATCAAGGCATTGTTGGTCCAAATTGTCCCACTCCTCAAGGCGATTCGGCGTAGATTCCTCAGAGTAGTTGGTGGGTCACGTTGTCCACAAACAGCTCTTTCCAATCTATCCCCGGCATGTTCGATAGGGTTCATGTCTGGAGAACATGCTAGCCATTCTAGTCGAGCGATGTCGCAATCTCGAAGAAAGTCATTCACAACATGTGCATGACTACAGACAACACGAGCCGTGTACTTGCTTCCTGGTGGATAGATTGGAAGTGAGCGGCTGTCTGATCCCCTCCATCTAATATGGGCTGCTCATGCATGGCTGTTTACCTCTTTGGGCGGGTTTAGTGACATCTCTGTACAATCAAAGGGACTCTGTCTGTGATACTATATCAACAATCAACGTCTGTCTTCAGGAGTCTAGGAATCGTTGTGATGCTAAACTTTTTTTCATGTGTGTATAAAATAAGAGCGAGAGATTTTTCCTTTGTGTTGCTCTAAAGCCTCTCGGAGTGCCCGCGCGGTTTAAGGCGCCATGTCGCAGATTCCGTGGGCCCTCCCGCAGGAGTTTCGAGTCCTTCCTCGGGCATAAGTGCTTGAGTTGTTCTTAGCATAAATTAGTTTAAGTTACTCTGAGTACTGCGTAAGTCTAGGGGCCGATGACCTCAGCAGTTTGGTCCCTTAGGAATTCACACACATTTGAACTTTTGTTGCTCTAAAGCCTACCTCACAAACGGCAGTCTGATATTGGGTGACCTCGGTAGCCAAAAAATGACTCCACGGCGATTGATCCATCAACCAAGAAACGTTTCAGTGAGGTACTGTGTCACTCGCCGTACGGAATATGCAGGAGCTTCGACGCGCTGAAAGTAAAAAAAGACGTCGTGTTGCCAAAGGAATGTCCTCTAAGCGTTCTACTAAGACGTTTTGAAGGAAAACTAGATGCTGTGTTCCTTTAACACGGTTATCCAAAATACTGGACCGATCAGTTGGTCATACGACACGTGTCCACTAAGAAACATCGTTGAAAATTTACTTCCATAGCAGCATGCAGATTTTTCATCTACCCACACTTGAGAATTGGACGTGCCGTTGCACGTAAATGTTGACTCATTAGTGAACAGAATTCGTGGAATACAGCGTTCGTTGGCAATAATCCAATGACAGAATTCCTTTCGTCTCGCATCATCTCCTACACGCAGTTGTTGCAGTGTCTGTCGATGATACGGATGCAGTCGCTGCTCAATGCAGTGCGTATCTCACATGTTAGTGGAATACAAAGCTGTACAGCATTTCTTCTACAGATGGTAGTTGTGCTGCGTCCTACCACTGACAATGTGAAACACCCTACTAAACGTCCTGCTATATTCTGCTATATCCTGCTGCATCCTCTGTGTTTAGGAAGTCGTTCGTATTCGCTGACAGTGGCTTTGGAATTTCCATTGCTAAACCCGTAGTTATAAAGACCTGCCGCATTTTCACCGCACTGACTCGTTTGGTTTCAACTGTACACGTAAAACCACTGTAGCATACTGGTGCATCGTAGATGTACTGAGACGTGAGGTAAACAATGAGTGCACTTGCCCAATCATGCGCAAGTTCATTGCACACTGAAATGATCAGTAAAGATAACACTATGTAACCTAATGTCTATTTGGTTGTATTTGCAAGCGAGGTGAAGTAGGACGTTCGACTGGCGTCCGTGATTTTCAAACATTTGTATTTCGGGTACCGTTAAGAAAAGGGAATACGTTCATTTCAAGATTTTTGTTCAGATACTATCACCCCTCAAAATATGGACCTTTCGTCCTGACTCACCATGCATACAAAATGGAGCTTATGTTGAGTTCGTAATAGTAACGACTGGCAACTGTTGACGATGGTGGTAGGAAACCACTTCAGTATTTTAGGTATATTTATTTTAGAGAATACTTAATGCGTTTATTTTTCTTATTTTAGTTCCAGATGACCTGATTCACCCGGAACCATATAATGCAGTTAAAAAAAGCCGAGCTCTGCATATTCTGTTGATAAAAAAATAAAACTTCTTTATTTGTACCCTTAGTTACGTGGAACTACGGTAAATAACCAGCCACCGCAGCATAATGAACAGGTAAGTGCATAAATTAATGCTCTGACATCCCATTTGATTCTAATAGAAACAGACTATGGAAATCCTCCAACTGACCTTGATATATGCACGACACTTCTGCAGCGTTCGCTTTAATTAGTGTTCCTGTCGAAACTGTTTTAGTTTATCTCCTATAGTGTGGGGCTACCATTCACTATTGAAACTTTTTTTGGCTCCATGGTGTGCCACATTTCTAATATAGTTTTAGCTAAAAGTAATTGCTTGAGTCATTGTCCCAAAATCGTGTACCCATCCTAAGTTCTCTGACCATTTTGTTAAATATAAATTTTGGTTACTTTGTACAGTCAAAACATTGCAGTGATTGGTGTTACTACGATGTTGCAGCATCATATAAAATTAAACTATCAAGAATAATTGTTCTTGAAGAAACAAGAAGTGTGGTCACTTTGATATGTCATTGTAAAGTTCAATTAATGTAATTTTTTACGTTTAAATTTTTAAATTTGCTTTATTAGAATATTAATTTTGCATAGTTATTTAACGTAAGGATGGCATCCATGAAGAATATCTCAGTCTGCCTTCATCTCGTTTGCAATTAAAATTATTTCCTTGAAAGTAATAAAAGTAAATTTACTTCTGGCACATTAAAAGAATATAAACTGAAATAAAGTACTGAAGTTGCTCCTTCAGTGCTGGCGATACACCTCTTCGTAGATACAGTTTTCTTTCAATGTATCTGTCCTAAGGTAACGCTACTTAGCTGCAAGCTGTTTGCTACGAGGATGCGGATAAAACCAACTCCAGGTAGGCCATATAAAGTGTTTTATGTGTAATACTTTCAGTGGCATACCAATCCTGAAAATTGAACCCATTACCCACACCTCGCTATGGAGACAAGTTTAAAATATAAATAGTTGCCTCACTAATAATAGTATTCTGTTAGGTAACACGTATCAAAATTTGTGTTAGAGATTGTTGTTAACATTAGAAAAAATAGTCTAATGTTGTGCAGTTTTAATGAAAATGCTCTGCTACACGAACAAAAGCAGTACTTACGTTTCACATTTTATGCAAAAGCAACTTCCTTGTTACCCAAACATGTTTCGGCAGGTTGTTGAAAACTGTAAAACGTGAATATATTTTAGGTTGTAACTGCTCTAACAAAATGAGACCTAAAGAAAGAAGTTGTTAGTTATTTTTCGTGGTTTTACATTATATGGTTTTGCAGGACCATTTGTATGGTGTCATACACTGACAGTTTGTCATTTGCAAACAAACGACTGTTCCAAAATAGTCCTGCAAAGTCAACGTGCACTCGTTGCCATGGCGATTGAGTCTTTCGTCAAGCTGAGAATGTCTGTGGCGGAGCGAATTGGTTTTCCGTACGTGCGCTACACTGTGACGTCATCTGTTCAATGTGGGCGTCCATGCCGTGCCAAGTACAGTGCCGTCGCGCTGTTTAGTGCGAACAAGTCCCCAGTGTCCTTGATGGAGCAATCGCAACACATCCATTTGCAACACTTTCGGAATAAGCACACGGGATTATCCACTCTGAACTAGAATCACCCGCTGTTGAAATGAAAGATTATCCCGACGTGCAAAATATCGGCGCTCAACTGAGTTCTGGATACTGTTCAATGAATGAGATCCAAATGTGCGGTGCAACAAAATCTTTAGATTTGAGTCTGCTTCCGTGGCCTGTGCCGATTGCCTGTAGTGCAAGAGAAAAGTTTCCAGCAATTCTGAGTCCTGCGCATCGATTGTCAACAACACGTGGCAGACGCACCAAAATCAGAGTCTGGGCCAATCGGAAGGCGAGATAGGGCGTTTGCATTGCCATGCTTTGCCGCACCTCTATAGAAGATTCATATTGATACTGCGAAAGCAACAAAGCCCAACATTGCAGCCGGCCGAAGTGGCCGAATGGTTCTAGGCGCTACAGTCTGGAACCGCGCGACCGCTACGATCGCAGGTTCGAATCCTGCCTCGGGCATGGATGTGTGTGATGTCCTTAGGTTAGTTAGGTTTAAGTAGTTCTAAGTTCTAGGGGACTGATGACCTCAGAAGTTAAGTCCGATAATGCTCAGACCCATTTGAACCAACGTTGCAACTTTTGAGCAGTGCGTGTAAGAATAGACTTGGCGGATGAAACAAGGGCAGCAGAGGTTTGTGACCTGTCTCTAAAAGGAAATTGCGACCATACAAACAGTGATGAAATTTTTTCACACCATACACAATAGCAAGAGCCTCTTTTTCAATTTGAGAATAATTCCACTAAGTATGAGTTAACAACTTTGAGGCAAAAACAGTGGGTCAATCTTGTGCCCCAATTCTGTTGGAAAGCACAACGTCGATACCACAGGAAGTGAAACGGAACTTGTTGCCCCTTTCCACATTGTTTTGCAATAAAATCGGCTACAGGAGAATCAATAGCGAGAGTGTTTTTACTCGGCAGAAATAAATCAGTGGGTAACAACCAGAAGAGAATGGACCAAGCAGTGTTTATTTATTTATTCACCGATTTTTTAATTTCGTGTGTGCCATGTTTCTCTGCATCCTTTCCCTTGTGCCACCTGGACTGTATGAATGAGATATTATGAGAAGTAGCAGAAAGGTTTAGTCAGACGTTATAGCATTGCATGAGTAGAGTGGTTCTGTGGCAGGATAGTACCAAACCCTAAACACCAACAAGTTTGGCACTGAAAGTGAGCAAGTCAAGTCAGAGGGGTCGCGAAGGCATGAGTATTGGCTCTGTCAGGTTGGCGAGCCATCCCCTCCACTTCCTTTTGAACGAACAACGGTTATGCGATGTGACCGTTCGTCCAATTGTTTCATGGTAGCAGCGCTCGACAGACGGGGGGCAGCAAGCTCACGATTTTGGTAATATTAACAAAAGTATTAGTATGGTTCAAATCTGTTCGTTAATAAGGTCCAGATGTTGAAATCAGGATTGAGATTACCATTAAACCCCCATAAGGGAGTTTATTTTCATAATTTATTCAAATTTCAGTAATAACTTCGCGTTTGTGCCTTGCTCACGCACACAACAAGGGCCTTAGGCTCTCGGTCTTATTATTGCTCTTGATTAACACAAGTTTATTCATTTAATGTATTTTAATGTGGTCTTTCTGTAACATCAATATTTTGAAACCTCCTGGCAGATTAAAACTGTGTGCCCGACCGAGACTCGAACTCGGGACATTGCCTTTCGCGGACAAGTGCTCTACCAACTTTTTTTTTTTTTTATTTTTTTTTACATGGCAGACGCTCTATCCATCTTTTTTTTTTTTTTTCGCGGGCAAGTGCTCTACCAACCTTTTTTTTTTATTTTTTTTTATTTTTTTTTTTGGATGGCCGAACGCGGGATTTTTTTTTGTATATATATATATATACAGGCGACGGTGGGGGCGCGGGGGGGGGGGGCAAAGTGGGCAGGGGTCGAAACCTGAGGCCTGGCCACAGTGTCCCCCCCACCACCACCGAGCCCGTGGTGTTTAGGGAAATAGGAGACACAGGAATCAACAGTAGTGGAAGGCGTTGTTATTTATTTATTTGCATGTGTTTTTGTAAGATTCACTAATATCATGAAAATATGGGAACACATCGGCGAAAAAGAAAAGAAATAGAAATTCTGGTTAAAGAAAAAGAAAGGAAAAAGGAAAAGCAAAAAGAAATAAAATCCGCGCAATCTGCGACGCGCTCTCCCATCCGCGGAGGTCAGAAGTAGAATAGATCGTAGGCGGTTGAAACTCAGACACCGCCGGGGGAGGAGCCAGGCACCCCCCAACTCAGTGGAGGTCTAACAAAGACCGCTCGAAGATAGTTAGCAAATAATGTTCGGTATCGTGGCGAGTTTTCGAGAGCTGCATGGGCTGTTCGTAAATAGGTCCAAAAGTCGAGGCGGGATTTAGGTCCCTCATGAAACGATAAGCGACCGCCCATCCTTTGACCCACGTAATAGCATGATATTTGGCGGCGGGAAAATGTCGGTCCTCCGGGTAGAGAAACATTCGAGGTTCGATTGTGTCGGGTGGCATCCGGAGATAGCAGGCAACGATTTGCTTCACGAAGCGCCATACATCTTGCGACGAGGCGCATGTCAGACGGTGTTCATCAGTGTCCAGTTGCTGGCAAAGGAGACAAAGAGGGGATTCCGACAAGCCAATGTTGTGCAGGCGCTGCTTCGTGGCAAATTTCCTGTTGACTATGTGATACCACAGTGCCCGGACGTTCGTAGGGAGGAAGGGCTGGTGGACGGTAGTCCACACTATGGGCCACTGGATGGAGGGATGTTTGGTCTCCATCACATTCCGGGGAACACAGCGCAGCAACAGGCTGTAAAAATCCTTAGTCCTAGGTGGGCGTGTATCTGGGAGATTGGTATGTATGTAACTGTAGTCGACGAAAAAGGTCGAAATATGGGACAGATAAGGCACGATATGGCCGACAGACACCGGTGGTGAGGTGGAAGCAGGTAGGAGGACGTCAAGCAGGCTGCGTGTTAGAGATGTACCCTGGCCCATCCACTGTTTTCTCATGGTACTCATGTACAAGGCTGCAGCTCGCATACGGACATTGACGAGCCCGACGCCACCATACCGTGAGGGCAGGGTAAGTGTCTCATAACGGACTTTAAACATCGAACCAGCCGTGAGATAATAGCCAAAAGCCGCCTGAAGGTTGCGCCCAATTGCAGTTGGCAGAGGGAGAACTTGCGCGATGTGAACCAATTTTGATGCCACATAAAGATTAATAAACTCAACCCGTTGAAGTGTGTCCTGGCGGCGCAAGAGGTTCTGGCGGACGTCGTTGCGGATGACGTGTAACAGGCGACGGAAATTCATTGCCGCTGTGCGTGTTACCGTGGGGGTAAAGGTAATGCCCAAGTACCGGAAAGTCCGCACAAGCGGCAGGGGTGCAACCTCACCCTCCTGGAGGCCTCGTCCAATGTGCATTGCCGAAGATTTGGCGACATTCATGGCACTGCCAGCGACAGCCCCATAACGGGTAATCAATTCGAGGACTTCCCGAATCTCAGAGCCGGAGCGAATGAGGAGGAGGAGGTCATCAGCATATGCCCTACAGCGAAAAGTGTGTTGGCGTAGGGTGAGGCCAGAGAGCTTGGCCGTCAAGCCACCAAGAAGGGGCTCAAGGGCAATGGCATACAGGAGGGTAGAGAGGGGGCACCCCTGCCGTATCGAACGGCAGATAGGTACCGGCCCTGCTAAACGTCCATTGACTTGGACACGGGAACTGGCACTGTCGTAAAGACGCCGGATGACGTCGAGAAACGGAGGGGGGATGCCCATTCGGGCTGCCACCGAAAACAGGAAACGATGACGCACTTTATCGAAGGCGCTGTCGAAGTCTATAGCGACAACCGCTGCCCGGAGTCTGCAGGCCGCCGCTATCGCAATTAAGTCGCGGCATTCCCCTGTGGCAGTCTGTATGTTAACCTGTCCGCCAGGCGTCGTTTGCTCTGGCGAGAGGATATGAGGGAGCGTAGTTCGGAGCCGCATTGCCAGTAAGCGCGCGAAAATCTTGTAATCGGCATTGAGTAAGGTGAGCGGTCTGTAACTCGTGACCATCGAACCTCGGGCTGGTTTGTGGACCGGTATAATGATGCCCTCAGCAAAGGCGGGTGGGATTGCTTGGTCAGATGTCATCAGTTCTTGGTACATAGTCGTCCACCGTGGTGCCATGAGGTCCCGAAAGGTACGGTAAAACTCAATCGGTAAGCCGTCAAAGCCGGGCGATCTGTTGACTGCACCCTTGGCGATGGCATGGTTGACTTCGTCTAGCGTGACCGGCACTGTCAAAGCATCCGCCTCCGTGTGGGGGAGGGTACGCGTGACGTAATGCAAAATGGAGTCGTCTGCTGCAGTTCCAGCGTCTTCATCACTATAAGTACGACGGTAGTGCTCGACGAATGCGTGGACGATGTCATTCTGAGTGGTCACCTGCGTTCCATGAGGCGTGGTCAGAGTGCTGATGATCTGCCGACGACGCCTTCGTTTGTCGGACACTATATCATGCATGGATGGAATTTCTAAATCCGCGTGATCGTGGCGCCGCGTCCTTATCACGACCCCTTGTAGTTTCCGGCGTGCCAGCGCAATTATCTTCGCCTTAGTTCGTTGCCGTTCCAACTGGTTGTCCGGGGTTGGCGGTTGAGCATCCAGATCTCGGAGAATCGCGTAATAGAAGTCAACAGTGGTGCGATGCCAGTCGGCCATGTCCTTCCCGTATCTCATCAGTGTCCTCCGCATCGCCGGCTTGGCACAATCCAACCACCACGTCAATGTCGAGTGGTAGCGGGGAAGGCGTCGTTCGCAGGCTGTCCACGTTTCAGTGACTTGTTGGCGACACGCCAGGTCATGCAAGTGTGAGGTATTGAGTTTCCATGGCGCACGGCTGCGCCATACTGATTGCGGCGGAAGGAGGACCGTACAGATGTAAGCGCAATGGTCGGAAAACGCCAGCGGCCATCGTTCGGCGCCCCGTATCGCAGATCTAAGAGTTTGTGAGACATATATCCTGTCTAGTCGACTTGCGGAATGACTGGTAAGAAAGGTATGGCCAGAAAGGTCGCCGTGTTGAACTTCCCAGGTATCGTGAAGCAGGAGGTCTCGCACCACTATACGTAGTTCCTGGCATGTAGTATAGTGGGGAATCTGATCTTTAGGATGCAGAACGCAGTTAAAATCACCTCCTAGTAGGCAATTGTCATACCGCCCTAAAAACAGGGGAGCGATTTCCTCGGTATAAAACTGGGCCCTTTCATGCCGTCGGTCGGTGCCTGATGGAGCGTAGACATTAATGATGCGTGTCCCCATGGCAGTAAGTGCCATGCCCCGAGCTGATGGGAGGAAGGCGACATCGGTCACAGAAATCCCGTGGCGGACGTAGATGGCCACTCCGCGGCCCATAGGATCACTCGCGGAGGCGTGGGCGGTATAGCCATTGATATCCGGGAGACTAGCCAAGTGAACTTCCTGCAGAAGGGCGAAATCAATATCCGAAGCCCAGAACATCTCCTGCATAAGGCGGATTTTCACCCTGGAACGGATGTTGTTGGTGTTGATGGTTGCTATCCGGTAGGCCTGGTGTCGGATTGCTGGAGGCTGGTCCACTCCGCTGTCCGCGCAAGGGTGTGGGCGTCGCAGCGGAACGTTATCCCGCTGGCCCGCAGGGGAGTCTGGGGAGAGTATGATTAGTGGTGTGGCCGTGACGGCGCAGGGTCCCGTAACGGCTCCTGCTCAGTGACCTCCTCCTCGTGCCACGCCGTGGAAGCGGAAACTGGTGTATCGTCCATTTTGTCGTCAGAAGATGTTGTAATTGTGCGTGGTGTAGTGTCGCCTGTGAGACGTCCATGATTTAGTTCAGCGTCAGCACGGGGCGCAGGCACACCGATAGATGTCTCCGCGCTCATAACGTCTTCGTCAGCAGTAGCGGGTTCTGAGGCCTCGTGCTGGTCGACGGTTACGTCCTCCTCGACTTGTAACGTCTCCTCTTGGCCGGAAACGGTGCGACGTCTTCGCTTGCGACGTTTCGGGGAACGTTGTTTCCTTGTGCGACCCTCCGTGTCAGACGACGCAAGGGAGTCGCGTCGTTCTGGCAGAAAGGCCGCTGTAGGAACGATGAGCGAGTCGATCTCCATCGTGTTTTCGAGGCCAGGGTCAGCGTCTGGTTGCGCCGGCATCTTCGGAGCGGCGTCGACGGCCGGCCGAGGCGGCGGGTCGTCCGAGGCGCTCTCCGTCGGTGTCGGGTCGGGCTCGTTGGTGGCGTCGTTTGTGGTGACCGGGCGACGTGGCAAAGCGGTAGGAGAAGCTAGAGCAGCGGCATAGGTCACCGGTAGCACCGTAGGTTGCGACGTGGGTGGTTCTTCTGCAGCTGGAAGTTGCGTAATACGCCGTTGTAGGCATTCGGATCTAAGGTGGCCTTCTTTACCGCACCCGGAACAGGTCCGAGGCTGGCCGTCGTATATAATTATTGCACGGCATCCGCCCATCTGTAAATAGGACGGGACGTGGCTTCGGAGATCTATGGTGACCTGTCGGACCCCGTTTAGGACAGGATACGTCCGAAACTGTGTCCACTTCTCCGCAGTGTGGCCATGGACTGTGCCGTATGGGCGTAGTGCCGCGACGACTTCCTCAGCAGGAAGTTCGAATGGCAGTTCGAAAATGCGTATCGTTCGCATACCTAAGCCTGCGTGGTCGACGGTTACCTCCCCCACATTGCCATCAGCGTGACAGAAGCGGAGCCCCTGTTTGGTCTCACGTAGTATGCGTTCGCACGCCGCGTCGTTAATGATTTTCACATAGACCGTGCTGCTCACGATGGACAAATGTATGCCGATAATATCGGTCGCCGGGATCTTCACTTCCTCTCGCAGAAAACGCTCCACATCGAGTGCTTTGGGTCGGGCATAATCTTTGCAGAAAGTAAATCGAAGTGTTGATTTACGGTAACGGTTCGCCATGGATCGTACAAGGTAAGCCGGCACTTAAGCAACGGCCGTCAGAAAGTAAACAAGGCGAGCTCGCGCGCCGCACGAAGTCAACACGTACGCGTCCGCTCTGTT
Organism: Schistocerca nitens; assembly: GCF_023898315.1. NCBI lineage: Eukaryota > Metazoa > Arthropoda > Insecta > Orthoptera > Acrididae > Schistocerca > Schistocerca nitens. The sequence goes on from NC_064622.1 coordinate 253,486,095, forward strand.
GCCCTGCCGAAGGCAGACGGTCTTATTATTGCTCTTGATTAACACAAGTTTATTCATTTAATGTATTTTAATGTGGTCTTTCTGTAACATCAATATTTTGAAACCTCCTGGCAGATTAAAACTGTGTGCCCGACCGAGACTCGAACTCGGGACATTGCCTTTCGCGGACAAGTGCTCTACCAACTGAGCTACCGAAGCACGACTCACGCCCGCTCTCACAGCTTCACTTCCGCCAGTATCTCGTCTCCTACTCTCATTCTGGAGTAAGATTTTGTTTACTTTTTTATTTTTCATATCTTTACTTGGTGTACTTGCTTTCGAACCACGTGCTTGGTTGGAGCAACCGCCACACTGGTAAACAGAAGTTTTGGTTAGAAATTATATAGCATACAAGTGAATAGCCATACGGTTGTGGGTGAGTCTAAGATAGGGAAAGAATAATCTTGTGTGTCCGAATTTTTTTGCATTTCTGTTGGCTACCACAACTTGGCCATGTGTGTGGAGTGGTAATGCTGTGATAATTAGTTAATGTTTGTTGTGGTCCCATTATTATTTTATTTGCTGACAATGTTGCCCGTTACATAAAATATATGGGCTAAATTCTGAAGTTCAGATTTTAATGCCCATTGATGGAATAAAGACTCGCAAAATTTTCCAGCCATATGATAGTAAATGTTCTTCCCCCCTGCTCAGTAAAATAGTGTAATTTCTGAACGCAAGATTACATCAAAATAGGCGGTCATAGTCAAGTGCACCACTTGCTGCCTTCTCTTCACCTTACGATTTAATGAAAATTAAAATATTTGGGCAGATACTCTTCCACTTTGACCGAGTTCGCTTCTAGTATCTTTGCTGAACTTGATCTGCGTGACCTGTAGCAATTAATTGTAGTAAGCTTGGATTTAGGTATAATTAAGTTCCTGCATAATATAACATTGAAGCAAGGTCTGTGCTCCCCTCTCCCTTCCCATAATTACGTGGCGAAAGTGAATCATGTTAACTAGAGAGAACAGTTGTGATGATGTATATGCCAACAGATACACAGCTCGTTGTTGAAATGCCATCGGTATTGAATAAATATCAATTAATCTATACCCTCGACTGATTATTTCCTCCTTCATCATAAAGAATAGGTGGAAGTCACTACCACAGTCGAATGCTGGGTCATGAAATAAAATAAAAGCACTTTGCTGCCTGTTAAGCCCTGCATAGATGCCTTCTGTAGTGGTTCTACATATATTGCGTAAAAATATTTACTGGTTGGTTAAACCCACCCGCTAGAAATTATTTATACCCAAGCAGTAACTCGCAAGGACCTGTAATTTCGTAGACAACACGAAATTGTTAAACCATTACTGCAGGGGGTAGCTTGCAGGAGCTACAGGGCGTGAGAAGGGACGGTAATCTTCTTACCGGGTCCGAGTTTTAACATTAACCATACCGCCGGTAGTAGAAGGCTACGTTACAATAGAGCTAGATACACTAATTGGCATTAAAATTGATACACCACGAAGATGACGTGCTACAGGCGCGAAATTTAACCGACAGGAAGAAGATGCTGTGATATGCAAATGATTAGTTTTTCAGAGCATTCACACACGGTTGGCGCCGGTGGCGACACCTACAACGTGCTGGCATTAGGAAGTTTTCAACCGACTCCTCATACACAAACAGCAGTTGACCGGCGTTGCCTGGTGAAACGTTGTTGTGATGCCTCGTGTAAGGAGGAGAAATGCTTACCATCACGTTTCCGATTTTAATAGAGATCGGATTGTAGCCTACCGCGATTGCGGTTTATCGTATCGCGACACTGCTGCTCGTGTTGGTCGAGATCCAATGACTGTTAGCAGAATATGGAATCGGTGGGTTCAGGAGGGTAATACGGAACGCCGTGCTGGATCCCAACGGCCTCGTATCAATAGCATCGAGATGACACACATCTTATCCGCATGGCTGTAACGGATCGTGCAGCCACGTCTCGATCCCGGAGTCAACAGATGGCGACGCTTGCAAGACAACAACCATCTGCACGTACATTTCGACGACGTTTGCAGCAGCTTGGACTATCAGCTCGGAGACCATGGCTGCGGTTACTCTTGACGCTGCAGCACAGACAGGAGCGCCTGCGATGGTGTACTCAACGACGAACCTGCGTGCACGAATGGCAAAACGTCATTTTTTCGGATGAATCCAGTTTCTGTTTACAGCATCATGATGATCGCATCCGTGTTTCGTGACATCGCGGTGAACGGACATTGGAAGCGTGTATTGATCATCCCCATCTGGCGTATCACCCGGCGTGATGGTATGGGGTGCCATTGGTTACACGTCTCGGTCACCTCTTGTTCGCATTGACGGCACTTGGAACAGAGGACGTTACATTTCAGATGTTTCACAACCCGTGGCTCTACCGTTCATTCGATCCCTGCGAAACCCTACATTTCAGCAGGATAATGCATGACTGCATGTTGCAGGTCCTGTACGGGCCTTTCTGGATACAGAAAATGTTCTACTGCTGCCCTGGCCAGCACATTCTCCAAATATCTCACCAACTGAAAATGTCTGGTCAATGTTCGCCAAGCAACTGGCTCGTCACAACACGCCAGTCACTACTCTTGACGAACTGTGGTATCACGTTGAAGCTGCATGGGCAGCCGTACCTGTACACGCCATCCAAGCTCTGTTTGACTCAATGCACAGGCGTATCAAGGCCGTTATTACGGCCAGAGGTGGTTATTCTGGGTACTGATTTCTCAGGATCTATGCACCAAAATTGCGTGAAAATGTAATCACATGTCAGTTCTAGTATAATATATTTGTCCAATGAATACCCTTTTATTATCTGCATTTCTTCTTGGTGTAGCAATTTTAATGGCTAGTAGAGTAATGTCTTCTCTTCCAATTGGAAATATACAATCACCAGCTACTTGTGTTAAAGAATATTTTGCGGTGTAATGAACACTATGTTTACTCGAAACGCAGTAACACAGCAGACAGGGTGGAGACGGACACTAAACACTCTGCTGTCGATAAATATGTATACTATGCTGGTGATAGACTGATTTAGTTAAGAAGAAAGCACGTTCTGGGTGAAACTCGCAGTTAACCCCATCATTAAGTCAGTAAAATTGTTATCCATATTAACACGGAGAATGTAGCATCTATGTATCACATTGGTTTCTTCCACCATGAACGACTGATTCCGAGAACAGTAATCTGTCTTTCCAACCAGTCTTACGTTGCACAATCAGAAGACTTTCACAAAAGGATACACCTAAATTTTATACAATCATCAGTATCTCTCTTCCCCTACTTAACAATAACGCATAACGTTCAGCACTCATAAATCAAATCGTGTCTCACATTCAGTTTATACGATGATTTTAGTCGCTTCAGTGCATTTGTATTATATACCAGTTCTATCCATTCTAAATCCAATCCCAATGACACATCTTTGTTTCTACTGACTTTTCGTTCCCGACATTTCAAAGAACCGATGTAAAGGTTTTCCTCCATCGGTCATCTGAATGGTTTCCAGCTGCCACCACTAATTCCTCTACCAAACTCTCCATCTCAGAATACATTCAACCGAAGTGCTATGTTTTCGACGTGCTTCTCTCATCGCCAAACCTATATTACGAATTCATCTAATTTTCTGTATCCTTCTGCGGCATCACACCTCAAATACTTTGATTCTCTTCTTTTCCAGTATTTACCTGCCCAGAATTATTGTTTTATTTTCCAAGAGTAGTGTTGTCACATCTCTTACACATTAACTGTTATAAATTATCATCTTACTACTGTTGCCAATTACGTGTAAAGGAAATAATTCCTCCCGCTTCACAGTGGAACCAGGACTTTAAAAATAGTGTGTGGCCAGTGTGAATAAGTGTCTGATATTCTGCAGCAGCTGAAACATACCTTGGCAGGTAGCAAACGTACAACGAACTAACTGAATATTTGTGTGACACCCGTTCTCTGCAAAGCACGCTTACTAAAAAGACAGACACTCATTGGCATAAGGTCGCGTCATCTGTAAGGCTAATGTTCGTTGAGAAACGAGCCACGGCGTTTACGGCTCTTCGAGGCTCTCACTCGACTTGACCTGAAGACATAAGGTTCTCTAAGTACTCAGCAAATACTGAAAAGGGAATTTCGAGGGTCACTATATTGTTATACTTCTCACATAAATTTTACAAATATTGCCAACGAGAGTAACATGAAACATTGTCGTCTTGGTGGCAAAAGACTACATTTCTCTTAGAATTTCCTCTATAGGGTGACGCGTTTTCTCTAAGTTTTTTCTTGGGGGTAGAATTGGGAACATGTGCATTTATGCCTGCCATAACTGTGTGGAAACTGCTAAGGCTGGCGAATAGTATCATTCATTCAGCACTTACAGTTACAATACATACTGTTCTCCTAGAACAAGACGAAAAAGGAAATATACAATCTCGTTTTTGAATGCACCATTTATATCGAAAACAAAGGAGCACGCCGAATTATGGAAGCAAATGCTTGGACTTCAGTACAAGTTTCAGTCTAGAACTGTACCTAGTAGTTAACAAATGAACTGTGCACAAACCATGACCAATATGTCGACCAGACAGGGTCTTCGAAACTTTTGGGCACTAGAAAACACTCTGTTAGTGGTAGATGGTAAAGACATTTACATAGCAAAAGTAATAACAATGTGTTGAAATTGCCGGTCCACAATGTGGCCACGGAAGAGCCTAAGAAATGCTATGGAGACCTCTGAGTACGCCCTACCGCCAGGAAAATTTAAAACTCTATGATTTTTGTGACTTTTCTTTGGTATGTATTATTGAAATTTATGCAACTCTGTACCCTATCATGAAATGAGCTTATGGTTTTAAGAACAACGGCTTCCGAATATACAAAATCTATCAGAAGGCACTACACAGAAATCACAATTTAAATTCAGATTATAAGATATTTCAAATACTTTTTGAGCACAGAGAAGATGAAAACGTGGTAAAGTAAATATGTCTATGAAGAATATTGACGTCACTCCAAATCAAATGGATAACTGTTACATATCGTCCCCACCGGACAATCTCTTATTTGAATGAAATGTAGCACATATCTTCGTTATAAGATAAAAGTAATCTGTGTAAAACTGGATCTCAATGTACAAGATGTACAAGGGTTTAGGTTTCTGGTCGAAGGCTGAAACATTTTTTGAGCTCTATGATAATAACGCCTCAATATAAGGTTGCTTGAAAATGAAAGCAATAGGAATCTTTTAACCATATTATCACGGCAATAATTTGTATCAAACAGAAGCGTACCGAGTGCCCTTTCATAGTTAAATAGGGAAGTAGCTAGTAATCAATTCTACTGAGGTGCAGCAGCAATTTTCGGGTATTTTATAAGTTGTTAACAAGTACAATTGCAAGCAAAAGATATTGGATGAAATTTTCACTTACATAGCTACATTTACCATCTCCTGATTTCCTTATATTCATATTGGCAGAAGTAGCACGTCATATAGGACGAGAAGTTTTTTCTTCTGAGGCCCTCCGTATAAGGTTTAAAAAGTCAGATTGAAAATACCATTGTCCAACGTTCAGAAACTTTAGTTATATGTGATGTCTGATAGACAGGAATTAATTTCAGGTGCTGCAATTTTTCTGATACAATTTTTCTAGCTATATCTAATCATACCTCAGAAATTATTGCTATAAGAGAACTCCAGGACGAAAATAACCCAGAAAGAGATGGTTATTGTACAAATTTTGCTTATTTATGTACCAGACACACCCAAAAATCCGATTACAGGCGAAGTCTGGCTGAAATATGCTACGTTTCAGTAGTTGGCGACAGCCAAAAATGTTTATCACCCTAACGACCAAGTTGCCACTAACAGATTTAAAGCCGCTTATGTCAGGCAGCTTGTACCTTCAAGCGGCTGTGCTTGGATGTGTCGAAGAAGTACATTTTTACAAATCATCCCTAGGTAAGAGGAATCCAGTTACTTTTTCATTTTATCAACTGACTGGCCATTTTTCAAACGAATAAAATGGTGATCACTTTGTATCCAACTTATCTTTCAACTATGCAATGACATTACGATTGTTCTGTTCACTAGGCGGTTTGAAGGTATAATAACGTAAGGATATATAATTTAAATTATTTTGCGTAGTGCTGCAGGATTCAGATACTGGCCCTGATTTATCATCTTTCACGAGTGATTGTTTTGCTTGGACGATTCAGACTGATTGGGCATATGTTATTACGCCAGACTGCTGTACAATGCCACGCTTTTCAGACCATCGTCTCCAGACAGCCCTGTAATAGGACAAACCTTTAACAAAATTTTAAAAGCTTCAGTTCTGTATTTAATAGTCTCTGTTTTACATTACTACTCTGCTACACACCAATAATGAGCAGGCTAAATCAAATTAACCAGAAGTATTTTCTAAAATCAGTAACGAGCTGAGTACATATTGAGAGCTATTGGAAAATAATACAAATTTCCATTCTGAAGCAAGATAACTTCTTGAAACATTAAAGAAACTCAATTAATTTTAAGTATCATACATTCCACGGTGAAAGACCTTCATCTGTTTCAAGTTACAAGATGGTGCACGAGCGATGAAACGTGACTTCACTGGCCGTAAGCTACAGAAATAGTTCTAAAAATTTTTAGGAATCTACTAACCAGAAAATGCAGTACACAAGAAGTTAACAATATACTCCAAATAGTTTTAATACATTGTGCAGCGCAGCTGCGCAAAACACAATCTCCCATCTCTCACAACAACAAAAACTGCAGAAAATGGAGGAAACTACTTATAGCCGTCTATAGTGGTCATTCCGTGTAATTCTAAAATCAGTCGCTACACTGAAGTACCGATCAAAATACATCGTGTCTTCCTAGCTACATTATTCTCTAGGTACAACACTGTCCCTTAATTATAAGAATAGTTCACGAATCACTGAAAAATTCCAGCCATATCAAAAAAGACTGTTTATGACCAGATTAATTGATCAGCTTTTACCGTGAAACTTGTTAGTCAGGATTTCTTTAGTTATTTTTCGAAAAGTACTGCTGCCAACGTGTATGAAAAACAGAGCACAACATTAAATATCTTACATGTTCTTAATATAGTATTAACAACAGTATAAGGAACTATCAAAATACAAATTTTTTCAGAGGTCAAATTTGTGCCCAAGGATCGCTATTCCGTTATCCTCCTCAAAGCCTTCGGATGCGAAAAGTGAGGAAGTTACAGAAATTTCTAAACGAGTCAAGCTCGTAAAGTCTAGAGTATTCTCATTAAAAATTAAAGGTAACACTGGGAAATGATAAACAAGGCACATAAAGTGCTATAATTCTAAAGTACAACGCGATTTTTGTAAAGAGATTTCAGTTTCTGATGGATTAAAGACAGATATATTTGTACAACAAAATTCTGAAGGTGGCAACGCCGGTAAGTGACTGGAGATAAATACATGAGTTTCTCCAGATGCCGAAATTAGCTTATGCTGACACTTGCTGAAAACATATCAACTAACAAGCGGCTTCTGAATTTACAGTTTTAGCTTGAATTGCGAAAAAGGAAGGAAAGTTTAAACAGTAAGTAGTCATATTATCAATGACTGGAAGTAGAAGGGAGTAAGTGGTTACAGTATCAATTACCGGAAGTATAAGTGAGACGACCTTCCTTCTGATGTAAGAAGCTGAATAGCTTTCTCCGTGGACGATAAGTTTAGCCGTAATAAAAATACGATATGTGGAATATCGTGTGCAATAACAGTAAAACTTTAACATTAATCAAGGGACCTACAAACTAAGCATAACCTTCTCCAGTACAGAAGCACCATGTCTTGCTAACGGAACTTGACGTCAATGTTTACACTGATTTTCTCTAAATAATTTGCCAAAGCATACAAATATAGTAATAACTTCTAGAATACGAAGAAATAACCACTGCAGCTCGACAGAATTTATAAGAAGTATCTTGTACATGACACTGTCACGACACCTAAACAAGTGTTAAATACAAATATTTTGTCATCTGTTCTAAATATGTGAATTATTTCTAGTTTCAAATAGAAACCATAATAAATTCGGCCAAAACTATCGTAGAGTTCGCTGTGAACTGCTGAAACGTCGTTCTGCAGCGCCCTGATGTCAAGAATGCTCTCTATCTTGGGCTCAAATCTTACATTTCTCTACAAGGAATGTTACTTAAATATTGTATTCATGTTGGAGTTGGTCACGTGGGAATCACCAACAAAGAAGAAATATATATAACAAAAGACCTAAAAATAAGACATTCAATCCAAAATTAGTCATAACTGACTTTATCTCAATGGCTACATGACAATGATTTATGCAAAGTTCACAGGTGCGAAAATAATTATGGAAAAGCGAGATAGGACGGAACGACGGGCCAAGGCGGAACTAAGTTTTATTTTGGTTGCAAAATGGTGCACTGCAGAATCACTTTCCGGAACTATTATCCACGCGACAAAAATGGTAAGAAGCACACCAGCTTGTCTTTGACTAATGTGCCAGTAACGTGTTTCAACTTGTTTTTCGCGTGAAGATTGCAATATTAGTAGCTCTGTATCTGCAAGTAAAGCGAGAACGGGTAATCTATTAGTGTTTTCTTTCTTTAAATCTCAAAACTCATTCTTCAGTACGTTTAAAAGATGAATATTTTTCTAAGAGCTTTGTCTATTTTGAACTATACCTGACTTCACAGGTTGGGGTGTAAGGACCGGGGCGGAAAGAACCGAGTTTCCTCTCAGTCCCATGTGGCGTACAAGTAGTTCCTAGTGTTTCCTTTTCAGTATTTATAAATATTCTAATACTTTAAGAGACATCACTATACTTTCAGATATCTCATACTGTTCCTAGTGGCAATCCTTCTTTCTTCATAGGTGGTTAGAAGATTCGATCGTAAGACCAATCGTCAAAATTGGTCTACAGAAAATACGGAAGAGATAGGAACAGCTGTTTTGAATAACTAAATGGGACTTAGAAAATCCAGTGTTCATTTCGACTTTCTTGAAACAACTTTTCTCGGAGCAGTTCAGCGTAGACTTAAAAATGAGAATTATCAAATTGACAAATTAAAGAGAAAATTTTGTCGTGTTTTCTCGAAAGGTAGGAGCTAGAAATTGTGAATTATTTAAAAGACATAGAAAACGGATTGTTTGGATAGACTGTGAAGGAGTTCAGAGCTTTGGCTTTTCAGTTAACGAGAATTTCTCACACTGAACGTTGGACAAGAAAAAGAGCTTTATATTCACCGTTTAAAAACTAATAGATACATGTCATGGCCAGATAGTCATTTCCACAACATAGTAGAAAGTTCCTTTCACCACACTGTTCCACAAACTTGCAATTGGTCAAGCAGAAGCCCAGCTATATGCCATGTGAGAAATTCTCGGTAACCGTTGAGTCAGAGATAGCAAATTAAGAACTCTTCCGTTGATTTTAAAATGCGCTTCTTTATTTCCACGCTGATTTGCAAAGCCTCATCTCTGCTGTACTGTGCTGATAACGTACTTGGCTGTCAGAATTCACGAACCTGAAACACTAGTAGTCAAACCAATCCCAACTACTCCAACCGATGTAAGTCCACAATTCGTTCCCAACACTCTGTAACCATTGTTCCCTCGAGTAAAGTTGACACACCATTGTTCTTTCGCCAGCAATTACTTCCTCTAACTCAACGTTGTAGACATCATCCGTTTCATCATCCAACGCCTCCAAAATATTCACCCATTCGAAAGATATCTGTAGCCAACAGCGCCATCTTCCATCAGCAAACGGACTGACTGTATCCGAGCCCTTATATGCTACGTCATACTGATAGTACGTAAGCGTTCTCTTTTGGCTGAGACGCTATAGCCCATCTATAAAATACCATTTCTGCCAGGTGATTTCACAGAAGGCTTATATATATTTATCTGCCAACACTCAGGATAATACTTTATTTATATGTTCATTAGAGTATTTTATGGCTTCGTGAACAATGCTGACCAAATGCTTATAAACATAATAACCGTCGCTCTCAATCTATTCATCCACTAAGTTGAAAAATTTGGTGGTTTCACTATAATTAAAACATAAGTGGGCATGAAATTCCTATCCGTGCTCATACCCAACGTGTACCAATAGCACACCTGAGACTCACTACCTCTTCCAAACTTAACTACTAGAGGAGAAGTACTGCATGAAACTAGGAGTGACTACGACTTTTTTTCTGTTTTTCTCGAATTCTCCTACCATTCATCTAACGGTACCAATTAACCACCCCTCTCCTTCCTCACTTAACTACCTCATTCAAATAGCTGACTCGAGTGCCTCCTAAGTGCAAAAGTTTACCCTAATCGCCGGCCAGTGTGGCCACGTGGTTAACGGCGCTTGAGTCTGGAACCGCGCGACCGCTACGGTCGCAGGTTCGAATCCTGCCTCGGGCATGGATGTGTGTGATGTCCTTAGGTTGGTTAGGTTTAAGTAGTTGTAAGTTCTAGGGGACTGATGACCTCAGATGTTAAGTCCCATAGTGCTCAGAGCCAGCCATTACCCTAATCAAGAGTCACACCTACAAGCTTGGAAATCGCTAGGTTCATTTCTTCCAATAAAATATCAAAACCACTCCTACCAATCACATCCTTCTTAGATCCGCCTACTGCGACCATTTCACACTCCTTGCATCTGCTCTTGCCCTACCCTTCGAACACATTATACTTAAGGAGAAATCTTCTGCATCCGTAACTGAGATTTGTCCTTGACATCGACTTCGGTAAGTCCACATATAGCCGGCCTGGGTGTTCGAGCGGTTCTAGGCGCTACAGTCTGGAACCGCGCGACCGCTACGGTCGCAGGTTCGAATCCTGCATCGGGCATGGATGTGTGTGAATCTCTTAGGTTAGTCAGGTTTATGCAGTTCTGTTCTAGGGGACTGATGACCTCAGTAGTTAAGTCCCATAGTGCTCAGAGCCATTTGAACCATTTTTACTCTCCTTACCCGGATCAATCCAAGGTAATAGTTTTCCTAAAACCTCAAGAATTTTTGGAAATATCTGGTAAGGTCTTACGGGACCAAACTGCTGAGGTCATCGCTAACCTAAGCCTACACACTACTGAATCTAACTTACGCTATGGACAACACACACAGCCATGCCCGAGGGAGGACTCGAACCTTCGACGGAGGGAGCCGCACGGACCGTGACAAGGCGCCTTCGACCGCGCGGCTACCCCGCGTGGCTGAACCTCAGGAATCACCCTCCCAGATTTTGTGCCGAACCATCAGCCTAATAGCTTCAGCAAAATTTTCAACCGACGTATCCATCAAAAGCTAGTAACAATCTTATCTTTTCCAGTTGCTGACCTAGTATACCGAAAATACATTCAATATCCCATTGACTGTAACAAAACGAACCTCTTTGTGTTTTGATGACGGCTACCTTGTCTGCCCTACAGTTTCATCAACGAACTCTGACACATATGATCTTAAAATTGGCATTCTACAGTAGAACCTAATTTATGTGTACTAGGTGGGACCACAGGTCATCCGAATTACCGAAAATCCAGATAATTTGAAAATTAAGACCAAAAAAGAATCCCATTACTATTGGCTCGCTGTTTTTATTATTTTTTACAAATATTTAATATGTATTTTTTAAAAAAAATGTTGAACAAACATTGTGAAAAAAGTACAGAAAATATGCCTTAAATAATTAGTAATCTTTGACCCAAATTCGTATCGTAACCAGCTCTGGCTCTGTCGAAGTTGCTTCAGCCTACAGTTTCAAACGGATATTTATTTTATCCAGCTATGTGGCCTCTGCGTGTGTCATAACGTCTGCAGACGGAGCAGCAACCTCGTCAACAAATTGATCATCAGGATTTTACTTTCATGTAGATCAACAGCCTCTAAGTGCTTAAAAGAAGAATACATTGTCCGTTGTAAGTTGTATAGTGCTTTATTAAAATCGTGTAATTTGCTGCTAATTTAGGTGTTGACCCATTACGAAGAACATTTGCTATGTCATGTATTACCATATAGTGCTCATGACATAAAATTACCTAAGAGCAAAATTTTAATAAAGCACTATACGGCCAACAACGGAAAATGTATCCTTTACTTAAATTAATCATCGCTGTCGTCACTGTCTGCAGACGAAATAATGGCGATGATTTCGTAATCATAAATCTGAAGGCAGCGTAGAATGCCATATACACCTGAAATGTTTGCAAATGCTTTATCGAAATCGATTTCAACAATTCTCCTTCATCTATCTCATGCAGGGAAACAGGTTTTTTTGTCGACAGGCTCTATTTTTTGTCCCACTTTACACTCAGAACAAACGGAAGGGGCATCATATGGTACAAGTCAATGTTAACTCCTTAACTGACACAGCGTCAGGATTCGTTATTGACAGTTGATTGAATCTAATGTTTTTTATCGCTATTGTCACTGTTGCTTCTGGATTATAACACACTCTACAGCTACATTCTTAATATAAAAACTAAAGAAAAGTAACTGAATGAACTAGAGATCGGGATAGTAAGGGACAGATGAAAGAGATTCCAACTAACTGAAATAGCTGAAAATGTCACGCTTGCGGCAGTGCATTCTTCTAACAGTTACAGTTTTTTACGGGGAGACAACTTTTTCTGCGACAAGAAGTAACTTCCAATTATTCCACTATATGTTGTTCGTGTCCTATACTCAACTCCCATCAACGCAAATCTAAGACTCAATGGTACAGACTTTCTTGTTTCGCAGAAACCTCTTGCATCAAGTAATAGTCGGAAGATCTAGGAAACTAACGAGATGCTATAGGAACGTATTAACCAAATCATCATATCATTTAATATGTGCCTTTATGTGAACACATCTATATAGAAAAGTATTCATCTATGTTGTATGTATTATCTTAGCAATTCAAAGTAGTTTATCTTAGCAGTTGAGGATCTGTGGAATGATGTAAGAATCTGAATGTGAAAGCGTTGTGATGTGTTCGTTTCTGTGCTAGACAACTATATTTCTTGCTAAAATGTAAGTAAACACAGTCACGAAAACAGGAAGGTGAAGCACACAGCAGTCGGTTGCAACCTCATTAGTTTTTATTATTCTATCAAATCCCGACTTCAGCTTCTGATGACTGTTTAAAGCCGAAATATAGATTTCCAAGACTAATTAAATCTAATGGCATTGCGATTGACTGCTGTGTGCCTCTCTTTCTATGTAGTCTACTGTCACTGGGCAAAACAAGTTCTTATGGAAACCAGTTGGTTCGTAATGAAATGATTTAAAACGTACAACTCAGCTATAGTACACACTTAAATAAATGTAGCTTCCCGCACGAGGTTATATTTCGAAACATAACCTCACTGAGACACCCAGCGAATGAACCGTATAATTCCAAGTAATGCGTATTTGAAAGCGTAATGCACATGATGACGGCAGTATGCTGCCGAAACGTGTCACGCTAATAAATATTAGCAAAAAGTGACCGAAGCTGTGGAAATATCTTCATAAATGTTTCATAAACTGGAAAGAATACTTACAGTATGCGGCAGTGAGCAATACTGCAGAGACTGGATGACAACATCTCATATGATCACTTGTGTAATTATCGAAGAGCAAGAGCCATCTATGGAGATCGTGCTGACCCTATTACGACACGCTAATTGGTCGCCGTAGATGACGCTGATCACTGTCGTTAAGAAGTTACGCTCTTCCGCAATTAGAGTCAATCAAGCAGCCGATAGGCTGACGACACGCAGCGCTATTCCGTGTGATTCACTTGTGAAACTCTCTTTCACCGGTGACCTTTTAGATAATACCAGCGAAGATAGTTCTTTCAGTGGCACAATCCCGCATATACGCATATCAACGATACTAACAGCTTTGTACGAGGGTGGCGGCCGTCTTCAGCAGACAACAGATGAAGATGGATATTAACGAACAGAATAGTAAACACATACTTGCGAAAAGTTGTTCCAGACAATCGCCAGTCACCGGATGGACGGTAATTCGTACGTTCATCAAACTTGTGTTATATACCTTATTTGGAAGTGTCCAAAAAACAAAATATGTCTTTCATTTTAACCGTTAGAAGAGACCATAATAACTAAACTGTTGCAATTACGATGCGAGGCCGAATACAAGTCCCATCGTAACAAGAACGGCTTACGCTGGATGGAATACGCATCAATATGAAAACAAAGTGCGTTTATGTGATTTACATTCAGAGTATTTTGCAAATGATTCTAGGTATCGACACAAAGTTTTTGGCAAATGGTTGCACGTAGACCAACAATTTACTCTACTGGTGACACTTGAATCTTTCTCCCATGTTAGTTATTAATGCAACTACGTTTTCTTTAACAATGTTTTAACGGCGGTCGGAACCTTTTGAGAACAGTTCAGTGGCTGAACGGCTTTTAATATTTGAAATTTTCACTTTAATCCCCAGGTAATTTCCTAAATAGATGCGGCAATGCAGTTGGGAAGTGCTGCTTCCGTAGGTTGGAGATAGCGTCTTTAACACCAAACTGGTACATAGAAAACTGATGATTTTATTTATTTTGTCACAACTAGTTCCGGCGCTTCAGTGCGCTCTATTCGGGCCATAGCTGGTAAAGTTCAACTTCCAAAACGCTGTAGAAATAACACAACTGGTAGAATGATGTCAAATTGCTACGGAATATTATCATAGAAGGGTGAAAACGTATGGCAGAAGAAAAAATTTGTGTAAAATTGTATATGGCGCTATATGTGTCAGAATACGTAAATGTAGACATCTGTCCTGCGCACGACCCATTGAAGTTGGTATAAACATGCCGGGTACACGGCTTTTTCTCCTTCAACGTCTGCGACGCTCGCCTTGACTCTCTCAATGCAGGATCGCTCTCTGCTTGTAAAGGTGTGTTACAAGAATAATGACTGTGCACACCTCGCTCTGCGTAAGTTCCGGACACTGAAGGTTTGAAAAAAGGCGTTGGTCTGATGACTGTCGTGGGTGTGGAGAAAATTATTCGGAAACTCGAAAAGATGGGTTCTTTTGGTGTGCAACCTGGTAGAGGGAGGAAACGAATTGATTCGACGTCCTTCGACGTCCGTGGAAGCTGTGGAAACAGCAGTGCAGGAGGAGACGAGTGGTGGTGTGCAAAGGTGTAGTGCACGGAGAATTGCCCGAACATTGGACATACTCGTGAACACGGTGCGTAAAATCCTACGAAACATCCTTCTTTGTATCCATTCAAAATTACCCCCATTTCACGAGTTGCTTCCTGTTGACCTGCCATCAAGAAAGACCTTCGCGTTAGAATTTCTTGCTCGCATGGAAGTGGACAATGATTGGCCTTGGAAAATTTTATGGTCAGACGAAGCCCACTTTCATCTGACAGGATATGTCAATACACAACAGATTTGTCTAATATGGGCAACAGAAAATCCACACGCAAATCAACCCGTACCACTTCGTCCTGAAAAGGTCAGTGTGTGGTGCGGGTTTGCGGCATCATTTATCATAGGGCCATATTTTTTTGAAGAGACAGGTTCTTCTGGTCCTGTTACCTGTACCGTAACTGGTAAGCGCTGTGACTGTCTTTTGCGCAACCGCGTCAGTCCAGATTTCAAACAGCGTGAATGTATGGATGGAATCATTTTTATGCAAGACGGCACACCTCCGCACATTGAAAATCCAGCTAAGCAGCTGCTTAACTCCATTTTGGAAATGCTAGGATTATCAGCCGCCGTTACCCTACAGCCTGGCCGTCCCGATCACAAGATCTTAATCCGTGTGACTGTTAATACGAGGGCTGTCCAGAAAGTAAGTTACGATTGATCGCGAAATGAAAATCACAGTGAAAATCAGAAATGTTTCATTTGTAACAGTTAGCTACACCTTTCAGCTACTTCTCTACGTAGTCGCCGTTCTGACTCAGACATTCGTCGTAGCGTTGTACCAACTTTCCAATACCCTCATGATAGGAGGCAGCCGCCAGTGCTTTCCGCCAATTCTCTACGCTGGCCTAAAGCTCGTTGTCTGTGCCAAAATGTTGTCTTCATAGCCAGCGGTTCGTTTGAGCAGAGATGAAACTCAGTGGGAGACTATTACGGGCTGTATTGTGTGTACAAACATTTCCAATTGAAACGATGCAGGAACATCTTCATTGCCCCTGCAGAATGAGGCTGAGAATTGTCTTAAAGAAGAAACCGCACGACAGTTATGTAATGTTGTTTCCATAGCTTCAGGGGAAAATTCTCACCAGGCCCTCGTACTCGGCGGGAGACAATTTTTTCTATAACATCTTTACGCGCTCACTAAGAGCTCAGGAATGAAAAGAGCGACATAATTCTACCTAGAGTCATACTAGAGACACTGCCTAACACATCTTTGCAAAGCTTTATCGGATTTTCGTAGTCGTTTCCATTTTGAGACCGATCGTAACTTTCTTTCTGGACAGCCCTCGTAGTTTGATAAGACGCGAAACGCGTATCGCAGTGTTCTGATCAGTGTTTCGTAAAGGCAAAGTGAACGTGACCCCGTAAACAGTTCGATCAATTGTGGAACATGCTGTTTGTCGATTTCAAGTTGTTGCAGAAAATGGTGGACAGCATATTGAATATGTTTTGCGCCAATCACAAGGAAATTAATAATTTAATTTGATTTTGATCGATGATCTTTATGCGGTTTATGGCCTCAGGACAATAAATCGGATATGAGTGATGCTTATTGTGCGGTTTTTGGCCTCAATACAATTAAAATCCCAGTTTTGCCATCCGATGTGGTGTGACCTTCCCGTGGTGGATGGGCTTACGTAACTAACAGTATCACACTTGTACACCCACGCACACTGAGTACTACAGTTTGCTTAACGTCAAACGTACAGCTTAGGCATTGTTTTATGACTGATTGTATTGCTACATCTTGTAACTATTAATTTTTCTTCTGCCATAGGTTTTCCCCCTTCTCCGATAATATTCCGTTGCATTTTGACATCCTTCGAACGAGTGGTGTTATTTCTACAGCGGTTTGAAAGTTTAACTTTAATTATAATCACTGTGTATATCGCATCAGTGGCCAGTAAAACTGGTTACGCAGATCATCTGAAAACCTAGGTGTCAGCACTGCTCTATCCATCAACTGCCAACTCACACTGGTTGCAACAAAATAGCTAAAATCACAAGGATGGCTGTAGACGTTTTATTTTCTCTCAATAGCAAACGGCCGTCGTCCCAAAGACCTCTCATCAAAAAGATGGATACACAAAAACATAAATTACGTAGTGCCTGAGAACCCCCCCCCCCCCCTGTACCACCGGTTTTACAACAATCCACAATGAATTTTCATCTAGTAAATGGTGCCAGTGCAAGTGATATGTGTATGCCTTTTCTTTCTAATCGCTTTAAGCCTGGCTGTACAGCTATGTGCAACTAGTGACAGATGACGCCGTTCTGTTGGCTTGTGGCGTTGCCACATTAGTTCGCCTTACCCTCTTGCAAAGCAAACATGGCTGCGCCTCCTTCCGCGTGCACCAATCACGAACAGCGTTCTCTAATAGTTTTTTTTTTTTTATCTGAAGCTGAACCAGTAGTTTTTCATCTCAACACCTGCACATGTTTCACCCCACCGAAGTGTTAACAATGGAATGAATAATTCGGAACCGCCAGAACAAACTTAAAAGACTATGACAGAATACGACGTCTAGTCACATCCACTGCTGGTGCCAAAATGGAGTAAGTTCGTGACCTGGCTCTGAATAACTGACGAGTGACCGCGATGAAGTGTCAAACCAAAAGCATTTCATGTGGCACCATCCATAAGAAACATCTTTCGTGTAGTATGCGCGAGAATTGTCCCAGAAGTCATGATGATCACGAGTTAAATCCTGTCAGAATCTGTCAGCAGCTACTAGACAGTAATAGTAGAGAGGGTGAAATATTTTTGAAATGAAAAATCACTGAAGATTAATCATTTTGAACCAGATGGCAAATGCCAGACGTGGAGTTGAAGAACCTCGGATTTACAACCAAAATTAAAGAGACAGCCCTCAGTACGAAAAATCAGTATTTTGAGACGTCGATTCTCGAAAGTTTCCTGATTTGAGGGTCATAATTAGTTAAAAAAAATGGTTCAAATGGCTCTGAGCACTATGGGACTCAACTGCTGTGGTCATTAGTCCCCTAGAACTTAGAACTACTTAAACCTAACTAACCTAAGGACATCACACACTTCCATGCCCGAGGCAGGATTCGAACCTGCGACCGTAGCAGTCGCACGGTTCCGGACTGCGCGCCTAGAACCACGAGACCACCGCGGCCGGCCATAATTAGTCAAATTTATAGTGATATACTTTGCAACAACTTGAGCCCTGCAGTGCGTAGCAAATGCCGAGGTCTTCTGTCAAAAGACACTCATCACAATGCGTGTCCATATAGCACGCCCACAGTGTTCAAATTGCTAAGATCACTCATGCAATTCTGGTCTTACCCCATTGAATTTATATTCGTTTCTGCCATTTAAATATTAACTACTTCTTAAGACTCCGTCAATTCTCATGCAACACTCCGTCAGTTCTCATCCATGAAGAGGTGAACGAAATAGTGCATATGTAGCTTGTTATTCAACGAAAACACTTTTTATGTCAGTATATTGTAAAACCTGTGCAACGGTTCACCAAGTACATTCAAAAGTCTGTTATTCAGAGGCAGAAAGAAAAATTCCACATTGGTCACATTGGCATTCCAATGTGACGTAGCAATGGCTGAAAACACGTTCCTATTTAGCTTTCCAGTTTTTTCTATGAAATGCCAACAGTATCTCTGTCATTATTGCCTTAGTCATTCAAGCACGGCGGTTAAAAGATAAGTCTAAGTTTGATTTACGAAAGAGAATCCCCTTAAAAATGCAGATCTAGCAGTCTTGCTGAAAACAACAGGTTTTTGAAACTCGCTTATAGTATTTACAAACACTAAGATGGAGGGCCGATTTAATGCCGTACTGAGAGCACTGATGAATCGCTTCACAGAAATATAATCTTCATCCTAATGTGCTCTTTCACGTGTATATAACTCGTGAAAGAGTCACTCTAGTTCTGTCAACGGTTTTGTCATAGAGCAGGAGTGAACAGATTTTCAGGGCTTCCTCTTCCCCTGGAGGCAGGAAACTGTGCATGGAAGGCTGATGAATCGGTAGTGGTCAACGGCATGAGGATGCAGAAATGTAACCATTAACTGAAATAGGTTCATAATGATATCTCCGTTTCCAAACATTCCGGATTAATCCTCTACTCGGATCTCCGGGAGCGGACTACCAAAGGGAGGTAATCATAAATAGAAGACTGAATGATAAACCCACCTAGCCTTAGCATGGAATGTCAGAAATCTGAACGCAGTCAGATAGAAAAAGTATCTGGATAGGGAAACGCAAGGCTCAGTACTGAAATGGTGGGGGTCAGTGAAGAGAAGACAAGGATATCTGGTAATATGGACGTTGAGTATTTTCAACAGAAGCATAAAATGATATGACGAGAGTAGGGTATTCCTTAGGAATAGACAGGTAGGGCAATCAGTCTGTTACTCTGAATAGCGCAGTGACAGTGCTATACTCATCACAATCGACAGCAAACGAATGTCCAGACAATTAGTGCAGTATAAGTCTAGACGGCACGAGAAAACATGAAGGTGTAGAGAAAGTATGTAAAGGCACTGAAGTGGTAACTGAGTATTTAAAAATACTACGAATGAGAGAGGAGAAAGAATAATTGCGATCCCCAATAAACTTCAGCTTCTTGCAGCGAATACACTGTTCATAAATCACAAAAGGGGAAAACAGGCTAGCTGACACGTAAATTCCTGTTGGATTACATCATGATGCGATAGAGGTTCGAAAATTAGATAATGGATTGTAAGACATACCCAAGAGCCAATATACAGGGTGAGTCACCTAACGTTACCGCTGGATATATTTCGTAAACCACATCAAATACTGACGAACCGATTCCACAGACCGAACGTGATGAGAGGGGCTAGTGTAATTGTTTAATACAAACCACACAAAAATGCACGAAAGTATGTTTTTTAACACAAACCTAGGTTTTTTAAATGGAACCACGTTAGTTTTGTTACCACAGCTGAACATAGAAACAAATATGGAATCAGTGCCGTTTGTTGCATTGTAAAATGTTAATTACATCCGGAGATATTGTAACCTAAAGTTGACGCTTGAAACCTCCGACGTTCAGTTGCGTGTTGTAACAAACATGGACCACGGTCGGCGAGCAGCATCTGCAGGGACATGTTTACGATGACGACCGTGTTTACGAGGGTGGCTGTAGTGCACTGTTGTGGTTTGGTCTAGCTGTCGCAGTGTCCGCATGTAGCGCTTGCTGCTATTGTTATTCTGCATTCGTCTCCGCACGCTGACCAACTGCAGTACACCGTGTTACCAGACGTCTGTGATAGTGTAGTGTTGTAGGAACTGTGACCCTGGTGTATTCGGACTCTGAAAAGGCGGAGATGATACTCATCTATGGCGAGTGTCGACGAAATGCAGCTGAAGCCTGCAGGGTGTATGCAGAACGGTACCCGGACGGAGAGCATCCAACGTGCCGCACATTGCAAAATATCTACCGCCAACTGTATGCAACAGGTATGGTCGTAGCACGCAAACGGGTCCGTAACAGGCCCGTCACAGAAGAAGCGGGTGCAGTTGGTGTGTTAGCTGCTGTTGCCATGAACCCACACATGAGTACACGGGACATTGCGAGAGCCGGTGGACTGAGTCAAAGTAGTGTCATGCGCATACTGCATCGTCAGCGCTTTCACCCGTTTCATGTGTCGCTACATCAGCAATTGCATGGTGATGACTTTAATCATCGAGTGCAATTCTGTCAATGGCCATTAACAGAGAATGCGTTGCAGTTCTACCTGTTTACCGATGATACGGGTTTCACAAACCACGGGGCAGTGAATCTACGGAACATGCATTACTGGTCCGTGGAAAATCCTCGCTGGCTCATACAGGTAGAGCGACAGCGACCGTGGACTGTAAATGTATGGTGCGGAATCATTGGCGACCACCTCATTGGTCCTCACTTCATTGCAGGGGCCCAAACAGCTGCATTATACATCGCGTTTCTACAGAATGATCTGCCAACGTTGTTCGAAAATGTCACACTGGAAACGTGTCGACGTATGTGGTATCAGCATGATGGTGCACCTGCACATTCCGCAATTAACACTAGGCTGACCCTTGATAGGATGTTCGACAGGCGTTTCATAGGACGTGGAGGACGCATAAATTGTCCAGCCCGTTCTCCTGATCTTACACCTCTGGACTTCTTTCTTTTGGGTACGTTAAAGGAGAATGTGTACCGTGATGTACCTACAACCACAGAGGATATGAAACAACGTATTGTGGCAGCCTGCAGCGACATTACACCAGATCTACTGCGGCGTGTACGACATTCATTACGCCAGAGATTGCAATTGTGTGCAGCAAATGCTGGCCACCACATTGAACATCTATTGGCCTGACATGTCGGGACACTCTATTCCACTCCGTAATTGAAAACGGAAACCACGCGTGTACGTGTACCTCACCCCCCCATGGTAATGTACATGTGCGTCAGTGAAAAAGACCAATAAAAAGGTGTTAGCATGTGGACGTAATGTGCTGTTCCAGTCTCTTCTGTACCTAAGGTCCATCACCGTTCGCTTTGGATCCCTACGTAATTCGGTGCTCTCCGATACACACGATCGAACAGCGGAGGAGTGGTACTCAAGCGTCAACTTTCGGTTACAATATCTCCGGATGTGATTAACATTTTACAATGGAACAAACGGCACTGATTACGTATTTGTTTATATGTTCAGATGTGCTAACAAAACTAACGGGCTTCCATTTAAAAAAACTTAGGTTTGTGTTAAAAAACATACTTCCGTGCATTTTTGTATGGTTTGTATTAACCAATTACACTAGCCCCTCTCCTCACGTCCAGTCTGTGGAATCGATTCGTCAGTATTTGATGTGGTTTACGAAATATATCCAGCGGTAATGTTAGGTGACTCACCCTGTATATTCTGATCACAATATAACAATTATGGACCATAGACTGAAGTTTAAAACGATAGACGTAGAGACGTATGTGAAATGAAGTGATGAAAGAGGACGAGAGGCGTTTGAAGCTCTATTAGGCTGTGACAGTGAATACGAGTGTTGTCCAGAAAGTAAGTTCCGATCGCTCTCGAAATGGAGACCACTGGTAAAATCCGTAAAGCTTTGCACAGATGTGCCTGTCGATGGTGTCGCGTCGCTCATTTCAGTTTTGAGTGAACAATGAGCATGTAAAGATGCCTATGGAATAGCGTGTCCTACCAAATTAGAGGGCCTGCTTAGAGATTTCGCCTGTGTCACGCAGCCCACATAACACAACTGTCGAGCAGTTCCTTCTTCATGCCAATCCTCGGCCGCACACTGCAGGGGCAATGAAGACGCTCCTGCAGCGTTTCCGATGAAAAGTGTTTGATCACCCACCATACATTCCGTAATTGTCTCCCTTTGACTCTCATCTCTTCTCACGAGAACTGCTGGCTATGAAGACAAAATTTTGCCACAGACAACGAGCTGTGGACCAGTGCAGATAACTGGCCGAAAGTACAGGCGGCTGCTTTCTATGACGAGGATATTGGAAAATTGATACAACATTACGCCAACACTCGAAGCTGGAGCGGCGACTACGTAGAGAAGTAGGTGGAAGATGTATATAACTGTTGTAAATAAAACGTTTCTGGTTTTTACTGTGGTTTCCTTTTCGCGTCCGATCGGAACTTACTTTCTGAACAACCCTCGTATAACAACAGGTAGTTCAGTTGAAGATGAACATACATCTCTATAAAGTGCAATTCAGGAGTCACACAAACCAATATAGGTACAAGGAAAGTAACTGTGAAGAAACCTAAATTAACATAAAAAATATTTCATTTATTCGGCAAAAGAAGTCAGTACGTAAATGTTCATGGAAGACATGAATCCAGCAGTATCTCACTTAAACATAACATAAACAGGAAACGTAGGGAAGCCAAGACGGAATGGCTGAAGGAGTAATATGAAGAAATCTAAAAAGAAGACATTGTCGGAAGGACTGTTACATAATATAGAAAGAAACGGACCTCCACTGTAATTAAAAGCAAAGATGTCAACATAGAAAATGAAATGGTAATTTCACTGTTAACTGCAGAAAAGTGAGTGGGTAGGTGGAAGGCCTCTACGAGAGTGTGGGCCTTTCTGTTTGTGTTAGGAAAAGATATAGCAGTCGAATTCGATGTTATATGGGATCCAGTGCTGAGTTGAATAAGGGAAAAGGCCTAGATAATATTCCTTCAGAAATTCTAAAGTAACTGGGGGAAGTGGCAACGAAAAACCAACAAAAACCAAACGACTGTTCAGGTTGGTGTTTAGAATCTTTGGGACTGGAGTCATAGCACAGAATTGAGAAGAGGGGCACCAGTGAGGCGATCCGTGCTCGATTAATGGAAGAAAGATGTAATAGAAATTAAGACTCGATCTTACGATTTATCAACCCAGAGGAATCATTCACAATAATAAAAAGTGTCAAGTGTTTCAAATTCTGAGAAAACTAGGAGTAAGCTACAGGAAAGACAGGTAATTTGCAGTATGTACAAGAACCACCAGGTAAGAATGGAAGTTCTCGGATTACAATCGGTAAGTGACAGGGACAGAGTCTTTCACAATCTACCCTCCTATCTGTAAAGAAAAGATAAGTTCAAGAGTGGGACTAAAATGTGATGTGAAAGGATAGCACTGATAAGATTGTTGATGACATTGCTACCCTCATTCAAAGTGAAGAAAAATTACAGGACCTGTGTAATGGAGTGAAAAGTCCAATGAGTACAGAATATGGATTGAGAGTAATCTGAGGATTGTGAAAGTAATAGGAGTAGCAGACATGTGATTAAGGAAAGACTTTATTGAAATATGTGGCTACCAATTAGCCGAAAGTACGGAATTCCGCTATCTTGGAAGCAAAATAACACATGGCGGACGAAGCAAGAAGAACATACAGAGCAGAGCAGCAGAGGCTAAGAGGGCATTCCTAAGCAAGAGAAGTCTGCTTCCTTCGAAGGAAGGAACATAAGAAAAACATTGACAAGAAGCACAGACACAATGCAAGGACCTGTGTTGACATCAGCAAATAACTTTTATGATAACAGAAGGAGCTGTAGAGGCTAATAATTTTGAACGATGACAGAGATTTAAGTATGTTCAACAAATAATTGAGGATGAAAGGTGCAAGTGCTACTCTGAGATGAAGTTGGCTCAAGAGCGAATGATTAAAAAAAAAAACAACCGGAGTCCTGTCCAGTAAAATCTGTTTTACTTATTTAACCCTAACAGATACTGTCTAGCGTAATTAGTGAACCTTTATCTTACCAACACAATGAAATTAAGACTTTACACATGAAGGGATGAAGGTGATTCAATGTTAACATAATTCGTAGCACTGATGGTGCCTTTGAGTTCTAATGCATGCCCTGTGAAACCTCAGGTGAAATTCCCTCATAGCAAGAAACTGCTGCCACCGACCTTTATCTCTGCTGTGATGAATGTTTAGAGGAGCCATCCTTCTGCACGCAGCATATCGGGACATGCTTATCGATCTGAAGTAGGAAGAAACTAACAAGGAGAAAATTTTCCAGTGATGACCACATGCTAACTGCAGTAGTAAGCTTTATAGGGCAGACAAGCCTTGGACCTCCTCGTTCTGTGGTAAAGTGTGTTCATCCAACTTCTTGTAGTTCATCTGTGCTTTCGCTGCCAGATGCTCATTCCCAGACTTCAGGCTAAAGCAATCTACATTTGTGAAAGCCATTCATGTTAGTGAATTTCCCTCGTTCTTCTATGCCTTGCTGATATACTTTCCTTGACACAACACATCCTCTCCACATCACCAGATGAGATTCAGCTGGAAGGTGGAGGGTGACCATAATCTTTCACATCATCAATATAACACACAATTTTGTGATACTTATAGCACCTTGCTATTTACTTCTCTATGAAAATTTTTCGTACTTACCCATATCTACATCAATCTGTGCATATGTATGTATGTGTAAGAAATCCTCTCAGGTCCCTGGACAAATGCAGGCCAAATTTGAATCACAAACTCTTGCCCCAAAAGGACCAACTTGAGAGATGTAGCCCTAATATTTACGGAGATACAGACATATGTGTTTTTGAAGGTCCTGTCATACAGGCTGCCCAACATGACAAGTCTGTTGTGTAGTGTCAACGTACCTTACAGACTGCTTTGCAGTGCTGCCTACACACCAGGGGTAAGAATCAGTTTTCCAGCCCCTGTCATGTAAACTGCCTGAAACAAAAGTCACGTTGGAATAGTTTCAGCCTGCTTTATTGGCCTGCTTTGTAATGCAGTCTACACATCATGTGACAAAATCGGTTTCCAAACCCTTATCGGATTGCTTGAGCTGGTAGAGAAGTGTGTTGTGGGGGTAGTACTGGCTTGCTTCATCAGCTGTTGTTACAGAGGCTACATGTGTTGATGGTCATGCTGGGGGAAGGTTGAAATGGAAATGGACAGAGAGAGAGACGGCGCAGAGGGGATGGGTACCATGAAAGCTGGACACGAAGAGTTCGGCAGGAAGATGTGGGAGAAGGAGATTAATGACAAAGTGGGGAGGGGGAGATAGAGGAGAAGGTGGTGGAGGAGATGGACAGAGCGAGGCGAGGAGAAAATGGAATGTGAGATGTGGGAGTTTTAGTTGGCCAGACAGGGAGGCAGGGAGGTGACGAATCGATGGAGAGAGAGAGAAAGGGAAAGAGAGAGAGAGAGAGAGAGAGAGAGAGAGAGAGAGACAGACAGAGACAGAGACAGAGAGGGGAGGAGATGGCCCAGGTGAAGTGCACATTACATGTGACATACGTATGTAGAAGTGAAGCTGTGGGGAAAAGTGTAGTAGTTTTAAAAATGTGAAGTTGTCACATCAATCAGCATAATTTGCTTCTTGTAGCTTCGTTTGTTACTAAGGTATGACTTGCAATATGTATTTTGAAATAGCGTTCTATATTTTATATTCGATAATCCACATTCTCTCATTAGTAACGTATCGCAGAGTACTACCCATGTGAATATGATGTTATTAAAGACGTAGTAAAAACAGTAATAATAAAATGTTGGTGCATTTACTGTTTAGCGAACGTACATTCTCTGTTAATGATTAATACTTCCACCATCTTCTCCTTGTTGTAATGTATTCACATGACCGTTTATCTACGGCAAACAGACAAGCTACGTCTCTCCAGTTACTGCTCTTCAGGCTGATCCAGGAGAATCGAAGTCAATTTTGTGTTAAGCTTTTATATGTCATGTTTCGGAGAATGGTATATTGTGGAATGTTTTTGAGCCGGTCTTCCGGTAAAGAGGTGTATTACCAAATTAAAAATGCACGGTTCTACCTAAAAAAGACATAGTTGTGTTCTTTTCATCACTACGAATGAAGTTAAAAGCAGTCGGACTGGTTAATGTCTCTCTGGACAAAAATGTTATTTGAGGTCAGCGTAAATGAGAGATTATATAAATACGGTGTTTCACGATTCCTATTAGAGCTTCTAGCTGTTGTAAAGGTATTTACTAGATAAAGTTTTGCTAATGAAACCTTTTCCTGGAAAGTAGCGTTTGGATGTAAATATGTCTGAAAGTCTGATCATTTTCGTATCTACCGTTTTATGGGCCGCATACAATCTGAGTAGAGGGCACCGTCATCAGTCTCTGTTAGCAGTACGGCAACACAACCATTTTCGTCCGATTTGTGTGGTTGCAAGAAACGGTTACGTTCGTAATTAGATGGGTTGACTGTCGTACTACACTTCCACGCCGCACCCTCAGTTTTGAGGAGGAGGTGCTTCGTCACGCAGAAGGGAACCCGACCACGAGTACCCGAAACGTTGCCTGTCATAAGCATTTGTAGAGCACACGGTTCACAGCTCACAGTTTCCGCTGTGTGCGGGAGATTAGAAAGTGATCTAACGCTGAAATTTATTTTGGGTCCAAACGGTATATTTCCGTACATACAATTTATGATCTAACTCCCCTCTACAGCCCTTTTATGCCTGTAATGGGAAATGTGAAACACCTTATGTAGCAATGCACAATACCTTCAAAGTATACTTCATCATCGTTAGATAATCTTACGATAGTCAAATGAAGAAGATAACGTCATTATGTCTGTTTAAGAAACAGTTGCAGTAGATCCTAATATAGAGTGAGGATAGATCATTTAGTCAGTGGCGCATTTTGACAAAATATTTTAAAGAATATGTGTCTCGTCTTAACTATGCTTTCATTTAAATATTGCTTGTGCTGCTGCTTCTCTGCCGCAGTTATTTCAATTAAGTTGTGTGCCAGTAATGCCGTCAAGTTAACAAGGCGCAGAACAACATCGAAGTTAAGTGTATGACACAATTTGTTTCCATGTGCTATTACCTACATTCCGTATGTCGTACACGATACCTCTTTAACAGTAACTTTATTATGAGAAAATGGCGTTAACATTATTGCGTTTAATATTATGAGAGTTCATTCGTATTGAGGGTCAAATAAATACTCTCTTTGTAGTGTATTAGTCGTTGTGTCCTTTTATTATATATCTCTTTCTAGCAACATAAATAAAGCTGTAGTAACCGTTACGTTGTCCTGTCAGTCATAATACGATACGTAAAATGGTGTCGAAATCCAGAATGTTGGATTGTTGGTGGAGGAGTCAGATTCTAGACGAAAAAGAAAATAGCAAAACGACTTGCGCTTGTTTCTCGTTCTGGAAAGGTGGTAAGAACGGAGACAGATTGTAATCACGTTACTTCGTCACCTGCATTTGACTAGT
This sequence comes from Schistocerca nitens, assembly GCF_023898315.1. Lineage (NCBI taxonomy): Eukaryota > Metazoa > Arthropoda > Insecta > Orthoptera > Acrididae > Schistocerca > Schistocerca nitens. The sequence goes on from NC_064622.1 coordinate 253,514,024, forward strand.
ACGTATTTCCTGACGGGTGCATATTATTGGACGAGCATGTTAACTCATATTCATTAAAAAAATTGAATTTTACCTGGAACGACACAAAGTAGTGAAAGTTTTAAGGCTATATAAATATCAGAGATCAAACAGAGTCTTCTCTTGTTTGTTGTACTACAATCTTCGACTGCTACTCCGTAATGCTTGTCTAAGACAGCGTAATATTTATTGTTTCTTTTATACACCGTATGACTGTACGTGAATGACATCAGTTCAAAGGACGATGACGAAGACAGATATAGGAGGGTTGTTTTTTAAGTAAGGGCCGTTCGCGCGTATAGTCCCGTAGTTCGCGCGGACGCCGCAACAAGCCACCGCACCACTTGCCGGCATCCTTCCCGTTCACACTGATGCAAGTTGCAGCTCTGTAGCTGACGTGTACGCATCGCTGTGCTACTTTATAATGTTTACGATTATTGAATCGCCCGCCGCGTGTGACATACGGTCAGTGATACGTTTTTTGACCGCGAGAAGCGTATCAGCTGGAGAAATTCATCGTCAGTTAACAGAAGTTTATGGCTTGAATGCAATGAGTGAACGTAAAGTGCGTCAATGGGTTAGAGAATTTAAAAATGGCCGTCAAAACGTCCATGACGAAGAACGCTCAGGCCGGCCCTCTGTGATCACTGATGATTTGGTGGCTGCAGTCGCATCAAAGATTCGTGAGGACAGAAGATTCACATTTTCCACTCTTTCTTTGGAATTTCCACGAGTTTCAAGATCGGTTTTGTACAAAATTGTGTCTGAAAACCTAAACTTTAAGAAACTGTGTTCTCGGTGGGTACCCAGACTCCTCACAGAGGAACACAAAGGGAAGAGATTTGCCACTTCATTGGACTTTTTGATTCGTTACGAGGAAGAAGGGGATGACATGTTGAGTCAAATTGTCACTGGAGATGAAACATGGGTATCCCATATCACTCCCGAAAGCAAGCGACAATCGATGGAATGGCGACAAACAACCTCACCCGTCAAGGTCAAAGCCTAACAGACGCTGTCAAAGCGCAAGATTATGGCAACTGTGTTCTGGGACCGGCGCGGTGTTTTGCTAGTGGACTTTATGCCACGTGGAACGACAATCAACTCAGATGCCTACTGTGCAACTCTAAAGCAGCTCCGCAGATCAATTCAAAACAAAAGGCGCGGCATGCTGACAAAAGGAGTTTTGCTCCTGCACGATAACGCTAGGCCTCACACCTCTCAAAAGACTCGGGATTTGATTGATTCTTTTGGCTGGGAAGTTTTGGACCATGCACCCACCATACAGCCCCGACCTTGCTCCTAGCGATTTTCACCTTTTCCGGTACCTGAAACACCATCTTGGCGGGCAGCGCTTCAATGACGACGATGAAGTGAAAGCGGCCGTGAACTCTTGGCTGTCGGAGCAGGCGGCCGAATTCTTTGAAGAGGGAATTAAAAACTTAGTTGTACGGTATGACAAGTGCTTAAATAAACAAGGCAACTATGTAGAAAAATAGGTAAAAGTGTGTAGAATCAGAAAATAAAAGTTTTTTACAAAAGTATTTGTATCTTTTTTTAAAAATAAAAACGGCCCTTACTTAAAACAACAACCCTCGTAGAACGCATGGTAGGCACTATGAAACGTTTCCTCCGGAAGATTCTGGACTTTATTAGTAGAAAGAGAAGCCGCAATCAACTTACGACCAATCACACTTGGGGAATGAGATGCACTGATACTAAGTCGTTTCTTAAGGGGACACGGTTAACTACAATACGTACAGGTCCGGAACCGGTTATGTAGAAAGATCTGCGAAGAGAAGCAAAACTACGAGAAAAATTGCAAAATGATTTTATAAGAAAATGGGAGAAAGGATATTTGATAGAATTAAGAAACTTTCACAAAGTACAGCGTCCTAACAAGAAACCGGTTAAAATGAGCGTTGGAGTCATTTTGCTCTTACAAGAGGATAAGCAGTCGAGACATACGTGGAGGACAGCCCACATCATGAAACCAAGAGCAGGTAGAGGTGCAATGGTGCGGATCTTAATTCTATGAACCTCAGATGGAAGAAATATTACTCCCACTCGAGATCGACTAGGGTGGGCAGGGTGTTGGGGGTTAAATAACTAATGTGTTTGTAGTGTATTAATCTCTGTATTATACACTGAAGAGCCTAAGAACTTGTACACCTGCCTAAAATCGAGTATGACCCCCGCGAGTAGGCAGAAGTGCCGCAACATGACGTGGCATGGAGTCGACTAATGTGCTGCAGGAAACTGACACCATGAATCCTACAGGGATGCCAATAAATCCGTAAGACTAAGCGGAAGATCTCTTCTGAACAGCGCTTTGCAAGGCATCCTAGATATGTTCAGTAATGTTCATGTCTAAGGACTTTGGTGGCCAGCGGAAGTGTCTAAACTCGAAAGAGCCTGGAGCCACTCTGTCGCGATTGTGGACGTGTGGGGTGTCGCATTGTCCTGCTGTAATTGCCCAACTCCGTCGGAATGCACAATGGACATGAACATATGCAGGCGATCAGACTGCATGCTTACGTACGTGCCACCTGTCAGAGTCGTAACTAGACGTATGAGGGACACCATACAACTCCAACTGCTCACGTGCCACACCATTAGAGAGCCTCCACCAGCTTGTAGAGTCCCCTGCTGACATGCTGGGTCGGCCAGCCGGGGTGGCCGAGCGGTTCTAGGCGCTATGGTTTGGAACCGCGCGACCGCTACTGTCGCAGGTTCGAATCCTGCCTCGGGCATGGATGTGTGTGATGTCCTTAGGTTAGTTAGGTTTAAGTAGTTCTAAGTTCTAGGGGACTGATGACCTCAGAAGTTAAGTCGCATAGTGCTCAGAGCCATTTGAACCATTTGATGATGTTTCGGTTATGGCCCAGCATTGAAATCTGCAGAAAATTGCGGAAGGGTTGTACTTCCGTAACGTTGAAGGATTTTCTTTAGTCGTCATTGGCCCCGTTCTTGTAGCATCTTCTTCCGGTCGCAGTCATGGGGATTTGAAGTTTTACCGGATTCCTGTTATCCACGGAACACTCGTGAAATGATCATACGGGAACATCCGCTCTTTATCTCTACCACGGAGATGGTATGTCCCATCGCTCGTGCGCTGACCATAACAAAACGTTCAAACTCACTTAAATCTTGATAATCTGCCATTGTAGCAGCAGTAACCGATTAACTACTGAGGCAGACGCCTATATAAGACTAATATAGGCGTTGCCGACCGCAGCGCGGTATTCTTCCAGTTTACATATCTCTGTATTTCAATACACATGTTTATACCAGTTTCTTTAGAGCTTCAGTGCATATCTCTGACAAGAAACGTAAATAAAGGTGGAAGAATGATGTATGTTGGCCTATCGGTTATTACGCGGTACGTAAAAATATTACTGTCCTGCTAGCGAGTACCAATGTAGGCTACGACATGGTATGATAGACTGCCAGTGTTTCGTCAGCAAAGTGGGCCGGCATGAAGCGTTGCCTAGGAGGCTCTCCCAGTAATCATCGCAGCGAAGCCCGCCGAACAGCGGTTACGCGTGGCTCTGCCGGTGGTCGCGCCCTTGACCCACTTGCGTCGCGCAGCTGCGGACCACTGGAGGGGCCTCTACCTCAGCTACTTTCTCTGTCGCCCCGGGCTCTCCTACGCCGACAAGCCGCTCACTAACCACAAAGGAGGCTACCGTGCTCTCTTCTGTTTGTGTTATCTCTTATTTGTAAAGAAATTTAGCACTCCGTCTTCAGGCCACGAGTGGCCTACCGGGACCATCCGACCACCGTGTCATCCTCAGTGGAGGATGCGGATAGAAGGGGTGTGGGGTCAACACAGCCCTCTCCCGGTCGTAATGATGGTATTCTTGACCGAAGCCGCTATATTCGGTCGAGTAGCTCCTCAATTGGCATCACGAGGCTGAGTGCACCCCGAAGTAAAGAAATTTAGTAAATTGTAATTGATTTACCGTCTTCATCTTGCTGCATTTCTTCACCAGATGCCTTTCACTTTCATTATAGACCATCTTCTGTAGTCATTCCAGGAACATGGATACATATTATGTCTCTACGTTTTGTTATCTACACGTTAAGAATAGTATTTCCTTACCAGATTAGCGTACATCTATGAAGTATTTGCCTCTTGTTTGAATGTACTGACAATCACAGCTTTTTCCTTCGTTGTTAGTAGGGTTCGTGGCCGAAAGAAACGTGAGTGTACATTCAATTCTGACAAATGAAACGAAATGATCGTATGGCTTTGTTGGCCGGGAGGCCCCATGCGGGGAAGTTCGGCCGCCGTATTGCAAGTCCTTTTTAGTTGACGCCACTTCGGCGACTTGCGAGTCAATGATGATGAAATGATGATGAACACACAACACCCAGTCGTCACGAGGCAGAGAAAAATCCCTGACCCCGCCGGGAATCGAACCCGGGACCCCGCGCGCAGGAAGCGAGAACGCTACCGCAAGACCACGAGCTGCGGACATTTCTGACAAAGTTTTGCCCTTTATGAACCCAATTTTGTTGAACCCACTTTTGTTGAACCCACTTTTATTTATGCTGCATTGGTCTTTTCATCGGCTGTACCCCATTTTGGGCAACGGCCTTGTCGGAGTGTAGCACTGGTTCGCGTCAGATCACTGAAGTTAAGCGCTCTTGTGCTTGGCTAGCGCTTGGATGGCTCACCGTCCGGATTGGCGAATGCTGCTGGCAAGCGGGTTGCATCCAGCCCTTGTGAGGGTAATTGAGTACTTGACTGAGAAGTAGCGGCCCTTGTCACGAAAACTCCGGGAGAGCGGTGTGCTGACCACATGCCCCTCCGTATACTGTGACGCCTAAGGGCTGAGGATGACACGGCGGCCGGACTTTACCTTTGGACCTTCGTAAAACTTTACAAAATAAATACTACTATAGTTCTAGATGTCTCGCATTCAGCACAACGTTCATGTTTATTATATTTTTCTTAATTCTATGCGTACACTTGCCTGTGTGTGTGTGTGTGTGTGTGTGTGTGTGTGTGTGTGTGTGTGTGTGCGCGCGCGCGCGCATGTGTGTGTGTGTGTGGGTGGGTGTGTGTGGGTGTGAGGCGGAAGGGGTACGTACATTACAAAAGATGTGTTAGATGTTCAGGAATTTGGGTGAGAGACGGTTTAGGGGGGGGGGGGGAGGGAGAGGGAGTGATGGTTCTAGATTGGAGAGAGGGAAGGGATTATACGGCAAACAACCGGGAGGAGATGATAGTTCTGAATCAGTGCTGATATACTGTATGTAACGGCGGGGTCATATGCCTTTATAGGGAGTTGTCTTTTTCTCTGCGTCTAGCAGTCTTCCCACAAACATGTAATTTAATTTACTTTCTGATGTTTTCTGCGTGTTCGTAACTGAGCCGCAAAGTGGACTACACCTGTAGCTATAGACTTCCCGTTTTGCGTCCACACTTAAATTCCGACTTCCTGCAGATGGCAAAATAAAATTTAATGGCACGTTTAAGCCAAGCTACTTACTAGCCTAGAAACGTACTACTCCTAATAGCTGTAATAACTAGTCTGTGAATCAAGTAAATACTGACTTAATGTTGTTCAGAGCAACGTTCTCAGTCATGAACAGAAGCATCTGTGCTTATACGTCTAACTTCCTGAGCATTTGATATTGCACTAAGAAGTGTACTTAAAAAGTGTGTGGTCTGCCAGATTGGTCTGATCATTTGTGAGTCGTTTATTTTCTGCTATAGTTTTATGAATAATACAGTTTTCATTATTTAATTTTTATAATTTCTAAAATACAGATAAATAAGGAAAACAAAAGGAAAAAAATCCTAACTGTAGTGTATTCCGAATTAGTGAAGTCCGTAGTAGTGAGAGTTTAGTATACTGCTTCGTCCACCCAAATCAATAGTTTAGAACTCTCCACTGCGTTCTCTCACTTCGCTCTACGAACTACCAGTGAGGACACGGTCGAATGATATCACCGATATACACACTAAAATGCAATGACTTATGCAATGATGTCTGGATCGAACGATGCCACACTGACATTACAGTGTTCCCTCGAGTGTGGCAAATGTCGAATGCAATTTTATCCTCATGCCAGTTTATTTCTATTATAGAAAACTCTCATTTACGGGCGATGAATGGTATGCTTATTTGGTGGCTGTTTGGTGTGTCTAACGTTAATGGAAAATTTCACTTGGATACCATTGGACATGCGCTTTCGGCTTGTAACCATCTTTCGGACTTTGAGAAAAACTGAATCATTGGAATGGTAGACATGGGAATATCCTATTGATACATCACACTGACGTATGGCTCTATTACGAATACTTCAGAACGAGTGGTGTCGAAATGGTTTCAAGGCGACACTGTGCCCGAAACTGGTAGCAAGACTCCAGCAGGAGATTATTCTATGATTGTTCAAATGGCTCTGATGGATAAACTGATGACAACAGCTAAAATCCGCAATCAGGAACAGAACATTTGAAACTGGGTTTTGATCTTGGCTTAGCATACGTCTTTTACGCTTTGCATCATACCACATACACAGTACTGGGTAAGAATGGTCAGGTGTGAATGGGACATTGAATGACGTACCATACTTGTTAAGACTGGCACTGTGTCAACTGGGATACTGACTGACATACTCTATTGTTCAGCGATGAATCACGCGTCCGTTTGAGGCGATCGAATAAACGCCAGCCTTTCTGTAAACTTTCATGGTGACATATTACAGGAATCAGCGACTCTGGGGACGCATACCGATCCAAGCATACCTCTCCAAGTCTTAGAATCATCGTTAGGGCATAAAAACCGGAGGAAATACTTCAAGAAGCAAGTGTAAAACCCGAGAGAGTAGGTTCTTGGTGGAAGAAGAAATGCGAGTCGATATGGAAGACATAGAGGATTCATTGTTTCAGACAGAATTTAACGGAGTTATGGATGACTTGCGGTCAGGTAAGCAGGGATGGGTAACTACCTTTGAAATTTCCAAAATCATTTAGGTAAGTGGCAGTCAAACTACTATGCAAGTTTGTGTGTAAAATGTATTGGAATGGAGATGTACCATCACACTTACGGAAAATTGACCATCCATACGATCCCGAATATATTAAGCACAGATAAATGTGAGAAGTCCTATACTGTCAGCTCAACAGCTCGTCTACGAAAGCTGCTGGCAAGAATAATATACAGAAGAGTGGAAAAGTAAAGTGAGATTGTGTTAGATGACGATAAGTTTGGCTTTAGGAATGATAAAGACAGAGAAGCACTTCTCGTGTTTTAAATTTAAAAAATCTAGATACCTTCATAGAACGAAGAAGAAGCGTTGGAAAACCTAAAATGGAGGAAGCTATTAAATTTTTTTTTAAAAAACGGTGGGAGTACATTATAGGGAAAAACTGGTGATGCACAATACGTGCGTAACCAAGAGGGAACAATAAGAATGGAGGACCAGGAAAGACGTGCTCGGACTGAAAACTGTGTAAGACTGTTAAGAAGATGGGACATGATAGGTCATGCATTAAGACATCAGGGAATAACGTCCATGTTACAGTAGGTAGGTGTAGAGGACAAAATCTATACCTAAAGAATTGTCGTACTTTTCAATTCATCTTTGACGCTTAATCTAGGCAGAGTAAATCTTTGTTTTGTAGTATTATAGCTTGCTATCGGTGTGTGAAGTTCGTGTGATGTTAATGTAAGGACAGGTTGTTGAATGCACTGTAAAAGTGCACAAGGTGACGTTTTGTTTGCACCGAGTATTCGACATTGTGATAACAAAAAGGCTAAAACATAGTGATACCTTAATATGTACAATATTTCGTGCTGCGTAGAAAAAATGCCAGCTGTGCTCAGTAAATACCCTGTAAATACATGCGGCCAGGGTGGATTAAAGGCCGGCCAGGTGGCCGAGCGGTTCTAGGCGCTACAGTTTGGAACCGCGCGACCGCTACGGTCGCAGGATAGAATCCTGCCTCGGGCATGGATGTGTGTGACGTCCTTAGGTTAGTTAGGTTTACGTAGTTCTAAGTTCTAGGGGACTGATGACCTTAGCAGTTAAGTCCCATAGTGCTCAGAGCCATTTGAACCATTTTTGATGGATTAAATTCAGTGATCAGCAGCGGCTCAATTTGTACTTTATTGTATATATCGATTTTAGCTGCAGTATTGCTATCATCGGTGCTAGAAATATAAGAAATGAAAACGAGCCAAACACTGAATGGCATAAAACGATATCTGAATCACAGTAATACAGAAATGGAAACTCCTTAGTAAGTAACATGGCGTATGATATAAACCTGTGACTCAACAGGATTGACGACCTTGGGATGTTCGTAGCTCAATTCATACTGAGTCTCCTGTTTAGAAAGCCATACAACAACACCCACCATACCAATGACATTGATCATTCTCTATGAAGTGTACTGTCACTGGTTACACAGGTTCTATCCCGGTCAGGTACACATTTTCACTCGTCGCCGCTGATTCCGCGTAGTGTCCCGATGTAACTGATACCGTTGATCCTCTCCCTTTCCTTTCTCTCCCTCTCCACCTTCAATTTACAAATAATGTTTGTATAGTTTGTTACATAGGTCTTTAAAAGCAGCCTCGGTTTGAATTAAGCTACGTACGTTGTAAGTCGTGTAATGACTGGCCTCAGTAGGGAACTATGTTGGCGAGTAATAGCAATTCTGCTTTCAAATCCGGAGTGGAGAAGACACACATCAAGCGGCTCTTGATAAAACACCATGCCAACATTGTGAATCATCCGCCAACTAGCCAGTGCTCGCCAGATGATGGTCCCTGAGGAATTGCTGAAGATGTTTCAAGATAATAGGAGGAAGGTTGTGAAAGTAGTTTTAGTTACTGGTTTTCTCATGGCAAATCTATTGCCAAAAACCAATACACCATAGCATCGTGATCTATACACCATTTACTGTTTTTCAATATAGTCGTCATCAACATTGTTGTGGCGTTTGAAGAAAGGACTCTAGTAAAACTCAACGCCTTCTGATGCAAGGAATTGTCGCAGTGCCTGCACAACGTCAGCATTTATTTGCAAGTGAAGTCCGGAGAGAGCGACTTTCAATTGAGATAAGAGGTGAAAGACCGATGCTGCAAGTCTGGTGTGTGAACCATGTGATCCAGACCCTGACATCCGAAGCGACTAGTACGAGGAGTATAGTTCATGATGACATGGTGTATTTTTTTAGCAGTAAAGTTTCCTCAAGAAAAGAAATGACGTAACTTCCTTTCGGAACGTCCACATGTCACTGAAACTTCAGTCCTTAATCCTCTCTAGTGGCCCTTGTACAGGCTTAGGATGGCACATGGCGTTTCTGTGTCTGCTGCGATAGCTGGACAAAATCTCGAAGAAATATCTCTGTCCACTGCCAAGCATTGATGACACTACTGGACTGCATAAAGGGCGCAAACCATTTATCAGCTCTAGACATGCAGACAGGTTAATGGCTAAACGTGGTTGACGAAGCAGACAGGGAGAACTATTGACGACATCTATGCGTTCAAAGTTAGCCATTTGGGCTGTGTAATGGTCCAGCCACCATCAATCGTGTGGCGGGGAATATGCTTCGACACTTTAAGTGGAGGCCTTTGCTATCTGAATGACACTATAGCGTTTTTTGAAGACATATGAAGATTATTTATGCCCACTGCCAATCGTGTAGAAGTGTTGTCAGACTGCAGATTTCCACCTACATGGAAATAAATGCCTATTCGTCTCCCAGAAAATAAAAATCTCGGATCAGTTAGAGAATGGCGATGTATTCTGTTCTGATCTAGAAGAAATGGAAGCAGTTACAGACTTTCCGACTCCTCGGCACATTCATGATGTAGAAAGCTTTTCTTGGAATGTGCGCGATTCGTAAAGGATTTCTGTTCTAAGACCCGTCCTTTTGAAAGAACAGCTCCGTGACGCTACAGTTTCAGGTAAGATCTTTCCTTGTCTTTTCAAGAGGTGCAAACATTTTCTTCACACCTAACATTGTAGGACGAGAATGCAGAGCCAGAAATTCACAGCGACGGTATAGCCATTGGGTGAGGTTTAGTTCCGGTAGAAAATTCGGGAAGATGCTGAAAAGGTGACATCTTACGTTTCCAGGGTATCCTCCAAGTCCTAGAAGTGGTATCTTCCTTACGTTTGTATGGGCCACCGGCACTCCATTCAGCGTTGTTGCTGATCACCATCCTCAAGGCCAGTTGACTAATCAGAAGGATATGTTAAGTCTACTGGTGAGATGGACAATGAGCCTTCAGGAGTACGACTCAAGCACCATATCGCCGACTGCCTTCCAAGGGGCTCTCGGGGGAACACAGCAGCGTGGACAAAATCTCAATCATAGCTGCATTAAATAACATTACTGCGGAACAGAGTGAGGATACAGTGTTACTGAAAACTTTATAAATCTTTATGTATGAGGAACCGACCAAAGGAGTATTGTATAAGAGGAATATTGTATAAGAGGAACTATGATCCAGTGAGGCGGACAAGACAGCTCGTTATCCCAGCTCATCTGTGGCCAACGATCCTGAATAATTTCCATGGTACATGGGATTCGTGTAGACTAATGTCTCAGCGGCCAGATCTCTGATTTTGTGTGAGCCTTTGTAAGGAATTCCAGTGGTGGAAGCGGGTGATACACTTACCTTTATGGTACATGGTACGAATCCCTTTTCCAGCAGCAGCAGTCCACCGAAATGGAATCGATCTCTTCTTTTGCAGGTTCCCGAAGTCGACTAAGGGGAATTCATATGTACACTAGCTACTAAAACCTTTATGCTGTCATAAAAGCCGTGCCGACTGCCGAAGCACCGTAAATCCCAAATTTCTTGTAGAAGACGTGATTCTGACACATGGAGTACCCTGTGTGATGCTCTCTGACCATGGAAATGTTTTCCAGTCCAGAGATAACTTAAGCTTACGACATAACTCAAATGATGACACTCGCCTACAATCCGCAGTCGAATAGCCTCACAGAACGCATTAATAAGACACTGGCAGATGTGTTATCTATACACACTGAGGTGACAAAAGTCATCCGATCGTGTTGGACCTCCTACAGCCCGGCGTAGTGCAGAAAATCCACGTGGCATGGTCTCAATAAGACGTTGGTAGTCCCATGCAGAACTATTGATCCATGCTGCCTCTATAGCCGTCCATAACGGGAGAGATGTTACTGGTGTATGATTTTGTTCACTACCTGACCTCTCGATTATGTCACATAAATGTTCGATGAAAACCACGTCTGGCAATCTGGGTGGCCAAATCACTTGCTCGGATTTTCCAGAATGTTCTTTAAACCATGCACGAACCATTGTAGCACAGTGATATGACATAGTTATTTTGGAACATAAAGTCGATGAATGGCTGCAAATGATCTCCAGGTATCCCCACATAACCGTTTCCAGAGAATGATAGGTTCAGTTGGACGAGAGTCCATTCCATGTTCACGCAGTCCACACCATTGTAGGGTCGCCGTCTTTGGTCCTTCGTGGGGTCTTCGCCACAGTCGAACCCTACCATTATATCTTACAAACTGAGATCGGGACTCCCAGGATAGACGCTGCAGGCGATGTCGTACTGTTAGCAAATGCACTGACGTCGGACACCTGCTCCCATAGCCCGTTGACGCCAAATTTCGCCGCATTGTCCTGACGGATAACTTCGTTCTGCTGTTACTTTATGTAGCGGTGCTTGCCTGTTAATCCTGGCAACTCTAGGCGAACACCGCTGCTCTAGGTCGTTAAGTGAAGGCCATAGGCTACTGCGTTGTCCGTGGTGAGAGGTAACACCTGAAATCTGGTATCCTCGGCACATTATTGACACTGTGGATCTCGGAATATAAAATTCCCTATCGATTTCCGAAGTGGAATGTCCCATGCGTTTAGCCCTACAACGATTTCGCGTTCAAAGTCTGTTATTCCCGTCGTGCGGCCATCATCACGTAGGAAAACGTTTCCCGTGAAACACCTGAGGAATTATGATAGCTGCGTCAATGTACTGCCCTTCTATACCTTGTGTACGCGATACTATTTCCATTTGCATGTCGCTGTCCCACCAAGCAGAGATATTTGGATAAAATTCCGCTCATCATGATGTACGCACAAAGCAGCGAAGCAAGACACTTCAGGCTTCACATTGTCTTATCCGTTCCACTTTCGAAAAGCCGAAACGACAATAGACACACGGTTCCCGTCTCTGTTGATCGATACTTAGGACGACTGTGGGAAACGCATCGCCATCTGGACTGACTGAAGAAGCAAGCTAACTAGCTTCCAAACGAATCCTGGTGCACCAGGAGAAAGACCGACAGCTCTAACGGCGTCAAGCACCGGCCAGTGAGATACAGTTCAGGAGGCTGGGTTTCTTCGCCTGTGCGACAAGAGAGGCCTTCGGAGACTTCACTGTGGGCGTTATCGTATCCTTTTTCATTGTATGACGTCATGCTGTGGGTAGTCGGTTGTGGTTGGAGCATACCCTAGGATGCACAGGACCAAACTCTCGTCTCCAACGGAGATACGAACTATCTTAAATGATTTTTTTGTTTTGGTCATCAGTCTACTGACTGGTTTGATGCGGCCCGCCACGAATTCCTTTCCTGCGCTAACCTCTTCATCTCAGAGTAGCACTTGCAACCTACATCCTCAATTATTTGCATGACGTATTCCAATCTCTGTCTTCCTCTACAGTTTTTGCCCTCTACAACTCCCTCTAGTACCATGCAAGTCATTCCCTCATGTCTTAGCAGATGTCCTATCATCCTGTCCCTTCTCATTATCAGTGTTTTCCACATATTCCTTTCCTCTCCGATTCTGCGTAGAATTTCCTCATTTCTTACCTTATCAGTCCACCTAATTTTCCACATTCGTCTATAGCACCACATCTCAAATGCTTCGATTCTCTTCTGTTCCGGTTTTCCCACAGTCCATGTTTCACTACCATACAATGCTCTACTCCAGACGTACATCCTCAGAAATTTCTTCCTCAAATTAAGGCCGGTATTTGATATTAGTAGACTTCTCGTGGCCAGAAATGCCTTTTTTGTCATAGAGAGTCTGCTTTTGATGTTCTCCTTGCTCCGTCCGTCATTGGTTATTTTACTGCCTATGTAGCAGAATTCCTTAACTTCATTGACTTCTTGACCATCAGTCCTCATGTTAAGTTTCTTGCTTTTCTCATTTCTACTTCTTCTCATTACCTTCGTCTTTCTCCGATTTACCCTCAAACCGTACTGTGTACTCATTAGACCGTTCATTCCGTTCAGCAGATCATTTAATTCTTCTTCACTTCCACTCAGGATAGCAATGTCATCAGCGAATCGTATCTTTGATATCCTTTCACGTTGTATTTTAATTCCACTCCTGAACCTTTCTTTTATTTCCATCATTGCTTCCTCGATGTACAGATTGAAGAGTAGGGGCGAAAGGCTACAGCCTTGTCTTACACCCTTCTTAATACGAGCACTTCGTTCCTGATCGTCCACTCTTATTATTCCCTCTTGGTTGTTGTACATATTGTATATGACCCGTCTCTCCCTATAGCTTACCCCTACTTTTTTCAGAATCTCGAACAGCTTGCACCATTTTATATTGTCGAACGCTTTTTCCAGGTCGAGAAATCCTATGAAAGTGTCTTGATTTTTCTTTAGCCTTGCTTCCATTATTAGCCGTAACGTCAGAATTGCCTCTCTCGTCCCTTTACTTTTCCTAAAGCCAAACTGATCGTCACCTAGCGCATTCTCAATTTTCTTTTCCATTATTCTGTAAATTATTCTCGTAAGCAGCTTCGATGCATGAGCTGTTAAGCTGATTGTGCGATAATTCTCGCACTTGTCAGCTCTTGCCGTCTTCGGAATTGTGTGAATGATGATTTTCCGAAAGTCAGATGGTATGTCGCCAGACTCATATATTCTACACACCAACGTGAATAGTCGTTTTGTTGCCACTTCCTCCAATGATTTTAGAAATTCTGATGGAATGTTATCTATCCCTTCTGCCTTATTTGACCGTAAGTCCTCCAAAGCTCTTTTAAATTCCGATTCTAATACTGGGTCCCCTATCTCAAATGATAACGTAAATTAATTTAAAACTAATACATAAAAAACAGGTAATATAACCTTGGTACAAGTGGAATGGGAGGATGAAACACAGTTACGCTAATAATTAACAGACGTGGCCTTTGACTGCAGAAGTTTTTCATTAGGTGTAGACAGTATACGTAAAGGTAGGAGCGAATACCATGCGATTGCTGCTATACGCATTGAGGGCAACAATCTTTATGCGCAGATTCAGGGTCGAGTGTTCGAGTTCTGTAGGCAGTGAATGAACTTCGTATCTGAGAAACACACGTGCGACGATAGCGCATCTTAGCAAAACACGTGGAGTATGAATAAAGTAGCTGCCTGCAGCAATGGCTGGAGAACAAGATTTCCGCCCTCTCTTTGTAATTAGTACGTAAATTCAGACATCCTACCAGTGGCAGGAGGGCTCATCTCATCAGTCCTCTCTCCTCTCCTAATCAGAAATCTTAACTCTCCGAAAATCTAAAAGTGAAATCATTAATCTGAAAAGGCTTATAGCAAAGTCTTTGCTCTACAAAACGGCAAAGCGAATTGTTTACTGTTCAAATCCTAATGTGAAGTCATTATACCATGAAGACGTACAGTAAAGTGTTATCCTTCTTGCTGCTTTGGAGTTTCGCCGTTTATCGTCAGAGCAGGAACTCGCTGCCCAGTTTTGGCAAAGATTCCAGGTGCTGATCGGTAACTCTCATGTGAAGATGTTAAACAATATCTCACTTTCGTATATTATCTCTATGGTGAACCAGTATGACTTTTAGGTATGGAGGAACGCAAGAAACGTCTCCCACTCCATGGTACAAAGCTGAGAAAACCCTGTCGGATACTGTGTGTGTGGACACAGCGAAGAGGCGCGGACTGTCCCGAAATTGACCGAATTCCAAATTAGAAGGCTGTATTCTTCGTAACACAAATTCACACGTCCCTAGGGTAGCCACATCAGTCTGGAGATCCCTTATTAGGTAAAGGGCTTCAGCAGATAATTCTAAGTTTCTTTTGACAAAACAACTTATGTCCCGTAACCTTCCAGGAGAGATGTCTGGGGAACGAGAATGTGTGTGGCTACTGCAGTCCTACCCTTGTCTAGAGCTCAAAACTGTTTTATGGCACCAAATTCCTATAGAATGCAGTGTTACCTCGCCCATCGAACTTATAAGCTTTCAAGTCTCTGAAACCTCTAGCAGCTACATACGATAAAGCAGAAAAAACAAACAGTGAACCAAAAACGGTAAATAGTATAGCATCCTTTGAAAAGTGGCCACGTTCGAGGATGAAGTCGAGGATTACGATGCCCTCACCAAGAAGACAAATATGCAGAGATATCGTCCACCTCATCCATTCCCATTATTGTCTCGCGGTTCATTTCGAAGATGGGAGGTTCAAGAAAACAAGCACCCAACGATCATGCAGCTTCTACGCGAGGGGCTACATTCGATATCATATTAGTTTAATGCAGTCACCTATTGCGCGTGTACCGTAGTCAATAACTGCCCCGCCTGGTGTGCTGTGGGTCGCCAGCTCAAATCCAGTCACCAGATGGTAATTTTATTTAATACGTATGATTTGTGGAAGATTCTTAAAATACCATATCTTTATATATCCTGGATTATTCTATGCTTATTTAAATACCAGCATCACGAATATGCGATATTTCTTTAAATAGTTGCACTTTCTTCCCTGAAATTCACTAGTGTTCTGGCTGTACCTTGATATCAATAATATCTTGCTTTCAGTTGTGTGTGTTGCACTTCATTGACGATCCTGCCTTCGGTAAAGAATTTGGTTGTGGTTTCGACGTGGTAAGATTACTGCTTCAACTAACTAAGTTCTTATAGTCACAGAGCTTACAAGCGTTAGCCTGTTTGTGCTTCATTTCGTAGTGTCACAAAATAATTTCGAGGAAAAACAAATACTGTGTTCTGGCAAGCATCGGAGCCCTGTCGGATGTGTGTGCCAGAATATATAAAGTAACACAACTGTTACTAGACAAAGAGTAAGTTTCCCCAGGCCCATCTGAGACGCGAAATTTTAATATTATAGTGGCGTTTCTCTTCTTCAGAGTTTCTAATTGTATGATTGGTGCATAAAAAGACATTTTTGAAGTGAAACGGATTTACCTTTGTGATAGTTTGTTAATTTTGTGTCATTGCAAAGTAATGCCATAACTGTCATCCCTCATTTCTTCATCGACTAGACTCTTCCCTTTGCGCGTGGCGACATATATAATTGTTTGTCGATTACAATATTTTGTTATTGAAAGTACATACTTGCAGCCAGAAAACTTTAACGTATATATTGAATGGCTTACACTACTAAAACTTGGAACCTACTGCACAGACGTTCAATAAGTTTTACATCAGAAAGGTGTAAAATAAGCTGAAGGGATTCATGAAATGTCATGGTCATAATGATATCTCCACAGCATTCCGTCGACAAATTCCGTCGACAAATTCCGTCGACGTAACAAATAAAAGGTCGGAAGGAACTGTAGCCTCAGGAAATCCGGTTAATACGATGCGTAACAAATACTCTCCTCACAAATAACCCATAATTTCATTATCAGAATCTCTGACCTCGTAGCTGTTTTAAAAGCAACGAAACGACACGACACGACATCGCAAAACAGCATTAACAGGATGAGCAAAGGTCAGAGGAAGCCAACACTAGCGACCTCGATTATATTTGCTTTGTGACCGGAGATGATTTGTCTAACTAAACAATGGCAGCCTCTGTCAGCACCTGACCTTGCCCAAGGCGACGACGATTCCATCAGTTAGCGACTGGCGTCTGACCTCGAGCAATTATGGCAGCCAAAAGCCAACGCAAAGGAAAATCAGAGAGCTCACGTTGTTTTGCCCGATGGAATATGGAACCATTTATTGTAAACGGTGCTATTTGGAGATATGATATGATCTGCAGATATTATCGGCATAATAGACAGCCACTGAATAATTTATATCCATTCATAACTGTTTCCTTTCTTATCACCCATATTAATTCTTAACCTAGATTGTCGCCGCTATGACATCCTTCCTGAGTCACCACGGAGTATATTCTCTAGTAAGTTTTACATACACAACATTTGCAAGCTTAGTTGGCGTAAGGGTACAATGGTTTGGATACTGGACAAGTAATCCTGTGAATCGGGATTCAAATCGTCTCCAGTGTATCTCATTTAATTGTTTGGTGATTTCTTTCAGTCACTTCAGGTGAATGCAAAGATAATGGGTGCTACACTTGTCGCAATAACGACGTTTGGTGTTCTGCGATAGGGAACGCGGACGATGTAGACAGCATTTTGTATTCTATTCCTTTTTGTGGACTACTGAGACCAATTACTGCAACGAGAAGTACCACGAATTTTTTGTTATACTTACTATAGTATTACAACTCGTTATTATTGCAACTGAAGGATCGTGACTAAACACTTCTGATCACACTCGAAGGGCTCGTAGAATAAACGAGACATATTCAGCCGCTTTGAGAACGATAGGTGAAATAACACGATATGGTCTGTGTGGTCACTGTATCTGGTTGACCTTTGTGGCTGAGACCCCTGGTCCTTATGTATATAGTTCATAATGAATATGAACATATTCTCACTTACAATATAATAAATTCTCTTCGAGAAGTCTACGTCCACGGATCAGCGGGGACTGAGAAAGCATCGCTCCTGCCAAACTCAGCTTGCCCTTTTCTCACATTATACACTGCGAGCTATGGGTAAAGGGCAACAGGTATAGTTCATATTTCAAGATTTCCGGAACGCGTTTGACGCGGTGCGTCATTGCAGGCTGTTAAAAACGCTACGAGAGTATGGAATAATTTCACAGATATGTGAATGGCTCAAAGACTTCTTAAGTTGGAGAACACAGTATGTTGTCGTCGACGGTGAGGGCGGACAGTTTGGGCAGAATCTGCTGTTGTTTGCTGATGATGCTGTGGTGTACAGTGAGTTGTCGAACTTCAGTGACTGCAGGACGACACAAGATGACTTAGACAGTACTTGTAGTTGGTGTGATGAGTAACAGCTGCCTCTTGTAATAGATCTTTTAAGGGAAAAGAGAAAGTCTGTAGGTAATAAATATGCCGATTAGCAACTAAGAACATATATTTGATAGGTGTAAGTTATAACATCTCAAATAATTTTTATTTCTAAGACAAAAGACAAAAACTTTCTGTTATTTTTCTTCTATTCAGTATGTTAGAGCTTTGAGGGGAACGTTGCACAGTTATTTAGTTGATAAAGTAATTAATCGAAAGTGTAGGTGTTTTATTTAAAATGACGGTATACCGCACGTAATTGCTTTTGTCATAGACAACTTGTATTTGTGTAGTAATATTTCGCAGCAATCAGCACGAAGATAACTAACGAAGGATAATGGCCGTTAACTAACATTTTGCTAGCGGTCTCGTATTATGAGTCCTTTCAGATCAGGAACCTGTAGCTTTTAAATATCGAAGTCTGATGTTTCCTTGTCTGGCGGCCATAAGCTACAAAATAAGATTTTTGTTATTTTAATTACGAGAGTCACTACTCCTTCGAGGCTTTGCAAAAATCAGTGAAAACGAAGTCACCATAAAATTCAAGCAAAGTTATGTTAACATTAAAACTGAAATTCTATTTGAAAGACACCAACTCAAACTTGTAATACTTAAAACTGAAAGTATATTTGAGAGACGGCAACTCAAACTTGTAATACGAATATTAATCCCATTTCACGAATAAACCAAGCTTTACTGTAGACGTAGAAAAACGTAAGTTAAAGCGGGTGAGTAGGAAAACCAAACCCGTAAAGACCGTATACAGCATTAATAACGTCCTGATTTACACAGTCACTTCGTTTAAATATCTGAGGGTAGGAATGCAAAGCGATATGACGTGGAACGAGTATGTGAGGATGGTGATAGGAAAGGCGAATAGTTGACTTCGGATTATTTGGAGAATTCTAGCCAAGTATGGTAATTCTAATGAGGAGGTACTGAATAGAATTGGAGAGAAGATGAATTTGTGACACAACTTTAAGAAGGGATCGGTTTGCAGGACATGTTCTCAGCCGTCAATGGATCACCACTTTAGTATTAGAGAGCAGCGTGGAGGGTAAAAGTCGCAGAGGGAGGCCAAGAGATGAATACACTGAGCAGATTCAGAAAGATGTAGGATGCAGTAGGTACCTGGAGATAACAAGCTTGCGCAGGATGGATTAGAATGGAGGGCTGCATCAGACCAGTCTCTGGACTGATAACAGCAACAATATCGTTCATCAGTTAGGGAGACTGCAAATAAGACGGTTCGGGAACTCAAATAGGAATCACTTAATGGAAAGCGATGTTCTTTTCTAGAAACACTACAGAGAAAACTTAGAGAATGGACTTTTGAAGCTAGCAGCATAACGATTCTGATGCCTCCAACATACATTGTGCGTAAGGATGACAAAGATAAGACACAAGAAATTTGCGCTCATACAGAAGCATACAGACGGTCGTTTTCTCTTCGGTTTTTTTTTTTTTTTTTTTTTTTTTTTTTTTTTTTTTTTTTTTAGTGTAACAGGAAAGGGAGGATTAGTAGTGGCACGGGTACCTTGGGCCAGGCACCGTAAGGTGTGTTGCAGAGTATTGATGTAGATGTGGATTTAGGGTAGAATACAAACAATATTCACGATTTACTCATTTCGAAAAGAAGTTGTTATTCTTCTTCATTTCTGATGTTCCGTGGAGGACCTTAGCTCTGACTTTAAACAGTCTGCGAAACATATTCATATTCTAGATTGCAGGAAAAATGTATTAACGGCATATTTTGAGTACTACTTACACTCAAATTCACCTTCAAACCGCTACACCTACAATCCATTGACGTGTCTGTGCTTCTTTGTGTCATTGCAAAGGAAAGTGCTGCCACATGTCAACGGTGCTGTTTCAAAATGTAACTGGTGTAAAAATTTGGCAGTCTGATTCGTAGACAGTTAAATAGTTATCTAAAAAAAGTTTGTTTAAGCTGACCGTCATTGAACTAGTGCACAGAATAAATTTGCTACACTAAAATCACATACGATGGTCCCACTGTAAAGAAGCATATGTTGCACCTGAAGAAATCGGTGAAAGTTGTCACACTGTTATCCGATTCCAAAGTACGAAATACCTGTAAACTTTTCAAGTGCCTATGCGCAATAAATAGAAACTGTTATTGCACTTTTATGGAATTTATTATTATATCTTGTTGTGACATTATATGCCATTTTGTGTGAAAAAGTTAAATTTGTATCTTACGGTAAAGTTTTGCTGATTCTCTTCCATTTACGGCAGCACATTTAATCAAAGTGTATAACATTGTCACAACTAATGAAACGTGTCAAAATACTGGTTAGCGACGAGAACTCGAGGTTAACAACAAAATTATATTAAGCGCCGCCGTAAAGATATATGGAAAGCATGGAAACCTTCCATGGGCGGACGGAGTCGTGAACACCGAATATGTTCAGAATTCCTTTGTAATCTGTCGTTTCTCGATATCTCTACCGCTTACTGAAATTAGCTATATCAAATCTGTTCTAAGAAGCAAGTTAACAGTGGCACGACATTTCACTGTACAAACAACATATTAGGTGAAACAGGTCTGACCTTTTTGTGCTGATACTAGAGGACGAATAATGATATCCTGCAACTCTCCAACATTTCTTCCTGCGTGGGTTTTAACAGTGTCCTAGAAGTTGTACTAAAAACACTATACTCTAAAGGAATTTCGATGCCATCCGTAGTTGATGGCGTCAGAAGTGGTATACTGTGTAGCTTCAGTGAATATCAACATAGCTTTTACTTCTGTTGCATAGAATCAAAGGCGGCTGGATATTTCCCAAGCCTACAATCAACAGAAGTTGTATGGTGGCTGTGTCGAAGAAGATTTCCATCGCTAAAACGCACATTCAGTGTGTGACGTACCATGGGCACTGGCTGTGTGATGAAGCACTGGCACATTTCTTTCTTCACAGAAGCCTTCCACTTCCGTCATTACATGTGGGCTACCACTGTGTAACTGAAATAATTATGAGTCATGAACTTGCCTCAATTAATGACACTGCGTCTAAAATCTCCTACACACATGTACAATGACGCACCGAATGATCACATTTATCATATGATGGTTAAGCCACACAGAAAACAAGCCACAAGATTCGGGTATAGTGATTCTACGTAACACTATTGTGATATCTGCCAAATGATCACACAAAATTGTCGGAAATAGTTGAAGCACCAAAAGGTACCTTAGCAACTATTTGTGGTAAACACCAAAGTGTCACTTGCTGTAGGGAAGGATGTTGCGATATCATTCGAAACTACCACATTAAACAAATCGAAACGATTGTGACCACTATGCCATACCTATAAGAGTCTGAGGCGTTTTGTGTTTACCTTGCTCACCTATCTTGACCTGGTGGATCCTTAGTTGCGGAAATTTCTTTTCTAAAATGGAAACATAACCGACTTACAGGAAGTCAGACTCTGGTTTATAATTTATGTAGTCGATTTCTAGACTTACAGTTTAGTACTCAGATGTATATGCACTTATGAGAATATATGAGAGAACAAGCTGCGTTTCAGTATTACGAAAGTAAATTGTAGAAATATAAACTGATAAAATATTTACTAATGTTTTGATACCTTACACACTGCTAATACCGACGTATGCTTAAACTTAAAGCTACAAAAACCAAATTCAGATAGTAATTACTAAAAACTATTACCATAAGCCCTAGAACTACATACCAAACATCACAGTATCAGTCACAAAAAGCAAAGCAAAGAGGAAAATCTGGGTATCTCATAAAGGTTCGTTATTATCCGTAGACTTGTTCGTAGCTCCACCAGTAATGTACATCGAATTTTGGTAACAAATCTCCGTTGATCTACAGGTGTTATTCCTCTGAACGACGTAATTCACGGAAGATATGCAGACATCTAATTGTGCAATATACCACTAAAAATGCAATCGAAATTTTTTAAAAATAATAAAAAATCTAAATAGGGAGTCCAATCCGGAAAATAGCAAATATCCAGCCACCCAGTCCTGGCGTTAATACTTTAAGCAACATGGCAAGAATTGGACATAGTTCTTCACAAAATATTTCGGTTACGAGTTATTTCTCATCAACTCCCAGAAAACTTTTGATATCGAATATTTACGGGCAACAGTTAGCAGTTAATAAAATCTCTATATAGGTATCCTGGTGTATCAGATTGTGTGTTGCATTAAGAAATTACGCATTTTGGGGTACGGCCCATATGAGTAGGCACTGCATAAAACAGAAACTGATGAAACAACTAACTGCACTACATTCAACCTGTCCTCCGCGTTATAAAATAGCCCAGATCCATCGACAAACAAATTAAGAACTAAGACAGGTAACAAACCACGTGTCCGATCGGCCCAAATTCGCTCGGAAGTAGCTTAACACTTGTACCGCGACTGTTCATTTAACACATACCACGTGCACATACCACTTGGAAATATCGCAGTGCCCGCCTACAGATTAACGTTGCTTAACATCTTGCACCAACGTAATAGCATACATGCAGCCTAAAGCTCCGTTCACTGAGATAGGTGTCCCCTTTCTGCTCTGGCTGAGTGGACGAAGCTACGCCGAAAGCTACAAACGTAGGGCAGATGGCGGTCATCTAGCCCCACGGTCATACTACACCACGTACACGCTTGTCCCTTCATTCGGCCAACCTTTATCCATCGATTCGATGCTGTTTTCAATGTCAGTGCAATATGCACTTAGCGAATTATCACAGTTTGTTAACCGATTTCTCGATTGAATTTACTCTATTCGACCCATTCCATAGTACTTTAGCGCCTTTTGACGAGGCATACTCGTTTCCGAAACGATTGACGTTTCCTAACTGATTTAGCTCGGACACGCACTGCTTGGTTTCGATTAGTCTGTTTACAGTCTTGGTTGCATACTATCGGCACAATGTCGTATACATATCTCCGTGTTTTGATTTATTTGTTACGAGTTGTAAATTTCAAAATATTTTACTTATTATACACTTCTGTTTATTTCTTCCTTATAAAACCACAAAAAATGTGTTGCCAGAATCTGCTCACCTCCACAAACCATATCTTTGGAGGAATATTGTGAACAAAGTGCCCACGATATGCGTTAGGACGGAGTCCTCGTTTGTCATATATGGCGTAAAGTCCCCGGAAACGATCAAACATTTTTTCTAACATCCACTATGTTTGTCAAATATTTGAGGGTGTACGATATTGTTTGACGTGTGTGTCAAGCACAGATGGTGTATGACGTGTTTGCGTGAAAGTTTGATTGACAAAAAGATTGACAAGACTTTGTTTGTGTCAATGTGTCGCCAAATACGCTTAGGGAAAAGGTGTTTTATTGCAGTTTATTTCACTGTATCGTGAGTGTCCACAATTATGAATTCCACTATCATGTATAAAAACAAAATAACATTGAAAATTACTAAAATGTAGAGGTATCACATCTTTCGCAGCCATACTTACGTGTGAAAAGGTTATGAACGAAATCAATATTTTACGCGTACAGTACATTACAAGCAGAATAGAATGAAATAAAAGAAATCGAAGCTCTCCATTCTTCCACGTGAGCCATGTGTTCCCATGTTATGGCATTTTAATGAATTTTCATTACAAGGCCAAGTAGACGAGAACAAATTTTCGCTATTTGTGTCTTGTTTTTCAATGTGAGGGCGAAGGAACGCAGAACAAATTATTAAACGTTTCACTGTCTATCCGCAAAAAGCTACGTAAGTAAGTGTAACACTTCCACTAACTGGCTTTCAGTTGTACATTGTACATTTTAATCCTTTCCTTGGACCAGCGTCTCGTTTTCTTATTATTTAAACACAATGCCAGAGACAATGTTAGAAATGATTTATCGGTATTTATAGCCATTCTCACTATTGCCAAAATACAGCATACATGATAAGCGTCTGCTTGAAAACTAACGTTAAACTGACAAGCTTTCTTTGTACGTGTATGGTCGTGTTTGATACATCCGTGGCTACATCGAGCAATCTTGACAGACAAGTTTCCTTTTTTAGGAGGGTCTTAACAAGTGTTAAAAAGTTTGATTTCCCATTCGTAGAATGCTTTTGTAATCAGCAGGTACTGAGAATAATATTTCCTTTGGCAGATTATAAAGTGTAAATCTATCATTTTAAGTCATTCCCTTAACCAGAGTTGTAGTTTCTTCTTCTTCTTCTTGAAACACAATGCCAGGACTGCCTTATCTGCATGTATTTGTGGCCATTCTCACTACTTTCAAAATACACACGAACGCGACCAGCGTCTGCTTCAAATAGAAGTTAAAATGAGATACATTGTTTGATCGTGTACGGGTTGGCTTGGGAAAACCGTGACTAGATAAGAGCGACTTTGTCAAACATATTTGATCGTTTACTAGGGCCTTAAGATTTTTTTAACTTGTGCTGTGCTTGAGATCGACTCGAACTGTTCGAGCAGCTAATGTTACAGCTCGAGAAATACGGAGTCAGTGAAGTAAAATGGAAAGAAGCACAGTGACAGCATTCGCACAAGACATACAGCGCCAACTAACGGCCTTATAGCGTGGGGTGGTATTGGATGCAACCATAAGTCACAGTTGGTGCGTGTCCAGGGCAGGGAGACCAGTGTCACCTACGTGAATGACATCCTGTGACCTGTAGCCGTACCCTTTTTGTACAATGCCCCAGGCCCCAGATGCTATTGTTCAGCAAGCCAATGCACGACCACATGTTGCTGCACGAACATGTTCTTTCTTGGTGTCACAGGATGTTAACCTTTAGCTCTGGCCCGCCTT
Source organism: Schistocerca nitens (assembly GCF_023898315.1). Taxonomy (NCBI): domain Eukaryota; kingdom Metazoa; phylum Arthropoda; class Insecta; order Orthoptera; family Acrididae; genus Schistocerca; species Schistocerca nitens. The sequence continues at coordinate 253,538,969 of NC_064622.1, forward strand.
ATCACCAAACTTGTCTTTGGTCGAAAATGGGTGGGATATGGTGAAACCATGGGTGCAGTTCTGTGAGCCAACGCCAGCCGCCACTGATGAAGTTTGGAGCCAGTTAAATGCAGCATGATGGCTACACCACAGGCCGCTATTCGCACCTTATACGCGTCGATTATATCAAGCATGGAACCATTTATAACGGACCATTGCGGACCCTGTGCTCACCAGGCAACAGGACACATGCTGATCCAAGGTGACTGAAATGCTCATCGTTTCTGCAGAACATACCAATCTACATGTCCGGTGAACATGAGCGTCCTATCTCTAGTCGTTCAAGGCATTCTGCTTTTTTTTCTGAATATAAGTGTATTATTAACTTGATTTCAACTATCTGCACTGCGTTTTATATTTAATATATTTATATTAAATCGGTTCACAGAAAACTTGTCTTACATGTTTAATAGTTAATATTCTGTGCTTTTCCTCTTGCGTCCACTGCGTTTTTGGGCGCTAACGGTTTTCCTGTGAAGGCTGCGTACGTCTCTTTCTGGTAGCCAATGGCGCAGTGTTGTCCTAATTCACGTTGTGTGAGGTCACAGCAGCCACACACATACACGGCAATTGATATTCTGTTGCCTCGCGGGTGAAGCCTTCACGTCCATTTCCTCTGACAGGTACACACGTACTCATGGCAAACGAGTCAAATGGCAAGCCTTTGTGCTTCGCCGCATAGAAATAAGCGGGACATTTTCTGCCTCTTTTGTGGTCTCCTGTCGCGAACCTTACGTCACGGTTGACATGAACCGTGTCATCAACACCATCGTTCTTGGAAGCGAACCAGTATTCGGAAATTCACTGCAGAAAATGCCAGAAGCACACAGCATCGTTACTGGCCCTCCACTGATTTGCTTCGGTGCAGTCAGAATGAACAATTTATGTTGAGAGAGAGCCCACGTAGCTCTTTAGCAATTTGCTGTGCTCGGATTAGAAATAGTGTAGTAGAGGGATACTGGCTTCACCAATTTACAGTGAAGAAGCATAACGGACGTAGAAGAAAAGTTGAAAATTCAGGGTGAAAGGATATGAATGATTTGCTGATGGCATTGCTATTCTGAATGACTGTGATGAATAAATGCAAGGAAAAGTAAAATGAGCAAACAAATTGTATTGAGAAATAAGTGGAGCCCCCTCTCGCCCGTACTTTCATGGTGGCTCTCATAAGAAGTTCTGCAATCACCTCTGGTGAATAGCCTTTCTATTATTAATTTACGGTTTTTTCTTTATTTTTTTTGTCATTTATCTTCTGACTGGTTTGATTGGGGACCGCTACGAACTCCTCTCCTGTGCCACACTTATCATCTCGAGTAGCACTTGCAAATTACGTTCTCAGTTGTTTGCTGGATGTATTACAGGCTCTGTATTCCTCTACAGCTTTTATCCTCTACCGCTCCGTCTAGTAACTTGGAAGTTATTCCGTGATGTCTTAACGGATGACCTAACAACCTGTTCTTTTCATACGTCCCTTTGATCCTACGCGGAAGCTTCACATACCTTAACTTATGAGTCCACCTAATTTTCAACATTCTTCTGAAGAACCACATCTCAAATGCTTCGAGTCCCTTCTGTTCCAGTTTTCCCACAGTCCGGGTTTCACTTCCATAGAATGCTGTGCTCCAGAACAACATTCTCAGAAATTTCTCCCTAGAATTAATATCTATAATAGATACGGCAAACTTTTCATGGCCAGAAACGTCTATTTTGACAGTGCTAGTCTGCTTCTCATGTCCTCCTTCCTCCGTCCGTCATGGGTTATTTCGCTGACCAGGTAGCAGAATCACTTAACTTACTCTACTTTGTGATCACTAATTATGATCTCAAGTTTCTCGCTACCTTCATTTCTGCTTCTTCTCATTGGCTTTTGCCTTTCTTGGATTTACTCTCAGTCCATACTCTATACTTATTAGAATGTCCATTCCATTCAACAGATTCCGTAAACCTGAGGATAGCAATGTCATCATCAACGAATCTTCACATTGATATTCATACACCTTGAGTTTTAGTCCCACTGCTAAACCTTTCATTTATTTCCGTCACTCATTCTTCGACGCATAGAACTGCAGGAACGAAAGACTACATCCCTTTATTACAATCTTTTTAATCCGAGTGCTTCGTTTTCGATAAATTTAGACAACATAGACTATGGACAACATCGACCTGATGCTATATTTTGGTTCTTGTACGTATTGTGTATTTGCTGTCTTTTCCGACAGTTTGCCTCCCGGCTATCCCTGTCGAACACTTTTTCCAGGTCGGCCAGTCCCATGGATGTGTCCTGATTTTTCTTCAGTCTTGCTTCCATTATCAACAGTAACGCTAAAACTGTCTCTTTAATGCCTGGATGTTTTCGAAAACCAAAAGGATCGGTATCTGACACATCCCCAATTTTGCTTTCCATTCTTTTGTGTATTGTTCTTGTTATCAACTTGAATGCATGAGCTGTGAAGTAGATTGTGCTATAATTCCCGCACTTGCGGGGTCTTGCAATCTTGGGAATTGTGTGGATAATGTTGTTCCCGGTAGTCTGAAGATATATCGCGGGTCTTATACATTCTACACCCAAAGGTGAGTAATCATTCAGTTGCCACTTCTCCCCCACTCCCCAATGATTTTAGAAATTTCGATGGAATGTTATCTGTCCCTTCCTCCTTATCTGATTTTAGTATTACAATCGGGATGGGGGTCCATACGTCTGGTTGCGGCCACCCATTAATGTGGTCCCATGTGGAATACAGCACACCGAAGCATTTCAAGGTAGCGGGTTAGGGCGAACGGAAATAGGTAGCGCGGTGAACACTAGGAAAAATATGTGTCACAGTGTGGACGGATGGTAGGGCTGTTGGCGGATTTGTACTGCTAACAGCGACAGTCCAGCAGAATACAAGGATGGTTGCTGGGAACTGACGGTGTCGCCTGCGCCGTACACAACGTCCTCGATCCTGCAACATGCAAAGGCCACCGTCAGGGTGCTCAATAGATATTTATATACTGCTATACAAGCCCAACCAGTAGTTTAACGTCTTTACCAAAAATTTCGAAAATTTCCGGACCATTCTTATACGATACTCTAATAAAAGTTCGGAGAGGCGTACTGTACATATATTTCTAATATATACGATAATCTAGACTTCTATGTGAAGACAAGCCTTAGTTTAACATTGTTAGCAAGAATCTCGAAATCTCGAAATTATCCTTACCGACTTACTTGAAATTTTTGCACTATGCTTTTATAAACGTACCGACCAACATACGCTACAATTGTTTAGGTATATACGGTTTATATATGGTTAAATACGGTTACATTATGCTCTTATGAATATTCTGATCGACATAGGCTACACATGTTTTGAAGTACATACAGTTTACATGCATATACACAATTTATAAATGGGAAAGATTATTAACAAAGATCTGGAAATTTTCTTGACCAAATAACTTAAAATTTTTATACAATAATAAACATACTTACAGCCATATGCTGCTTTTTAATGTATATAGCAAAATTCTCCAGACGTTAGACCGATGTAACTCAAATTTTCACACGATACTTTAATAAACGTTAAGACAGACCTCATACATATTTGCAATATGTATGATACATAAATAAATACTACATAAAGGAGAAACGTTGTTAGGAAAAATCTCGATAGCTTCCTGAGTTATATACTTCGAATCTTTGCGTAAGAATGTAACAAAGAGTAGGACCGACGTAGACTAGTCCCTTTTTAAATATATATTTGGTATATAAAGACCTATACCTACACCACAATACAGCATTAAGTCGTTGTTTAACATTGTTACCAAAAATCTCAAACATTTCTTGACAGGTACAATTCAAATCTTACATGATACCCTAATAAATGTTCGGATAGACGTACGATACACATGTTTGAAATATATGTGGTACATAAATATATGTATACTATATGAAAGGGAAATGTTTTCCGCAAAAATCTTGGAGAGGTCGTGGCCTATTTAATTCAAATGTTTACATGATACTCTAACATACGTTAGGATCGACGTAAGCTACGTATTTCTTTAATATACGTGATGTATATGAATGTACGTATAGTGTGTTAAGGGGAAATGTTGCTGGCAAAAAAATCAAAAAGTACTTGACCTATGTACCTAAAATTTTACTCGATACTTGAATCCATTTTTAAATATATATGCAACATAATTATAGACATAATGAGAAAAGGGGCAACATTTTTAGCAAGTTATTGGCTGACATACACCAAATTCTTACACTACACTTTAATATACGTTTGGATGGACATAGGGGATATATTTTCTTAAAATTGTATGCTACTTAAATATGTATGTAATATTTAAAGGGGGAAAGGTTTCTACCAAAAATCTCCTGAAGTTTTTGACCAATTTATTTAAGACTTTTACATGTTACTCTAATTAACATTCAGACAGCAACGGCTGTATATTTTAACATATAAAAACATACTTAATTTATAAAGAAGGTACTATATATATATTTTTTTTAAATAACTATGTACAGATCTACTGTTCAAACCGCCTGTGAGAAAGAAAATGTTGCGCTGTTAAATTCTGTGGTTTCATTTTGTTCCTCGCAGCCAGTTTTAACTTAAATACCAGGGCTTTTAAACCTTTAGAGAAACTGTTAGTTCCATACACAGTCTTTCTTCTTATATATAATTTTAAATAAAATTTGTGTACACAATAATGTACTGTTTTGTTTCCTTCGTACCAGTTAATTTTTAGGGAAAAGAGAGGTGTTGTATCTATGATTTATCGACTTATGATTAGTTTAATACTATGGAACCTGTAAAACGAAACTTTCCAGCTCTACCCATTCACAGATTAAAACCATGGGAAATACCGTCGTTCAAGCTACTATTACCACACATCCAGGAGCTGGAGAGGTCTCTCCTGTACCCCGTATATCAAAGATCCCAAACTGTTTACCCAGTGACTCCATTTCCCAATGAGGTATCGTTTGCTATAAGAGTAAACGAGGCTCAAGGTCAGAAGAGAAGGGAGAGGAGATGGACAGAGATGGTGGCGTGAGAAAATGGACAGAGCGAGAGGGAAGGAGATACAATGAACGGAGGGAGGGGAAGAATGAAACGGACCGACAGATGACTGACACAGTGATGGCCCAGGAGGTGATCAGGAGAGACTGGGGGAGGGGGAGGTGGAGGAGATGGACAGTGGGAGCGAGGAGAAGCAAGAGATTTATAAAGAGAGAGGGGAAGCAGGGGGGATGGACAAAGAGACGGGAGGAAAACGTGGACAATGAAAGGGAAAAGAAGGAGATTGGGACGTATATACTATTTCCGTATATATTTAGCAATTGCGAAACGTTGCTAGGTTCGTTAGATTGAGTACAAAATCAGCAGATCAGTACAAATTATCGTACGGGATTCGTTTCTGATCCTTACGTTTTCAGCTCAATTGCATATTGTTGTGTGTCTGTAGCACGTGAAAACTGAAATATGGGGACTGAGGGGCAGACAAAGGCAAGGAGTCCTGAGAAATTTGACAGAAAATAGCAAATAATGGACGAAGCAAGCACTAGAAAATATACTATTTTCGGCCAAAAGATATCTGTTGTGTCAAACAACCGCTTATTGTGAGGAAGAAGGTTCTGAGGTAGCACAGCACTGTATTGAACTGAATCATGAACTGTGCGGAAAATCGAAAAAGAAGAGAATCCAAGCGTTAAGGTGTGATTCTAAACAAGCATGTTAAAAATTGTGTGGATAAGAATTGAGGAGGTTGTCCGTAGAATCTAGGAGGAGAGCGTTATGTCGAAATCACTGAAAAGAAGAAGCGACAGGACTATCTAAGCATTTGAGATATGATTCCATTCTAAGCATGTTGAAAATTATGTGAAATGGTAAGAGATGAGGAGGATCTCCGTAGAATAGGCGAGGATAGCGATCATGAGCAAAACACTGACAAGAAGATGGGGCAGGAAGATAGGACCTGAGTTAAGACGTTAAGGAGTAACTTCCACGGCATTTGAGTGAGCTATAGTCATTAAAACGGTGTTGGACGACAGAAATCTGAATTCATCCAACATATGAGTGAGAACACGGGGTGTAAGTGCTACTCTGCCAAGAAAACATCACCAGCTCGACCTCATACTTTAAGGAGAAAAAAGATATCAGCCCCTGCAATCGATCCAGCGAGAAAATTTGGGCCATAATACTGACAGTACATTGTTAAGAAATTCTGCATGTACAGCTTTTAAACATTCGTGCACATCGGTTCTTTCACACCCTCCGCCCCACCGCGTCCAACTTTTTCTATCCGATCAAAAGTATCCGGAACCTCCAAAAACATACTCTTTATGGGGCGCTCCGCGGAACGCACGGACTTCGAACGGGGTCAGGTGTTTGGATGTCACTTGTGTCATACGTCTGTACGTGAGATTTCCACACGCCTAAACATCGCTAAGTAGACTGTTTCCGATGTGGTAGTGAAGTGGAAACGTGAAGGGACACGTACAGCACAAAAGCGTTCAGGCCGACCTTGTCTGCTGACTGACAGAGACCGCAGACGGTTGAAGAGAGTCGTAATGTGTAATAGGTACACATCTATCCAGACCATTACAGGGGAATTCCAAACTGTAGTACAATGACAGTCAGGCGTCAGGTGAGAAAACTAGGATTTTATGGACGAGCGGCTGCTCATAAGCCACAAATCACGCTTGTAAATGCCAAACGACGCCTCGCTTGGTGTAAAGAGCATAGACATTGGACGATTGAACAATGCGAGAACGTTGTGTGGAGTGACGAATCACGGTACACAACGTAACGACCCAAGGGTAGAATTTTGAACATGTTTTTGCTCGAGTATCATGTCGTTTTTGCAAACCCAGGATCTACTCTGTAGGAATCAACATGGATTCCGGAAACAGCGATCGTGTGAGACCCAACTCGCTTTAGTTGTTCATGAGACCAAGAAAATATTAGATACAGGCTCCCAGGTAGATGCTATTTTCCTTGACTTCCGGAAGGCGTTCGATACAGTTCCGCACTGTCGCCTGATAAATAAAGTAAGAGCCTACGGAATATCAGACCAGCCGTGTGGCTGGATTGAAGAGTTTTTAGCAAACAGAACACAGCATGTTGTTATCAATGGAGAGGCGTCTACAGACGTTAAAGTAACCTCTGGCGTGCCCCAGGGGAGTGTTATGGGACCATTGCTTTTCACAATATATATAAATGACCTAGTAGATAGCGTCAGAAGTTGTATGCGGCTTTTCGCGGATGATGCTGTAGTATACAGAGAAGTTGCAGCATTAGAAAATTGTAGCGAAATGCAGGAAGATCTGCAGCGGATAGGCACTTGGTGCAGGGAGTGTCAACTGACCAATGTAATGTATTGCGAATACATAGAAAGAAGGATCCTTTATTGTATGATTATATGATAGCGGAACAAACACTGGTAGCAGTTACTTCTGTAAAATATCTGGAAGTATGCGTGCGGAATGATTTGAAGTGGAATGATCATATAAAATTAATTGTTGGTAAGGCCCGTATCAGGTTGAGATTCATTGGGAGAGTCCTTAGAAAATGTAGTCCATCAACAAAGGAGGTGGCTTACAAAACACTCGTTCGACCTATACTTGAGTATTGCTCATCAGTGTGGGATCCGTACCAGATCGGGTTGACAGAGGAGATAGAGAAGATCCAAAGAAGAGCGGCGCGTTTCGTCACAGGGTTATTTGGTAACCGTGATAGCGTTGCAGAGATGTTTAGCAAACTCAAGTGGCAGACTCTGCAAGAGAGGCGCTCTGCATCGCGGTGTAGCTTGCTCGCTAGGTTTCGTGAGGGTGCGTTTCTGGATGAGGTATCGAATATATTGCTTCCCCCTGCTTATACCTCACGAGGAGATCACGAATGTAAAATTAGAGAGATTCGAGCGCGCACGGAGGCTTTCAGACAGTCGTTCTTCCCGCAAACTATACGCGACTGGAACAGAAAAGGGAGGTAATGACAGTGCCACGTAAAGTGCCCACCGCCACACACCTCTGGGTGGCTTGCGGAGTATAAATGTAGATGTAGATGTAAATGTGTGGGTATGGTGAACGCCCGGTGAACGTCATCTGCCAGTGTGTGTAGTGCCAACAAACAAATTCGGAGGCGGTGGTGTTATGGTGTGGTCGTATTTTTCATGGAGGGGGCTTGCACCACTTGTTACGGCGCTATCTCAGCACAAGTCAACATTGATGTTTTAAGCTCCTTCTTGCATGCCACTGTTGAAGAGCAAATCGCGAATGGCCATTGCTTCTTTCAACACGACAGAGCACCTGTTCATAATGAACGGCCTTTGGCGGAGTGGTTACACGACAATAACATCCCTGTAGTGGACTGGCTTGCACAGGGTCCTGGCGTGAACCCTATAGAGCACCTTTGTCGTGTTTTCGAACGCCGACTTCGTGTCAGGCCTCACCTCACCTCAGTGCAGCATTCCGTGAAGGAAGGGCTGCCATTCCCCAAGAAACCTTCCTGAACCAGATTCAACGTATGCCTGGAAGCTGTCATCAAGGCTAAGGGCGGCTAAGATCATATTGTATTCCAACATTACCGATGGAGGGCGCCACAAACTTGTAATTTTCAGTCAGATGTCCAGATACTTTTAATCATATAGTGTATGTCTGAGCGCCAAGCACCGGACAGCGGAGTGACAACCTGTGCCCTCCTACTCGTGGGATGTCGAAGGCGTGGAAAGAGGTGTGGAGAGGTAGGCACTTCTACCCAATGTGTTTTGAACTCTTGTTAGAAAGCAGACTTGTTAGTCTTCGTGAAAAATAGAAAGTAATTTGAGTACTCAACATGTCAACCTCAATGTACGTTCAACATTATTTGAATAATGTTGTCGTATTGATATTCTGCAATTATATTTACGTTTGAAAATCAAAATTAATAAATGTGGTTCACCAAGGAATAGTTATGAAACGAAGTCGATTTTTTTCGATTTACGACTTAATCCTGCCAATAACACTGATGAATAACCCATCTCCTGCTAATCACCTTAATACTCGTAGTTCCAGTTTTATAATGCACAGAAAATAACACTCAAAAGCAATGTTAATAACTAAAGAGCGCTACGCTGCTTCTCTAACGACACGCTAATGGATTTCATTTATTCAGATTGCAGCTGTGAATTGCAACATAAAACTGTTTAAGACAGAGGGATCTGTGGCACCGGATACAGGCTGCACTATGAGATAATAAGCGAAGCATGCTACCATTGTCAAAACAGTATTTCACGCAGTTGCTGCTCTGCTGTACAGCAGTTCGCCCGCAAATATTTTGCAAATGTGTTTTTTCTTCCTGAAAAGTTGATATTTCCTTGATAGATGAAGGAAATTCGGGGTGTATCAGACCAGTCAGAAATATGGACAGAAAAAGTCAATGTTTCTTTCAGTTTTTGTATCAAGCAAAGAGAAAAGAAAGGATGGTATAGTCTTTAACGCACCGAGGAAGACGTGATCATCAGAGATTGATCGTAAGGTCAGACTATAGAAGGACGGGGTAGGGTATGGGTTTGCGTTTTTTACAAGAGAACCACCTGGGCATTCACCTTAAGCTGTCTAGAGAAATCACGGAGGGGCTCCTGTTTATTATGTTACTGCCTGATACCAGCGACGACCACACATCTTGTAACAATAATGTTCAGTATGGGCTTAGATGCAAACAGAATATTTCAGTGGATAATTCGTATTCTATTATGTTTTGACGCAGTCTTAGGCCAAGAGGAATTCGCAAGTTATCAGAAAGTACTGATAAGTAGAAACAAGATGAGCCACGGAAATCTTATATGCGAATGTTTAACTGAAATAAAGTTTATTGACGATACAGTGCCGGCCAGGTACTTGATTGCTGGTCCATCCGTAACGATTCCGTGTTCTTACCACTGCCATTCCTCTCTCTGCTACTTAATGGTGATACTGTACTCAACCAATTTTATTTAGTTTATCAATGGTTTGTACCTAAAACATATTATATTGTACTATACCTAAGCATAACACATAAATGAAAGCTACGATTTTATGTAGCCAACCAAATCAAGTGGTTAACAGATACAGACAGCAGTAAAACTCAACGCAAGTACCATTAGAACGACATAACATTGGTAGTCGATATACATCCTCAGTCTGCGTATCAGTTTATGTCACAAGAGGGAACGATCTAGTGACTAAAGCATCCATTGCGTCAAGTCGTTTATATCGCTCAGAATGGTACTGCAGACGTTTGTGGTTGATATATGAAAAAAAAAAAACAGGTCGAAGTTCTGTGAAGTCCGGCTTTCATTGCTGTAATAAACTAACACTTCTTCATCGCAATCTTGAATTGAACCTACTTGACTAAAGAGAGGTACACACGTTGAGAATAAATGATATAACCATTCGTTTAACTTCACTATCTTCTGTGGTAATAATTATTTCCGGCAGTTTCACAATTTTTAAGTGGCACACATAAGGTAACCACATGTCACCTATGTTCTTAATACGGCGTGGGGCAAATAAAAGTGGCCCGGGCGACTGGATACAACTGGACTTGAATGCACGCATGTATCGGAGGAGGAAAAGACCTACACTTACTTCCAACAGGATGGAGAAAGTGCCCATATAGCAGCTTAACATTAGAGCACATATACACAACCTTCAAGCTTGACAGAGTTCTTTGGATAGGTCAGCTTGATCACGGCCCTAGCTAGCCACCCAGTCACCTGATCTGTCAGTGTGCGATTACACAGTGTATGGAGCACTCACGTCTAAGGTATATCGCAATAACCCTCATACTCTCCAAGAACTGCAGAAGAGCATTTTGGATGTGATTACAGCAATTCCAGCTGTCTAGCTTCGATCCACCTTCAGTAACTTGCTGGCCAGGGCCCAAAAGTCCCAAGATGTGGATGGTGGTCACTTTCAACATCTGCTATAGTTAGATTAGTACTTTATTTCCTTTCCTCTGCTGTGTTTCATTGTACCATGGAGCTCTGTTCTCCGGGCCACTTTTATTCGTCCAATACTATACCACCCCTCCATCTTCCCCAGTGCTAGTACGGAAACGCAAAATGTAGTCGTTGGTATGATGAGGAGCTGACTAATCGCTTTTGTGACTCATTGTGTAGATGCAGAATCTGCCGGGCTAGGACAGACGAGGTTTAGATATCTTTAGGGAGCTTCCAAACAGAAGATTAACATCTTCATCGACAAGAAGGAAGTCTGTATTTCTTGCATGGGGTATAGCTGGTTGCACTCAGGGTGTTCTACAAGGCCACTTGCCAGTCTTGGCGGGGGCTGGGAACGATCACTTTAGTATTTGAAGTTCGCTATATTCTATCTCAATTCACAAATGTGTTAAGAAGGAAACACGACGTTAGTAACTGTGTGCAGGGGCAATGGACGTGGCTGGCCGGGACAGACGCATTATCGACAGTTCAAGTTTCAAGGGGACAAATATATTCAGGTGAGGCGACTATGATTTTAGGCACGTAGGCTGCCGTGCGTTATAACTGAACAATACAAGAATACGTAAAAAGAAACAGCAAAATAATGATTAGACTTTCTGTGCAACGTGTAGAGCGCAAGAGGATCAAGTCTAGCGACTGAGTAAAAGTGTAATAAATGACATCATTGCGTAATCAAGATGGTAATATGAATCTGTCATTAGCACAGGATATCGCGTCCGCTGAGGGTACCATGAGAAATATGTTAGAACATGCGCAATATATATATGTTAACAAAATGTTGTAATATTTGGTATATAGTATATCACACAGTATATAAGTATATTCCAATCATCAGATATTAGCTTTTTGGAATTTCATTTTTTGATGCAATCCCGGACGGGCGTACTAGCCTTACTAGGTACGCCCGTCCATTGTGCGCCGAGTCTAAGTGTATATATATATATATATATATATATATATATATATATATATATATATATATATATATATTTCAATCAGATTGTGGTCCTAGATAATGTGATTCTTTTGACAACTCCGTTCCGTAATGGAATGTATCAGTCACGACACAGCGCTGCATCCAGGTAGTTATATATTGCCCGTTACCTGCACCAGTAATTTAAGAACGTCTCAAAACGATCCTTACTGTCCATAATATATTATCAGTGAAGTGATTCAACATTCTCTGTCAAACAGACTCTAAGCAATATTCACTGTAAAATCGAAACAGAATACTTTTCTCTATGATACAATCTGCATTAAATTTGGAGGTATGTAACGCCAGGATCTATGAACACATTTCTCTAGACTGTGCAATGCATGTTCGTGGTGATTGTTCCCTAACATTTTAGGGTTAACGGCTGGTAAGATGTACATGCGTCAACTTAAACGTAGCAGATTACATTATTTGGAAAAGACTTTCCTGTCACCTTATGGCACGTATGCATACTGGTAAATGAAAGAAAACAAGAAGAGAGTTGAAGAGGAATGAACAATAGCTGGGTAGTATGTGTTACGTGTGTGTGTGTGTGTGTGTGTGTGTGTGTGTGTGTGTGTGTGTGTGTCTGTTTGTAACTGGTTAAGACTGTAGAGGATTGGGAGGGGGGCAGGAGGGGGGGGGGAGCTAAAGTGTGAAGGAAGCACGTGAGCTATGAATTGACTTCTAACAATAGAGTTTTTTGTATAGTATTCGCAAGAAATTAATGTCTGTAAAACTGTTTAGAGTTTCAAAATTAGATGCCTGGAAATCCAAGAATTATGCCACGTACTTCTGTTATTAATACTTTTAATATTAATCACTATGTGTTAGCATTACCGAATGCATAGATTTCACGAACACACGCAAATAGTCCTACTGACAAGTGCACTAACAAATGATAGATAACATACAGATCATTAACTCTCTTTTGGAATGTTTTTTTCCATTCTTCTAAATGAGATGTACTCCCAAACAGTGAATAAAATTGAGAATCCAGAGGGTGCCTGAATTAATTTCTTACTATTTACGAGAGTAAAGGGGGAACCGATATTCTTGTCACTATTGACTTTTTCCTGTCCTCAGGACAGTGCTTTGAACAAAATTGGTGTACTTAGTTTATTTTATGTATCTGATGACAGAAACTGAGGTCTATACCGTAACAGAAGTGATCAGAGAAAAATTTTGTTACATCAAACACACTTAATTGGGTTGTGTTATTGATATACTGTGTAAGGACATGATACCTAGTAGACCCGCAGAGTAAATGAAAAATTTCTATCAGCCTAGAACGGCTGTAAGACGGTAAGGTTTTCTTAATCTCTGCTAAATCCTCCTGTTTAGAACATTTTGTTTTTATTACGTTGGTGCATCTCTGGAGACAAGTCAAGAAGAAACGCCCGTGAGTGTGCAACCAAAATGACGCATCTACTTACCGGCTGCCTACAGCCCAGGCGCAATATGCTTGAGTATTGCCAGGTAAGATCGTACTGGGCACAGCATTGTATTCAATAACTTTCCTCCTAAATCGTATGACAATAGGAGATAACGTGACATTGACACATAGAAAGTAAAGTTAAACTTACCTGGGCCTGTTGGCAGCAACAGATATAAAGACAGACAGTGAGTAAACCTCGAAACAAACTATCTTATTTCTTCTTTCTCTGGTACAAACCCAGGCTGAAAGTGTTTATAAGTCAAACTACTGATACCTTTGGCCTTTTTGTCATGGTTTGCTTTCACCCAGACGTAAAATATAAAAATAATCAAGTGCAAACATGTGCCTCTTTTCCATTATATATAAAAAAGTGAATCATGTAAGCGTGATCTTCTTTCGATTGATCTCTACACGAAAATTACTTGTAACTCACAATTTATGTGATGAGGTGCTGCTCGTGACTCGCGATAACAATGTAAATTGTAGTTCTGTGTCACGTTGTGTTCACACTCACTTGACTGAGTGAGTGTTCGCCATTTACTTGAAGATATTTTACACACACAATAAAACACATCAACACTGATGTTACATTACGAAGTACTGCGGGTAAATTATTATAACACTGACGTCATAATATCTATGCAAATCAGTGTGTGAAGAAGAATCTAGATGACTTACAACAAAAACTCATATCGATCATCCGCTTGGGTCGGAAGCTCTTGTTGAAGCTTTTCGTGTATTTGAATTGAGTGGCAAATACTACCATGAAGCAACATACATGGGACGAGGTGAGAACATGCTGTAGAAACAAGGACTGCAAATATATTTCAGCACAAACACCACAGTGCAGAAAAATTTAAATATAAAAAACACTTCCAAAGCTGGAATCTAACATGTAATCATTCTGTCTACTTACACTAATCATGCATAAATTTTACAAGAAGTAGTCTGAAACCTCAGAGTATTAAATTATGACAGTACGTCTCTAGATCATGTCATACAAGAAAATCACCAGCCAAACAACGCCTAGACAGATCTCAGATCCTCAGAGAAGGCAGTGTTCTTACAATAGAGGAAACCTACCACATACAAAAGCGGTGGTACAAGGAAAGGAAGTCTTGAATGAAGGTATAACACTGTGCAAGGAAATTGAAGTTAGCGCCTCAATGAACAGAAACAACAGCAGCAACGTGAACAAATCTCTCTCAATGAGTATAGAGACGTAAGGGTTTCTTCAGATTTCTTTTGTGAAAAATGCGTGTGAAGGAAAAAAAGGTGAAAGTGAAAAATAGTGTACGTATGGAAAACAATGTACACAATTGCTACAGAAAGATGTATCCATCAGAGTTGCACAACAGAAGAGTAAATGTAGGTTCAGTGACATACATAATCACCAACCAGGAAAAAGTATTTCAAAAATAAGCAGAATGCTTCACGAGAACATTGCAGATTGTCAAAAAGATAACAAAGGGCAGAAGAAAGCCTAGCTGCAAAAGTCTGTTTTCACTAGCAGTGTCTTTTACAGGTGTCCTAAAAAAAACCAGCTGCCATTGTTATACTTTTTAGGCAAAAACGGCTCTATTCAAGACAAATCTAAACAATATGCTAGAACGTCAAGAGCCATGGAATAGCGTCGCGGAGATCCTGAAGAAATTCAATATGCGGGCGCTTGAGCACGGGTGCAAAATATCTCGGAAAACCTACTTAAAAAATTTCAAGAAATGGCTTTAATTAATATAACTAATGATCCCAGGACTTTACGACAACGCTCTTCGTGAAACTTCCTGGCAGATTAAAACGGTGCGCTGGACCGAGACTCGAACTCGAGACCTTCGCCTTTCGCGGGCAAGTGCTCTACCAAATGAGCTACCCAAGCACGACGCACGCCCAGTCCTCACAGCTTCAATTCCGCCAGTACCTCGTTTCCTACCTTCCAAACTTTACAGAAGCTCCGTGCGAAACTTGCAGAACTGGCACTCCTGAAAGAAAGGATATTGCGGAGACATGGCTTAGCCACAGCCTGGGGGATGATTCCAGAATGAGATTTTCACTCTGCAGCGGAGTGTGCGCTGATATGAAACTTCCTGGCAGATTAAAACTGTGTGACGGACCGAGACTCGAAGTCGGGACCTTTGCCTTTCGCGGGCAAGTGCTCTACCAAATGAGCTACCCAAGCACGACTCACGCCCCGTCCTCACAGCTTCAATTCCGCCAGTACCTCGTCTCCTACCTTCCAAACTTTACAGAAGCTCCGTGTCAGCACCGTAGGGATTGCGAAAGCATGATCAGACTAATAAAAGTACGTTTACAGAGACGCCAAAGCAATCGTCTTACCGCACTCCGTGAGTGAATGGAACAGGAGGAAGCCCTAAAAACTGGTGCTATGTGTTTACCCTGGCATACAATGTATCAATGTAAAAGAAGGTAGATTAATTTCAAAGTTGCGAAAAATGAGTTCTGATGCGGAAATAAAGCATTTTCGCACCTATATCCGCAAAAATATTTTGTTTAGTACGTATGAGAAATATGTGTAGAATGTTTGACCACAGCCGACCGGAGTGGCTGTGCGGTTCTAGGCGCTACAGTCTGGAACCGAGCGACCGCTGCGGTCGCAGGTTCGAATCCTGCCTCGGGCATGGAAGTGTGTGATGTCCTTAGGTTAGTTAGGTTTAATTAGTTCTAAGTTCTAGGCGACTGATGACCTCAGAAGTTAAGTCGCATAGTGCTCAGAGCCATTTGAACCATTTTTTTGTTTGACCACATATTTTTGTCAAGCTATGAACTTATTGCTAACTAAAGTAAAGTGGGGGAAATAAATCGAGTCTCTTTCACGAAACTTATATGTCACATTCAGTGCACGTTAATCTGTTTCGTATTAGATTCTACTCGTAGGGAAGGCCGGGATACATTTACGCACGGGGACACGTTGACGCAGAGCAGTTTCTCGAGAATCATTATTGCTGGAGCGTTATGACAGTGGAAGATTACTACTGCCATCTAGTGCAGTCTTTCCTAAACTTCACGGTACCAACTGAGAGAATTTCCTAGCTCGAAGAATATATTCGTGTTTTTAGGCAAGGGTAGTAGATTTTGTTAATCACATGTCGATGTAATTGAGAATAGATAAGTATGTATTAGTTTACAGGAGATAATTCTACTTTAGAAGATAAATTTGTATAATTTGAAAGCCTAAATGTTGCTACTGCAGTTTTTTGAAACTAATTCACCAATCCACCATGGCGATGTATCAAGTTGACGCAGCTCTATAGGAGCATGTGTATGCACTATTTTGATTTGCCATCCTAGCTGATACTCCAGTCAAGGGAACTTAAAGAAAACAGCAGTTGGAAACACAGCGAAAAGAAAAGAAGGCACATGAGAATAGAAGGCATAAATTGCTAAAAGGGCTATTTGAGGATAATGAATCTCAAGTGGAAATAATTATTTGTATGAGAGCCAGAACCTATATGGCAAGAAATTGCTAAAAGCAAGAACAGGGAAAAATGTGGATACGCCTGTTTCTGATGACATCATTAGTGTTTTGCCCAAAGGCAAGTTACCACATTATAAGTCTCCACGCTTTCCTGTCTTCAGCCTTCCTCTTCAGGTCCGCGTGATTTCCGCTCCTCTCACAAACTAGTACTTCCTAAGTGTCTGTTAGCAATCACAACTATGTCAATAAATGTACCATCCAGTTTTTCTTCCTCTCTCTTAAAACTAGTAGTAGTTAGTTGAAGAGGATAAAAACTGCCTTTGTATTTACTGCTTGAAATGATGCAACCAGTCACAAGGAACTCAAGAATCGGGTTCAGTGCCTTAAATATGAAAGACTGTTGTTGTTGTTGTTGTGGTCTTCAGTCCTGAGACTGGTTTGATGCAGCTCTCCATGCTACTCTATCCTGTGCAAGCTTCTTCATCTCCCAGTACCTACTGCAACCTACATCCTTCTGAATCTGCTTAGTGTATTCATCTCTTGGTCTCCCCCTACGATTTTTACCCTCCACGCTGCCCTCCAATACTAAATTGGTGATCCCTTGATGCCTCAGAACATGTCCTACCAACCGATCCCTTCTTCTGGTCAAGTTATGCCACAAACTCCTCTTCTCCCCAATCCTATTCAGTACCTCCTCATTAGTTATGTGATCTACCCATCTAATCTTAAGCATTCTTCTGTAGCACCACATTTCGAAAGCTTCTATTCTCTTCTTGACTAACTATTTACCGTCCATGTTTCACTTCCATACATGGCTACACTCCATACAAATACTTTCAGAAACGACTTCCTGACACTTAAATCTATATTCGATGTTAACAAATTTCTCTTCTTCAGAAACGCTTTCCTTGCCATTGCCAGTCTACATTTTATATCCTCTCTACTTCGACTATCATCAGTTATTTTACTCCCCAAATAGCAAAACTCCTTTACTACTTTAAGTGTCTCATTTCCTAATCTAATACCCTCAACATCACCCGACTTAATTCGACTACATTCCATTATCCTCGTTTTGCTTTTGTTGATGTTCATCTTATATCCTCCCTTCAAGACACCATCCATTCCGTTCAACTGCTCTTCCAAGTCCTTTGCTGTCTCTGACAGAATTACAATGTCATCGGCGAACCTCAAGGTTTTTATTTCTTCTCCATGGATTTTAATACCTATTCCGAATTTTTCTTTTGTTCCCTTTACTGCTTGCTCAATATACAGATTGAATAACATTGGGGAGAGGCTACAACCCTGTCTTACTCCCTTCCCAACCACTGCTTCCCTTTCATGTCCCTCGACTCTTATAACTGCCATCTGGTTTCTGTACAAATTGTAAATAGCCTTTCGCTCCCTGTATTTTACCCCTGCCACCTTTAGAATTTGAAAGAGAGTATTCCAGTCAAAAGCTTTCTCTAAATCTACAAATGCTAGAAACGTAGGTTTGCCTTTCCTTCATCTTTCTTCTATGATAAGTCGTAAGGTCAGTATTGCCCCACGTGTTCCAGTATTTCTACGAAATCCAAACTGATCTTAACCGAGGTCGGCTTCTACTAGTTTTTCCATTCGTCTGTAAAGAATTCGTGTTAGTATTTTGCAGCTGTGGCTTATTAAACTGATAGTTCGGTAATTCTCACATCTGTCAACACCTGCTTTCTTTGGGATTGGAATTGTTTCATACATCTTGCTCACCAGATGGTAGAGTTTTGTCAGGACTGGCTCTCCCAAGGCCGTCAGTAGTTCCAATGGAATGTTGTCTACTCCGGGGGCCTTGTTTCGACTCAGGTCTTTCAGTGCTCTGTCAAACTCTTCACGCAGTATCGTATCTCCCATTTCATCTTCATCTACATCCTCTTCCATTTCCATAATATTGTCCTCAAGTACATCGCCCTTGTATAGACCCTCTGTATACTCCTTCCACCTTTCTGCTTTCCCTTCTTTGCTTAGAACTGGGTTTCCATCTGAGCTATTGATGTTCATACAAGTGGTTCTCTTTTCTCCAAAGGTCTCTTTAATTTTCCTGTAGGCAGTATCTATCTTACCCCTAGTGAGATAAGCCTCTACATCCTTACATTTGTCCTCTAGCCATCCCTGCTTAGCCATTTTGCACTTCCTGTCGATCTCATTTTTGAGACGTTTGTATTCCTTTTTGCCTGCTTCATTTACTGCATTTTTATATTTTCTCCTTTCATCAATTAAATTCAATATTTCTCCTGTTACCCGAGGATTTCTACTAGCCCTCGTCTTTTTACCTACTTGATCCTCTGCTGCCTTCACTACTTCATCCCTCAAAGCTACCCATTCTACTTCTACTGTATTTCTTTCCCCCATTCCTGTCAATTGTTCCCTTATGCTCTCCCTGAAACTCTGTACAACCTCTGGTTCTTTCAGTTTATCCAGGTCCCATCTCCTTAAATTCCCACGTTTTTGCAGTTTCTTCAGTTTTAATCTACAGGTCATAACCAATAGATTGTGGTCAGAGTTCACATCTGCCCCTGGAAATGTCTTACAATTTAAAACCTGGTTCCTAAATCTCTGTCTTACCATTATATAATCTATCTGATACCTTTTAGTATCTCCATGGTTCTTCCATGTATACAGCCTTCTATCATGATTCTTAAACCAAGTGTTAGCTATGATTAAGTTGTGCTGTGTGCAAAATTCTACCAGACGGCTTCCTCTTTCATTTCTTAGCCCCAATCCACATTCACCTACTACGTTTCCTTCTCTCCCTTTTCCTACACTCGAATTCCAGTCACCCATGACTATTAAATTTTCGTCTCCCTTCACTATCTGAATAATTTCTTTTATTTCATCATACGTTTCTTCAATTTCTTCGTCATCTGCAGAGCTAGTTGGCATATAAACTTGTACTACTGTAGTAGGTGTGGGCTTCGTATCTCTTCTTGGCCACAATAATGCGTTCACTAAGCTGTTTTTAGTAGCTTACCCGCGTTCCTATTTTCCTATTCATTATTAAACCTACTCCTGCCACAGGAAACATTACTTTTTGTGTGCATAAACTGCAGCCCAGACAGTGATGATGAACAGGCCTTTGTTTAATATTCAAATTTCAGTGTAGGCCGTATTATCCAAACAGATGAAAATCTGCCAAAAACTTTGTTTACTACCAGTAAAACTTTGGCATTTTTCCTTGTTGATTGCTTACGTAAGCCAATAACTTTGTTTACTTGCAATAAACATATTTTGAAAATTTTACTAATGTGTTTTGTTTACTTATTATATTCTTCTATGATGTGTGTAAACATGGCGCCATAGGTGCATAAACTTGCCCCATATCCGGGTCACACTTACGGACTCGGCATGATCCTATATAAAATTATTTTGCACTCTTATATGTAATTTTGAATTATAACTATGTATACAAAGTTGTACTTTGACAACCATACTAAGAGATTAAACAGATTTAAACACGATAAATATAACCGAAAAAAATTTCAAAAATTCTGGAGTAATTCGGCAAAAATCTGCCCCGATCTGCGCTATACATTTAACAAATCATGACTAGGACTGAAAACATTATGTTGATTTTCTTATCGGACCTGCAGCCTGATCATGCAGTCATCAATACACAGTGTTTCAGAGGTAAAGCAGCCATCTTCATGCGAGAACAGTCTAATATTGTCGCACCTGGGGATATTAGTCTACAAATTCTCACGTGAAGATGGCGGCCAGGTGGACCTCGCGAATGTTTTGTTCAGATGACTGCACGGTCCGGCTGCAGACCCGAGGAGAAAATAGTCAGTTTTTACGCATGAAAAGTCTGCAGAGTCAAAACATTATGTTCTTGTAATAGAATGAAAGGCATTCAATTACCAACGATCAATTCCGAAAAGTATTTGCATCGATGGCATCAATGGTGGAAAGTTTTATGTGGAGTTATTTATCTTGGAGTTAAATGTCATGTGAAGAACATTTCCAGAAACGATGACGTCTTATAAAGTTGTAATATTATATACACCCAAAGAACATATTCGAGAATAAATCAGCTAACAGTTACGGAGTTATACCCTAAGTAAAATAAAGGGAAATCGTTTTCTGTTATAGGCACATTTCGGAATATGATTGCAGAGGGAGTGAGTCAGTCTGCATATCGTAATTTGGATAAAATTTCCCTAGGTACAGAGCAGTGTTACATTTTCAGGAACCCTTCATGCAGTATAATGTTACTATGTCTACCAAGGACATATTTAAATGGACAGTGAAATAACACTCACTTTGCAATGAGATCATCAATTTGTTAATCCATTGAATTACCGCTTACCTAATTCTCCATGATTTTAAGAAATAACCAATGAATAACAGATACATTTTTGAAGTGTGCTTGTAATGCCCTTATCGTAATTAATTTTCGGGAAAGTAAAATATCTGTTTGCGAGTCCAAATCACGCTCATACTCTTAGTCTACCTGGAACATTCGTGATATCTTTCACATCAATAAATAGACCACTCATGATGCAACTCCTAGAAGCGTCAACAGTATTGATTTTAGGTACATTATAACAACTTTGATGTTATTTGTAAAGTTGCCCATATCATCACATTCAGAATAAAACTGTTACTATTTTGAAATATATTGTACACCAGCATTAGTTATCTGTAGTAATCCCATTAACAGGTATTCACGATCTGTTTCCCCCCACCCCGTGTTTTTTTATGAACAGGAGGCACTTTTGAATAGACAAATGTTTGTTATATATTGCTGAGCAGTAATGTACGGCAGGAATCAGTGTAACATAAGGAGAAAAATAGTTTAAGGAAAATACAAAATCAGGAGAAAGTAATACAAGGGGAAAAGTAATATAAGGAAAAAAAATATGGTTGGTAGACGCCTATGGAGCTACAGATGAGGTTTTTGTGAAGTCAGAACATCAGAAGGGGACACTTGTAGTTGTTTTCTCCATCGTGAAAAGCCGCAAAAAATCCGTAGATACGGTGGGTAATACATTTACGTCCGGCATTCTCAGAGATAGAAATTTATTGTAACATAGGGGTGACACACATCAGGTAAGTTTATCTGTGTGTGTGTCATGCCAGCAGGTAAGCGAAAACGGATAAAAGGCAAAAAAGTCTGCATATTTCCAATCGAACTAATCAATGTTTCATCTTAAGATACTCTTCACATAAATTTTTGCCTAGATTACATCTCTCTTGTGGTATATATTGTACCATATAGCCTCAAGTCCATAATTTGAACGACATATCTAGTTGTCATCTAATATTAGCAGTATCCAAAAAGACTTAACTGCAATTGAACTAAAAATTCTATCTACACGAAAATATGAATAAGTTATCGAAATAAGATCGCCAAATTATATCTGAAATTTATTCGAACGATTGAAAAAAAAGTTCGTTCTGAGATGTTTATCTTAACTGAGTGTACAATAAGAAATTTAGTTCTATTCAACGATATGTATATTTTACAGCTTTCGAAATGAACTGTAATTAACAGTAAACAGGCTGATTGGTCAGAAGCAATATTATGAATATATTTCAGCGTGTTTATCCGAATCAGCTTAAGTTTCTATAAGTATTTGTAATATACATGGAAGTAAATGGCATCAAGGAGACGTTGTCTATTAGGAGACGGTGATCTCAGATATAACGAATGGCGCTATACTGTATCCTCAGTACGAATGATAACTGAAAATTTAAAACGGGGACATTGTTGCGGAGAGCTCCGGTTGTGAAGTGGAGTGGCTGGAGGAGGAACATGCGAACGATAACCAATCTTAATGAATTTTAAAACATTGTATGTAAATCATGTCTCTCTGTTCTTTAACACAGGCAAATTGTTTGCTGAAAGACTATACGTGGGTTGAAATAGCCACAATAGTATTTAGGAGAGCGTTTCGCTCTGCTCCTGCACATTGTTTATTGTATTAAAAAAAGAAAATAACAGAATGTAAATTTCTTGTGACAGAAGTTGCAGAACGTAGACAACTACTTTCATCGACAAGAACAGTTCAAGCAACCACCAAGCACTATCGATTAAGTCCCAGCGATTCATGGTCTTCAAGTATAGTTTCTATGGTCATTCCAAAACAGTATACAAAATTGCATTCACCCTAACTTTCACTATGACTCCATTAGACCCGACCATCTTTGTCTAGGGGTAGCGTCTTCCATTAGTGTAAGTAACACTTCCTAGGTCCTGGGTCCGATCCACACACCTGTTTAAAATTTCTATAAAAATCATCTGCAATGGCGGCGGAAGATTGCTGGTTTTCAGCACCTTTGGTCTGTCAATTAAATTATGAAAGAAGGTGCTGGACAGAGGTACACGACAATGTCTTGCCCTTTGGGTGCGAAACTGCCCCTAAAAGGCGAGAGAACCTGCAATGGTCAACTGCATGAGGATGCAGAAGGCAACAAAAACCAGTATACGCAACCAATAATTGAGTAAGTGCCATAATGATCTCTCCAAGGGCAAATGATCCCATATCAGTCGCTTACTCGTATCTACCGGATGGGAGGGTCAAGGGAAGTTAACCAAGAGATAAAAGCTGAATAAACGATGAAAGGGTGGTGTGGAATGTGAGAAGTCTGAATCCGCTTGGAAAGCTACAATATCAATCTATGTGTACTGGGCGTCAATGGTGTCAAACAGAAAGAATAATTTCTGGTCACATACATTAGGGAAAAATCAGCAGCAGCAGAAAATTGATTAACTGGAGCAGCACTCGTTATGAATAGGAAGGTAGAGCAGAGAGTGAGTTACTGTGAATAGTTCAGTGATGGGTTTGTTCTCATCAAAATCGATAGCGAACCAACATCAACAGCAATAGTTGAGGTACACATACCGATGTCACAAACAGATGATAAAGAGAAAATATATGAAGACACTGAACGGGTAATTCAGTACGTAATGGCAGACAATATTCGAATGAACCTGGAGGACAGGAACACGGTGGTAGGGGAAGAAACAGAAGACAGAGTAACTGGGTAATATATGCTTGGCAGTAGGAATGAGAGAGAAGAAGATACGGGTAAGCTAGTAGTAGAGTATTTATTTATTTGCTGTGGGAGTCCACAGCCTCAACATGATTTCTTTTGAGAATGAAAGTATGGTCCAGGTAGAGTGTATTCTTTTTATTAACTATGCGATTGGCCCCTTTCAATCTTTGGACATTTTCAAGATGTACCCCCGTCCACATATAGCAGTGACATATTTATTATAGTGTAAAATGAGGGTGGAAGCTTAAGGTATCTACTTCAAAGCGACCAAAGGTTGGAATTGGCCAATCGCATAGATAATAAAGAGAATGCAGCATACCTGGTCCATGTTTTAACTGACAAAGAATGAAGTATACCTGGAAAAGCTCTGGAATACGGGACTGCAGGTGGATTACGTCATGGTCAAGCAGAGAAATCAGATGTTATGTAGACTGTAAGGCTTACTAAGGAGCAGACAAAGATACTCGTCAGAGTTTAGCAATGAAGAAGGGTAGACGGAAGAATCAGTGTAGGAGCAACTGGGATACCAAAATACAGATTAATGATAAGATATCTTTAAAGTTCTGTGAGGCTGTTGGCGCTGCAATTCAGCTGAAGGGTTAATAACACAAACAGGACAAACATAGCCCACTGGACATTGGCTGCGAAGAAACATTGCTTCATAGATGAAATTAAATAACTGACGAAAGAAGGAAATACGAAAATATTGATGGAAAGACAGGAAGGCAACAATACTTAGAAATGAAAGAAGTACGAAGTGCTGGGAGGATAAAGCGAATTGGCTGCATAAAAATTGTGAAGAAATTAAAAAAGGAATGGTCGTGGAAATGATACATCCATCAAATAGAAAATACGAAATGGACGTCGCTGAAATTGATAACAAGGTCGTCAGCATTAAGAATGCAATGTGAATTCCACTTTGAGGATACAGAGTACGTATAAATGGTGGGAAAATCGAATTTTTTAATGATTTTATTAATTTCTTAAGTCTTTCCTGATTACATTGATATAAACATTATAGAGTGTCAAGCGAAGAATGACATATAAAGTTACATTCATCTATGCCGCCACGCCCCCTTTATTTCTGTTACGGAAACCGGTATTATTTCGAAAATAACTGTGAATTTTCTGTTTACAGCGATAAGACGTATGATACATTTTATGTGTTGGTAACGGTGCAGTTTTCTCGTGTCTGTAAATGACTATCTTTGCTGGTATTTAGTTTTGTTTCGCTGAAGCAGTTTGTTCACGTGCTACTGAATGTTTGTTGCCCAAGTGTTGCATGTCTTTATGAAAGGTTCAAATGGCTCTGAGCACTATGGGACTTAACTTCTGAGGTCATCAGCCCCGTAGAACTTAGAACTACTTCAACCTAACTAACCTAAGGACATCACACACATCCATGCCCGAGGCAGGATTGGAACCTGCGACCGTAGCGGTGGCGCGGTTCCAGACTGTAGCGCCTAGAAGCGCTCGGCTTATCTTTATTGAAGTACATTTCCTTTAGTGTGCAATAAATACGAACTATGCCACGCATCAAGAAATTCAATGAAAGGTAATTCCGTCCCAACCAGTTCATAAACAAAGCAAGCCACACTAACCAATGTATCAGTTCTTCAGGGAAGAAACTCCCACACGGCACGCGTCTTGGTGATTCAAATTTTTGTGTGAACAATGACGCTGTTTCTAGTAGTTTCGTTGTTGTTGATGTGAACATCTTATCTTTTTTAATAAAGGAAGTGGTGAAATGTAAACAATCTGATGGTGTGGGCTGTCTGGAAATAACTGAACAACAAAGTACCAGGAACGGTTTAGCGTTATAATTAGTTGTTCTGTGTAGACCTTGCACTAAATCTACCCCGAAAATGGCTTCAAAACTTCACAATATGTGAATTTGAAGTTAGTGTTTGTAATGCGTGCAATAGGAAAAGGAAAAAAAGCTCCTCAAACGTTTTGTGGTTTGATGGACCTTCCTCCTCTTCCCAGTAGGTTGAGCATGTACATAAAAATACTTTTAGGCGCCTTAACGGTTGTGTCTAAAGCATCTATGAAACGTGTAGTAGAAGAAACTGTAAATATTAATGGAAAGCGAAAGATAGTGGTCACATTAACCATCATAAGCATTCTCTTTGTGAGCCTGTTATGAATGAAATAAAATCAATTTTTAGAGACCTGAGTGACCCTGTTTTGGTTATTAAATGCCCTCATGGTGGACGCTGAGAATACAAATGAAAGTTTCTACCACTGCATATGGGAAAGATTACCCAAGAATGTTTTTGTAGGACTAAATACATTAAAAGATGGTATACTAGATGCAGTGATGCGTTTCAATGATGGAGTAGTAGGAAGGTTGGAAATTTAGAAATTTTGGCGTAAAATGTGGCTCTAATATGGAAAATCAATTGCTTGCTTGTGACGGACAATGGGTGGGTGAAGCTGAAAAGTTCGCTCTTCAAATTACCAAAGAAGAAAGAAGTGCTAAAAGGAATGCCAAGGTGAAGCTTAAAGGTGAAGAAATGCTGCAGGATGAAGACTATGCTTCAGGAATGTTCTGAGGCATTGGAATATATCTTCATTCACAATTTCGCGCAAGTTGTATTTTTCAGAATTCAGGTACAAATATTTCCTAAAGTTTATAAGCATAGTTGTAATTTTTTTCTGTAACTTGTACTAGGTCATACGCATGTAGTAGACCTAAGGTTTATTGCAGAAACAACTAACTTATAAAAAAATAACAATTTTATTAGGAAAAAATTATAAAAATTGAAATGTAAGATGTGATATATTTTTTTCCTTGTAGTATACATAATAGGTGGAATTAAATAGGTCTACTACATCAGTCATTATGTCATGAATGGTAAAAATTTGGTCTCCTTCAAATGTGCAACATTGGGTTAAATGGTAGCTCAATTTGAGGAAGCACTTTGGAAAAATAATTGCATCAATTTCTTTGTAATTTTTTAATAACCCTAAACAGGTTCAAAAAATATTGATAATACTTCTAATTTATTTATAAACTGTGCTGCATTACCTGATATCAACAAAAATGTGTAAAACATATACATTACAAACAGTGTCTAAAAGGAATTGGGGTTGATATTTACATAACATTGAGCTGCAAAAGTATCCTGTATCCTTAAACACAGATGAGAGAGCAAACAGATGGAAAGAGTACGTGGAAGGCTTCTGTGAGAGGAAGGAATTATCTGAAGACTTGATTAAGGAACAAAAGAGTGTGGAGGGGAGTGTGATTCAATATTACAGTTTGAGTTTAGTAAAGCTTTGAAGACTTGCAATAAAAGAAGGCTGAAGCGATAATATAAAACTTTCTTTCGCAATTTATGAAATCATTAAGGGTAGCGGTAACCAGATATTGGTGGAAAGAATTTATAATTGTGGAGACGTACCTTCTGACTTTCGGGTAGACGTCATCCACACAATCACGAGGGTAGCCACGGCAGATAAGTGCAAAAACTATAGGCACGGTTAACAGCTTATGCGTCCAAGTTGCAGGCAAAAATGCTATACAGAAAAGTTGGAGAGAAAATAGGCGGTGTAGTAGGTGACGACCAAGTTGACTTTAGGACAGTTAAAGGCATGGGAAAGGCAGTTGTCATCCTAAGACTGATAACAAAAGCAACGCTGAAGAAAAAAACAAGATACCTACCTAAGATTTGTCAACCAGGCAAAAGCTTTGTGAGCGTAAACTGTAAAAGATGTCCAAAATTCTGAGGCTATTAGGAGTAAGCTATGGTAAAGGTTAGTATACAATGTATACAAGACCCGAGACGGCAGAATAAGACTGTGAGACCAAGAAGTAAGTGCTCAGACTAAAAAAGATATAAGAGAGATGCAGTCTTTCGCCCTATTTTTCAGTCTATAGATCGACAAGCACAAAAATAGCGGTAAAAGAAGCATTCAAGGGAGGGATTAAAATTCAGAGTAAAAGAATATTGATAACATTCACTGTTGACATTGCTATCTCCAGTGAAAGCCAGGAAGAGTTTAGGACATTCTTAATGGAATGAGCACACTACTAAGTGCAGAATATGGAATGGTAGTAAATCGAAGAAACACGACAGCAATGAGGAGTAAGATAACACCGAGAAACGATTCCGCTATCTTGGAAGTAAAATCACGAATGACAGTCGAAGCACGGAGGACAGCAAAGACACGGGCAAACAGGGCATTCCTGACCAAGAAACGTATACTAGTATCAAACACAGGACTTAATTTAAGGAAGAAGTTTCTGAGAACGTACGTTTGCAGCACACAATTGTATGGTAGTGAATCGTGGACTGTGGGGAAACTGGAAAGGAAGAGAACCGGAGCGTCTGTTACGTGGTACGATTACGAAAATTGGGTACTCTTCTACCGTAGGGAATTAGAAGGTTCACTACGGAGCTGGTGGAGAAAGATACGTATGCAAATTACAAACAAGAAAAGGGACAGGATGATAGGGCATGTGTTGATGGATCAGGAAATAATTCCCATGGCACTTCATGGTGCTCTAGAGGGTAAAAACTGTGGTGGTAGACAGAGATTGGAGTACACCCTAGAAATAGTTGAGGACATATAGTGGAAGTGCTGCCCTGGGATGAAAAGAGAATGACACAAGAAAGGAATTCGTGACGGATGGCATCAAAGATCTAGAAGACATATGAATCTAATAAAGTGCTCATTAGTTTACAGGTAGTCTCTTTGTGAATGTGTTAGTTTTCATGTTTACTTTGTATGCAAGACACGCAGAGAATTCGAGGTTAGGAATATGGTAACAAAATGTGCTTGTGTGCTGTACTTAGATGTACAACATAAATGTCAGGGCATGAGTTTAAACAGATACTGTTCTTACACCACATCAGATCATTATCTTGATATGTGTATTCCTAACTCAAGCGACACCATGATGTTCGTCCAGCAAAGCAACTTTTGAAAATAGTAGCATATGAAATTCTATTTTAGTATTAACTATGTTGTCCGTATTCTGTCCTGCGTCTGTTCCACAGATTTAGTGTGACACTAAAATACAGAAATTTACAAATTTTTTTCACTTCTTGGTGTAAAATACTCATTGTCAGCTTACATTCGTGTTCAGTAAAACATTCAATACTTTTTCCCAAATGAACGCTACCATTGCTGTACCTTACATCAGTTCCCTAGTATATTTTCCCGTTTTTTCTTGTTAAATTTTTATCTCAATTCCGACATTCCTTTGTAATTTACGAAATTGTCTGAGTAGCAATATTCTCATCTCTTTATTGTCCGTTGTAGAGTGCATGCTTATACAATATATACAATATTATTTTACGTGTGAAAGAAAAGTAACATCTATGTTCATCTAGTGCTGATGAAAATTTTATTGCTTGGCGTAAAGTTCCGGTTAACTTTGAAGGCCTTGTAGTATCGTATGTAGAACCAATAATTACTTGTAGATCAAGTTCCGGATACATTTCCTATTTGTACAATTTGCTACCAGTTACATGCTTGTATATTCATTCGTCGTAATAGCGATCGTATTGTATTTTCATGTAGTTTCGGTATAATGTAATGATGAGGAATATGTATGAAAAAATAAATTCTAATAAAAGATGTCGTGTAAAAACTCTGGAAAGAAACAATGTTTGCCTTGTTGAACAACATTTATTTCTGAGAATGAAACACAATTTTGGCACAGTTTGACGAATGATTATAATGGCAAGTCGTGTCCAACAATAGTTTACTTTATGTATATGTGTGTATAAAATGAAATGCACACTACAACAATAATGAGTACAAAAACACACAGAGACTATGTGAAATGCAAGAAACTTAAGAAAGTCTTAATATCTAAGACTAAGTGTCAAGATTCTCGCCTGTATTCTTTGTCATACCAGTTTAGTAGCAATGTCATCACTTCTTACATTCTCTAAGAACCTTAAATAATGCTACAAACGAATGGAGACCAGGTGCATAAAGTGAAGAGGACGCAGTGGAATGGAATAACTTAAAGCGGTCTTCCCAGGGCTCCGTCAAGTGAACTTAGTTGCTCGGATGCACTGCTTCGCCTTTTACCACTTGTCACGCGCGCACGCCCCTGTTACGCGTGGTGCGAGAATTGTCCGTATATACGCGGTGTCACCTCGTGCGCCGGATAGTCACTACTGGCGGAACCTGCTGGGTGTCGGGTAGTTGTCAGGTTCCTCTGGAAGGGCGCCATCAGCCAGGTTCTGCTGGAATTTTGGGTTTCTCGCTTCCTCCTCCTGAAACAAGACAGTAGTGATTATTTTTCAGACACTAAGTGGAACTTAAATTTACTCGTCTTTCACGCGTGAGACAAGGTAGCAGCGAACGATTTGCCTTCTCCTGATATACTTCCAAGATTATGTAGCACAGTTTTACTTGTGAGGCTAAGCAAAATCAAGCAAATCGTTATGTGGGCAAGCAAAGCCTTTCGTTTCCAGATGAAACTGTGCCGATGTTTGCTGGGCTCACTAGAACTCACGCCTTTTTATTACTGTTTCTATTACAACAAACTGACAAATTATATCTTATAATTAACCATTCTGGAGTGAACTGTCCACCCAAAACATTCTCCCAGGATCACTAATTCATGGAGAATGCAGGTATGCAGCTTTGTGGAATTTTGGAAGTGAGAATGACTTACTGATTTATAGATGAGCTAAACTGGGCAGTTTGTAATGGCTAGATGGCATATTGGGTATCATATTGGGTATCATAACGGTCGAAAATCGTGAAGTTCTGGATTATAAAGGGACTCAGGACACGGCACTAAACAGTACGCGTTTCCTGTCACTCACGTCTCCATTAAATGCGGAGACCAAGACTGTACATAATTATGTTAAGGATGTGATGTAGCGACAGTTATCACTCTTTGGAGGTAGTGTTGTCCACCTGTGTAAGGTATGCTGAGGTGTTACCCGATGGTTTTATTCCTATGTTACGCATGCGCGACATGGCGTGTTGTTGTGGGAGTGCATGTAGAGTCGCTAAAGCATAGGCAAAACTACGGATTTTGTTTTTGTCCGTTTCAGAGCATCGGTTGTAATAAAAGTTGATACAGCACTTTTCGACATTAGTTCCTAAATTTAACAGCTGCTGCTATATATGTATTTACTTATAATTTGCAAATACCAGTCTGGCATAACAAATAGCTTACACACCATACAAAAAATCTGTCTAAACATCTTGCTGTCAAGTAGTGAAAACTTTGTACTAACAAAAGTAAGACATATGTCTACGATAATATTCTGATATATTAGTTATTCATTTCAAGTTATTGGTTAATAATATACAGTTCTAACGCTATCAGATTGTGTGACTATGTGAGTGAAGAGTTAACCAGTGAAAAACTTTAGTACGTCAGACTTTAAAAGATGTTGTTGTTGTTGTTGTGGTCTTCAGTCCTGATACTGGTTTGATGAAGCTCTCCATGCTACTCTATCCTGTGCAAGCTTCTTCATCTCCCAGTACCTACTGCACCCTACATCCTTCTGAATCTGCTTAGTGTATTGATCTTTTGGTCTCCCTCTACGATTTTTACCCTCCACGCTGCCCTCCAATGCTAAATTTGTGATCCCTTGATGCCTCAAAACATGTCCTACCAACCGATCCCTTCTTCTAGTCAAGTTGTGCCACAAACTTCTCTTCTCCCCAATCCTATTCAATAACTCCTCATTAGTTACGTGATCTACCCACCTTATCTTCAGCATTCTTCTGTAGCACCACATTTCGAAAGCTTCTATTCTCTTCCTGTCCAAACTATTTATCGTCCATGTTTTACTTCCATACATGGCTACACTCCATACAAATACTTTCATAAACGACTTCCTGACACTTAAATCTATACTCGATGTTAACAAATTTCTCTTCATCAGAAACGATTTCCTTGCCATTGCCAGTCTACATTTTATATCCTCTCTACTTCGACCATCATCAGTTATTTTACTGCCTAAATAGCAAAACTCCTTTACTATTTTAAGTGTCTCATTTCCTAATCTAATCCCCTCAGCATCACCCGAATTAATTTGACTACATTCCATTATCCTCGTTTTGCTTTTGTTGATGTTCATCTTATATCCTCCTTTCAAGACACTGTCCATTCCGTTCAACTGCTCTTCCAAGTCCTTTGCTGTCTCTGACAGAATTACAACGTCATCGGCGAACCTCAAAGTTTTTACTTCTTCTCCATGAATTTTAATACCTACTCCGAATTTTTCTTTTGTTTCCTTTACTGCTTGCTCAATATACAGATTGAATAACATCGGGGAGCGGCTATAGCCCTGTCTCACTCCTTTCCCAACCACTGCTTGCCTTTCATGCCCCTCGACTCTTATAACTGCCATCTGGTTTCTGTACAAATTGTAAATAGCCTTTCGCTCCTTGTATTTTACCCCTGCCACCTTCAGAATTTGAAAGACAGTATTCCAGTTAACGTTGTCAAAAGCTTTCTCTAAGTCCACAAATGCTAGAAACGTAGGTTTGCCTTTTCTTAATCTTTCTTCTAAGATAAGTCGTAAGGTTAGTATTGCCTTACGTGTTCCAACATTTCTACGGAATCCAAACTGATCTTCCCCGAGGTACGCTTCTACCAGTTTTTCCATTCGTCTGTAAAGAATTGGCGTTAGTATTTTGCAGCTGTGACTTATTAAACTGATAGTTCGGTAATTTTCACATCTGTCAACACCTGCTTTCTTTGGGATTGGAATTATTATATTCTTCTTGAAGTCTGTGGGTATTTCGCCTGTCTCATACATCTTGCTCATCAGATGGTAGAGTTTTGTCATGACTGGCTCTCCCAAGGCCAAGTCAGAATCCACATCTGCCCCTGGAAATGTGTTACAATTTAAAACCTGGTTCCTAAATCTCTGTCTTACCATTATATAATCTATCTGATACCTTCCAGTATCTCCAGGATTCGTCCAGGTATACAACCTTCTTTTATGATTCTTGAACCAAGTGTTAGCTATGATTATGTTATGCTCTGTGCAAAATTCTACAAGGCGGCTTCCTCTTTCATTTCTTCCCCCCAATCCATATTCACCTACTATGTTTCCTTCTCTCCCTTTTCCTACTGACGAATTCCAGTCACCCATGACTATTAAATTTTCGTCTCCCTTCACTACCTGAATAATTTCTTTTATCTCGTCATACATTTCATCAATTTCTTCATCATCTGCAGAGCTAGTTGGCACATGAACTTGTACTACTGTAGTAGGCATGGGCTTTGTGTCTATCTTGGCCACAATAATGCGTTCACTATGCTGTTTGTAGTAGCTAACCCGCATTCCTATTTTTTTATGCATTATTAAACCTATTCCTGCATTACCCCTATTTGATTTTGTATTTATAACCCTGTAATCACCTGACCAAAAGTCCTGTTCCTCCTGCCACCGAACTTCACTAATTCCCACTATATCTAACTTTAACCTATCCATTTCCCTTTTTAAATTTTCTGACATACCTGCCCGATTAAGGGATCTGACATTCCACGCTCCGATCCGTAGAACGCCAGTTTTCTTTCTCCTGATAACGACATCCTCTTGAGTAGTCCCCGCCCGGAGATTCGAATGGGGGACTATTTTACCTCCGGAATAATTTACCCAAGAGGTCACTATCATCATTTAATCATACAGTAAAGCTGCGTGCCCTCCGGAAAAATTACCGTCGTAGTTTCGCCTTGCTTTCAGCCGTTCGCAGTACCAGCACAGCAAGGCCGTTTTTGTTAATGTTACAAGGCCAAATCAGTCAATCATCCAGACTGTTGCCCCTGCAACTACTGAAAAGGCTGTTGCCCCTCTTCAGGAACCACATGTTTGTCTGGCCTCTCAACAGATACCCCTCCGTTGTGGTTGCACCTACGGTACGGCCATCTGTATCGCTGAGGCACGCAAGCCTCCCCACCAACGGCAAGGTCCATGGTTCATGGGGAAAGCTTTAAAAGATATTGTTATTTAAAGATGGCTTTCTGTGGGCTTCTAATTTGGCAAAATTAGTAACAATACAAGGGGAGCAACAACGTTCAATGGCCACGGTTTGCCTCAGCCAATAAATAAGTAAATAAATAAAGCGCTGCCCCACGTTCTAGAGAAGACAATCTGACTGCGTAGATTAATGAGCGGCGAGTCAGAATACTCTTTCCATAGAAGAGGGTCGTGTCTCCATCTGCTCTGAAAATTTTGATAAAGCTTTTAATCGTGTATTTTGGTGTCGAGCAGTGTGACAGACGACAGAGTAATGCGATTATGATTCTATGAGTTTGATGATTTCTAAAATTTTTTTCAGCTAAACTGAAACTTACCTTTCTTGGTACAAATGGTATCATCATTTTACATATTACATTGGCGTTGCTTTGAGACACCAGCTAGAACTCTGTAACCTTCGGCAAGTAAATTTGATCTTTGACTACTGTGTGAACGTCTGGTAAGCTCATTTCTATTGAGGTTTCTAATCAAAATGTCGGTAGTTCGATATGGATGCTGACAGTGAGAGCATGTAGTTTTAGTGAACTAAATAGTTTAATTACAGAATGTTGTGTAGCCACCCTCGGCTGCACAAAATTGGTGTCAAATTGACCATGGTTTCGACAGCTCTAAGGCGGCCCTCATCAGAATAAAAATTACATAGGATTACATGTAGTAACACCCATAATTTTATGCAGCAGAGGTGGCTATACGTACGTTCTGTAATTAAGAGAACGCACTGTTGCTGGACTTTAGCCAATAACTATGTATAAAATTTCAAGAACTAAATAGTGTAACATGCTGACAATCTTGAATATTTTTTGTCAGAACTGTGCACTCGAAAAATGTACTCGTTGTTCACTAAGGACATGATGTCAGTGTTTGCAAGTTTGTGTCCAGTAGAGT
This sequence comes from Schistocerca nitens, assembly GCF_023898315.1. Taxonomy (NCBI): domain Eukaryota; kingdom Metazoa; phylum Arthropoda; class Insecta; order Orthoptera; family Acrididae; genus Schistocerca; species Schistocerca nitens. Next base: position 253,573,717 of record NC_064622.1, read on the forward strand.
TATTTGTCGAGGATGTTACCTCATTTTGTTAGTGAAACTGACAATGGAAGAAAGATACATATGTTTAACAGTACATTCGAAATTTTACAATTTTTGTAATAAGTTATACGGGATGTACACATGAAACCTTCCTAATGTGCAAATGTACATTTAAAGAACTATGAGTCGTAGATACTTGCTGTCTGCGGCATCAGATAAAGCAAGTCAGAAAGTCTTCTGTAGGTTTTCCTTTCCCACACGATTCTTTCTGTTCTGTTTCAGGCGATAAATATTTACCAGATATGTCTACGCTTTAATAGAGCTTAATGCCTGTTGGGGTATGCAGAAACGAAACCGCTCTTTGCTTCCAAAGAAATTTCAGACGTCAATTTCAAAGGCAAACGTGGTAAGTAAACACGATTAAGGCATGGTATGATAAGCACCTGGCTACTGGAAATGTAAACATACAGTGAGGGTCTGGCAGACAACGCATCGGATTAAATGGTAGAAGAGAGAGGCTTTCCAAACAAGTGAACAAGCCCACTGATCTCACTTCACCAAGTATCACGAGACTTAAACATATCCTGACCAACAGTTCACAAGGTGCTGTGTAAACGACTTCGTTTGCTTGCTTACTAAGTTCAAATCGCGTAACGACTGAAGCGGATGTATTTTCCGCTTCTCCACGAATTTGCTATTGAGATGTTGGACCGGACTGAGCAAAACCTCAAATATCAACTAAATGTCGTTTCCGTGGATGAAGAAACCTTCCGCGTATGTGGGAAGGCCAATCGCAATTATTTTGCATATGTGGTTCGGTAAGCCGACACTGTTTTTGGGAACATATCAGAGTCCGCAAAAAGGTGACTGAGTGGTGTGCACTGCTGGAAAACAGTATATTTGTATCGTTTTTCTTCTTCGAATAAACAGTAACAGGAACCGTTCGTCTGAAGTGGTTGAGAAATGTGCTGTCCTTGAGCTTCATCCCCTTCAGCCAAATGCGAACGAGCAGGATAGTGAACACTGAACTGCGGTTTCCAATGTTTCCACCCTGATTTCGTGGACTGAACGATTCCTCAGCGCTGGAAAGGATGCCATATACTAAACAAAAGGCCATCACGACCTGCAGACGTATCCGCTCTCGATTTCTTCCAGTTGTGTTACGTGAAAGACATTGTGGATGCCTCATCTGTACGTCACCTTAGTAACACACAGAAGAATTCGGAATGCAACAGCCTACATCATCCCAAACATGCTTCTGCACTCGCAGGTTGAGATATATTGAGAAGCATCAAGCCATTCCGAACATGCACTTCTCATTCTTTTATAAAAGTGTTCTATTAGATTTAGATTAGACCCAGTAACTTTCTAATTCGAGTGACGAGTTTGGTAACAGTGATTGTAAGGATCAAGCCAACTCTATATTCCTCTCTCTATTCTATCTCAGCTTCTGTGCATGTAATGCTAGATTTTTCGCCTGTGTCACCAGAGATCTTTGAAAGTCAGCAGTTACACAGAGCAGGGGATGCGAGCCAAGACGTTCCAATGCGTTATTCTGTAGACAGCAGGAGTGAATTGAGAAGAAGTGCCAGCAGGTGGTAGAATGCACTGATCCAGCTGGACACGGCAGTTACGTGGTCAGCTATTGCTATTGCAGATCAGATGTTGGTCTCGCGCCAAAGAACAGAGCACTAAAAGCGATGACCCACGGAGACTCATTCCAGTAGATGTGTTTTTACAGCTAGATTCTTCCGTCAAAGTACTTTCTCCAGAGGGCAGTGTACTTTAGGTACTGAATTCTCAGAAGGAAACTGAAAAGAGGACACATTCTAACAGATTACTATGTGCCTGCCGGTCCTGAAAGCAGATTAACAATTCAGATTCTGTATTTTTTCTTTCACTGTTCGGTGAAAGTGTCGCAACAAACATGCGCCAAGACCAGATGGAACAGCAGATATTTTCTCTACCCACAACCAAAAACGAAACGTGTTCTCAAAAAAAACAATTAGAGAGAGAAGTCAAGAACCATTTCCTGAAGTTTTGTTTGAAGAAGAATAAACATATGACATGATGCAGCCTCAAAAGTCCGGAATTTTTTGGGAACGTGCAGGGGAAAGGTCAGCCGACAGCAGAATAAGAATATTGCGCTTTTGGTTAGAGCTGGACAAATTTTTTCTCACTGAGAGTGATTTATTATATGAGAATCCAGTGCAGAGCAGACACAGGAGGCACTGCTAGTAGACACCCACTTGCTTCCATAATTTATGAGTTGTCATTTCGTGGCAGTAGAAATGCGAAGAGCACAGATGCTCTGGAGTTGGAGGCAGATGATGCTTGTACGTAAATTACTCGCTACTTGTGAGGCACCTGAATTAGCACACGAGTTGTGTTGTTGTGATGGCATCCATTGGAACCATCCACAGTCCACTCGTCAATTAACACCAATCATATCTGGTGGCATCAGCTGGTCAATAAATTCATTAGCACAATCGCTGTTGCCTACCTACGGCTGTTTGTGATAAATTAATATGTTACGAAACTGATTACGGTCGATCCCATTCCCTGAGATTACATCACCAAATATGTCAGTGTTTATTTTAACTTACTGTCAAGTTTCTGTTGAGTGTTCTTTGCCATACGATCAGCTAATATCTTTGGACGGTCAGCAACGTTAGCTGGGTGGTCACCGTGTCTGACTGCCTGGCATCGGGCTCGGGTTAGGTTCCCAGCCGGGTCGGGGATTATGTCTGGTCAGGGACTGCGTATAGTGTTGTCCTCCTCACCATTTCATTGACACGAAAGTCGCCCAATACGCCGTCAACTGGAAAGACTTGCAGTTAGACAACCGCACTTCCCGAGGTGGAGGACTTCTGACCACCAATGTCACACGATAATTTTCATTTCTATGCAGTGTCGTTCATTAATCTGTGTGCACTCAAAACTTTCTTTATAATAAAATTGGGTACACTTAGGCCAGATAATTGATTTTACAGTTAATGAAGCCTATTTAGCCTATTCATGCCGTCGGCCAATATTAAAATGTGGATATTTCAATACCGGAGACTCAGTATTAGGGCAACCTTTCTAATTAATAGCGTTCATTAAAATACATTTATAGGGTATCTAAGTGCTGTGGGGACGAATATACTTCTCAGAAGCGCAATTGATACAGGTCACTGTACCACTCCAGAGGAAAGCATCAGGTAGACTGGCATTTCGCAACGTTATAGTGTAGGTATTTTACAGTTTACGAAAGGAGCCCATTTAGAAATGTAGTCACACGTTGTAGAAAACTTTTTAAGTAGCTTTGCATGAAGCCACAAGTATCTATGTCTCACAGTTTTCTTAATTGCTTTTGGAAATCGGGGAAGCCTGATGTGTATTGTTCGTGAACTTAATCAGGCGGCAGATATGTGTTGCTTATTGAGGTAAGTGAACAGTGGACAACAAATAAACTGGACAACCACGAGGGTGTGGCGTGGTGCAGCTGATGTACGCACCTGCTGTTGCTTGATGCCTGCATAGATGAGGTCGAGCGACTTCTGGATCTCCTCGGGCACCGGCGGCGGCGTGGGGATGTGCGAGCCCTCGGCGCGGAAGCCCTGCTCGTCGGCCGTGTACGTGATGGTGATGAGCGAGCCGTCGGGAGCCGTGTACGAGTAGGACCCGTGCTGCACCAGCGCCTCCGTGTCCTTGTCGCCCACGTTCTTCAGGAAGCCCGTCTCCTCTGCCACGATGTTGTTGCCCGTCTCGTAGCTGGCAACATCGAGTTTCAGAGGTCAGTACATTGATTCTACTAATTGTGACATAAGCTGTTCACTTCAGATTTGCCCTAAGACAGGAAAACTTTGCGTTTATATCTACAATGTTATGTTTCCGGCAGCATCACGTTTCGTTTTGTTGAATATTGCTCTGCTTAGACTTGTTTTCGCTGTACAGTGTCGGTGCATCTATTCTGCAATTATTGAGTTACGTGCATTCAGTTTGTTCACTATTATTTCAAGAAATAAGCTGTACAGAAACTGCAAATGTTTGCAGCATATAAATCATTTTATGTTGTTATAATGTCTGTAATTATACTCCAAATCTTCTGTGTAACAGAAACAGTTATTTTAAACTATCTGAAAAGGAACCTGTCCCTTTTGTTTCCTGAACAGGAAGAAAAGTATTGTGTTAATGATTTTATATGTACACCATCTAACTTAATCAGAATATTTCCAGAATGAGATTTTCACTCTGCAGCAGAGTGCGCACCGATATGAAACTTCCTGCATATTAAAGCACACAGTTTTAATCTGCCAGAAAGTTACTCAGAAGAAATTGTTATAAAATACATTTGCTGTTTTGCTTTCGGGTGCAAAGACGAGTAAGTTTCTCTCAGGAGTGTTAGTTCTGCAAAGTCTTCAGGAGAACTTCTGTGAAGTTTGGAATGTAGGAGACGAGGTACTGGTGGAATTAAAGCTGTGAAGAGGGCTCGTCACTCATGCTTTGGTAGCTCAGACAGATGAGCAAAGGTCCCGAGTTCGAGTTTCGGTCCGGCACACAGTTTTAATCAGTCAAGAAGTTCCAGTAAATTACGTGCTTGTCTAACAAGCAAACATGGATCATATATGATCATTTCTTTAGTGAGTACCATAGACACAATAAAGGTATTAAGTTTTAATTGAAAAATAAAGATTGCAATCTGCACGATGACGTGTTATGTAGACATGTTTCCCAGTTGCACCTGATACTGGCTCAAAAGCCGATACTGCAATAGTGAAAATAATAAAAATAATACATTCAAGTGTCAGCAATGTTATCTTTTAATGTTCGGTTGTCTGGCCGACACGATTCATTTAACTTATTTCCACAGCATTTCAACATTTCTTATGTGCATTATTGACAATCATACAAGATAAACTAATTTCATCAGCTATTTTCTTCTTTTCATGAAATTTCCAGTCATCTAATGTGCATCTGAATTTCAAAAAAGTTCAAGCTATCTATTTCAGACCTGAATAAGTCGAGATTTTCCTTGTTGTAATTCACGCTTCTCGTCGTTATGTATTACGCAATAGAAATGGGAACCTTTTAAATCAGTATGGTAAATTTGTTGAAACGGATTGTGTTCGTGGGAAGACTACCAACCTTTCTTTCTTTTTCCTATTAAAATTTCCGCTCAGGTAATCCCGAGCGGCTCAAATTTAGACGTGACTACCAGAGAAATGTATAGGTTTTACTCAGAATGTGCCACTCATGGTGCTTCTCTGGAAGTGACAAATGGTTAGCAAGCTATGTGCAAAAAAATCGCTGCTTTTTTGGCGGAATCCTTTTTAGATACTAACGGAAGCAGAGGTGGCAGTACATCTTTTTGAATGGTCTCCATGAAAGTGTGCGCGTGGAGGGGCCCAATTTAATAACTACAAAAAGATGTGAGTGTAGGCTTCGTTTAGAACGGCGCTTCCACTCCAGCGCTCGGCATTTTCCCTACAGCCCTCTGAGCGACCCCCCACCACCGCCACTCTCCCCTCGCTTCCCCAGCCGACTGTGCATCTCGTGTCCACGGCCGTTTGCGCGGAATGTATACTTTGTGATGCCTACACCGTGACGAAACCTGTTCCCGAGCGCCTGCCAGCTGTTCAGCAAGTCCAGCGCTCCAGTTGCCACAGAGTGCAATTGTTATTCGCCGGAGCGCGGCCGAGACCTTTGGCGAGGCGCGGCCGCGACATTCGCCTTGCAGGCGAGAAAACCGGGGCCGCAATTGTCTTGCGCGCCGGCGGTCGCAGAAACTGGTTCAGCTTTCACCTCTGTCTTCGCACTCTGACGCCGGTTCGATTCCCGCTGCCGTACCTACGCGCTTTCCCCATCGCCGCCCGCGCGGTGGCATTTAGGCCCAGTACCATTTCCCTGTTGCGACCCACGCCTCTGACTGTCCGGGTCAGCCGCTGCTCGTCCCTGTGTGACGCAACTCTCCAGTGGAGAGTGAAACCCAGGCTGTCTGTAGCCGTCGTGCGGCCGCCGGCTGCGCGAGGCTGCGGGGTTGCGCAACAACCGGTGCCGCATCTCCCGCCTCCTTCTCTCTCTGTCTTTCTCTCTCTGACTCTCTCTCTCTGTCCATCCCTCTCGCACACTCACTCTCTCTGGGACGAGTCGAAGAGCCCGATTTACGACGGTACTCCCGTAAAGGTCGCGCCGGCACGACTCGCACGCCGTAGCCTCTTGCGTCACCCTGCGACCAACCGCCGTTATCTCGCTAGGAGCACGCCAGGGTTGCGAAGAAGCCGCGACCTTTCGCGCATGAATAGCTCAAGCGATTTAGTATGCTTGTACTTCGCTCATCACAATAACAACTACTCTTCGATGATCAAAATAGCAACTCCCTGCTGGAGAAATTACGGCATTTGATCAAACGGCTGTTACTTCGCGTTAAAGGGTTCTGTCATATGTGAACGACCACAGTGCGTTTCAGCTGCTGAGCCATAAGTGAATGTGAAGATCCTGGTTCAATTACCCGGTGCCAGAAATTTCATCCAGGAATGTTTCTAGTGGGAACAAAGCAAGGAAATAATACAAAAACTATTTGTTAATAGAAGCCCGCCGGTGTGGCCGAGCGGTTCTAGGCGCCACAGTCGCAGGTTCGAATCCTGCCTCGGGTATGAATGTGTGTGATGTCCGTAGGTTAGTTAGGTTTAAGTAGTTCTAAGTTCTAGGGACTGATGACCTTAGAAGTTATGTCCCATTAGTGCCCAGAGCCACTTGAACCATTTGTTAATAACATCTTTTAATAGTCCGCATCGCATTTAAGTAACATTAAGTGATAACTAGCATGAGTCGATTACACAGCTAGATTCAGATCTGTTAAACAGGTTTAGTGTCTGCTTGTAAAACGCCCTCTGCTAACGATTCTGAATGTGCCACGCACTACTAGACCCACTAGCACTGTGCATAGCCTGCTTTCGTTGACAGTTACTGTGCAGCGATACTGCATGCAAAATTTCGGTATCAGTGACGACTTGTTAGATGTGTCTTGTATACGTAACATTTTATCTCAGTGATGTACGCCATTGTTTTATTGAGATCCGATTCTTCCATGTGTGTCCACTGTGTCCACTGTAACAGATAAAAGATGGCTTTATAATAAAATGCAACTAGTCATCACTTAATGTTATTTACTTGCGACCTTGACTGTTAAAAGATTTTATTAATTTTTTTTAACTTTATGCAAAACTCTTTAAATCGCACGTCTAAAGAATCAACTGGAACACCTAGTTATCTAGCTAGCCAACGCGTTCCGCTTATTAACTTCCGAAGTTGCCTACCCGTTCAATTTTCTTTTCAAACGCCCTTTCAGTTCATTGTATCATTGACATCTTGTATCCATTGCATCCATCTTCTACGTGGTCTTCCACGATTTTTCCTTCAGCTGGTGGCCGTTTATAGGTTCCTTTCGGTAACCGGCTATTGCCGATGTGCTTATACCAAGTTCATATTTTGCTATGGCATCGAGAGTAGTATCTGCTTCTCCTGTAATTTCAAAGTACTCTTTAATTTCCGATGTGTTGCAGGCTGAAGATGTGATAACTGCTTCGCCAAAATCCACCTCAATGGACATCAGTTCATTGTTCTCCTCTTTAGGATTTTGTTATTTTCAATATTTCTGCGTCATATGCTATGATACTCTCTGCCATTTGTGTGTACAACAAGACTTTCGTTTTCTTCGTATTTTGTGATTTAACAGCATAGAGTTATGATGGCTAATTACTTTTTCTTACCCAGTTTTATTTGTATTGTCTTGTGTGCTAATTCCATTTGTTGTAAAAGTGGCCCCCAAGTATTTAAATGCACATACATTACATCTTGTAGGATCCTACATCCAATTCCTCTCGACAATCTTCATCTACTACCAATTATTCCCTGTTTTTGTGTTTATTATGAGGCCCCAGTTTGAGTGTTCATCGTGCCGTTCTCTGAACATACAAATGGAGTCGTCATTGTTTCCGACTATTGGGAACGGGTCATGTGTACAGAGTAACGCGTACTGTATTCCTTGTCCTACGTTTCCTTATTCTATTATATTAGAACGAGAATTTTATTGTGAGGGTGCAGATAAGGCAGTATTTCTACAGAATCGGCAGCTCCGCAAGTGTGATAGTATTTTTGTAATCGACAGCGTATGTCAAGAGATCGTGATCTCTGTTGGTATAATGAATGAATAGCGCCGCCTGGATAGCTGCTCTTTATGTTGATGGGCATAACCAATTATTCAATCTGCCAAAGATGTATGAGACAGTTGGACAAGATCTTGTAGCTTAAATTAAGGAAGGCGATTCCTCGATAGGTGTCACACTTCAATTTGTGACCCTTCCTATTGAGTGGAAAAATCAGACCCGCTTTCCATTCTATTGGTAGTTCTTTGGTCCAGATTATTTGCATCGGCCGGTGTAGTCCTTCTGCAAGCTACTCGCCTCCTGCCTGGATCATATCGGCTTGTATTCTTTATTCACCAGGGCTCTTATGATTCTTAATCCATTTTATTAGTGTTTCGATCTTACACAATGTAGATGGGGTGTAATCTGAGTCAGGTGTGCTTAGATAATGGAAATCGATGCATACATTGGGTTCATCACAGATGAGAAATTGGTGGAAGTAATTCTTCCCTCTTACGGCGATTTCACTATCATTGGTCAGGATTTCGTCTGCCGAGTCTTCGACAAACTTCCGTCTGGCCTGGTACCCTTTGATAAAATACTTCACCTTTCTGAAAACTTCCCTCGTCTTATTTCCTCTAAGAGCCGTTTCCACCTCAACGATGATGTCTTTGACGTACTTTTTCTTTGCTCTTCGAGGAAAGTTGCTTGGGTAGCTATTAGAACTTTCTTAAATTGTGCTTCACTCGGCAACAGCTCTGTCTCTCTCACTCACTTGCTCTTGGCTCCCTGACTCAGTTCCAAACTATCAGCGCCTTCCTTCGCAGATCACATTTGCTTGACAACTGGGTCTCGTTTGAACGTTTCCTTTGCTGTGTCTGGCTCTGATCTCCATATGTCCCTCCACTGTCGTCCCGTTTCCTGAATGCTTCAAATCGGCCGTTAAGATATTTGTGCTACATCACTTAAGATGTACAGGAACTTCCCTTTTTCCATTGCATTGTTTATTTATCTGTAAAGCTGAGCAACTTAAATCGTTTATGGTCAGTCACCAAAACGGCAGGCAGCTTCTAGCTCCATCTTCTCTGCTTCTGAGTTTCCCATATTCTAAATGGTTCAAATGGCCTCAAGCAGTATGGGACTTAACATCTGAAGTCATCAGCCCCCTAATCTAAGGACAAGACACACATCCATGCCCGAGGCAGGATTCGAACCTGCGACCGCAGCAACAGCGCTGTTCCGGGCTGAAGCGCCTAGAACCGCTCGGCCACAGCGGCCGGCTATATTCTAAAGACCGACTGTATTAACTCATAAAAATTGCAATTTGTAACTGACCTTTCTAAAATCGTTCAACACGATAATGTCAAAAATCTATAACTAAGGAGTTATTATAGTGCAGAAATTTAAATTTTTTGTGGATCCGGTACCAAACATCCCAAGGCTGGGTGTGATTAAAGTTAACAGCAGGCTCTGGGCGCCTACGGTCATGTGATCTGTCTATTGCCCTTTTCACACACGGCCATTGTAATTACTAACACTCAAGAGATGCACTTAACACAAAATCCTTCAAACCACTGTAACATGAAGGAATATATGTGATCCGCAGTAATGATGACACAGTGCATAACTCCCACCACTTCCTTAAATTATTACCACAAGTACGGTGGAAGCTCAGGTGAATGTCCACCACGGCAAGATGTTCCAATGACCCTCGTCCGTGGCGCAGTGTGCGTTTCGAGCAGCTGTTCACCCGGTTGCCGGTACACCAGGACACGAAAATGAAGTTAGTGGAACAATAGATGTGATTCATTCGACCTGGAGACAAGTTCCAATCGATCCACCACCCAGTCTCGACTATCATGGGCCGACCGTATTCGCACCTGACGATGTAGTCTGGTCAGTTACTGCGGAGACCGATGTTCAGCAACGTACGTCGAGTAGTATGATCCGAAACACTTGTCCCTTCATCAGCAATATATTCTTTCGTCAGATCCGTCAAAGATCGCTGCAACCGCGCGTTAACAGAACGACAAAGCATCACACGTTGAGTGACGAAGCGTTGACGTCCTACAGCTTGTCGCCTGCTAGTGCTTTCACTGTCCTTTCACTGTCCTTTCCATAGATGCTCTTGACAGTGGCACGCCAAATGTTGACAAGTTCCACGCTTTCTGAGATTCTCGCTACCAGGTGTCGGCCCATAACTATCTTTCCTTTGCCAGAGTCGCTTACATCGATGGATTTTCCCATGCTTACCGCGTCAGAACCCAGTAACGCTATGACGTGGCAGTTTCGCGTTAGGCAGTGGTCGAAATATTTTGGCACGGAAATGAAGTACACATTTCCTTAAAAATAATCGGAAGATTGTTTAGCCTACTTTAGATGACGATAAATGGCTCTTGTGTCATATGCATATGCAAGCTTCTTCGGCAAATGGTACTGATTAATTCTTCGAGAACATCTGCCAAGCATTGCCTTAGAATTCGACTTGACTGAATTCCCGAAAACAATGCAACAGAACCGTTCCTAATACGAGGGGAAGTCAAAATACAAAGGGAATTTTGAGAAAAGGGCTGTTAATATTATTGATAGAAAACTGAAACATACATTATTTTTGTACGTAGCCTCCCTACACATAAACGCACTTTGTCGAACGTTTCACGAGTTTCTTTAATCCGTCGGAGGAAAGAAAATTGGTTGCACCCGTAACCAATTTTGTACCGCATCAGTAACTGGAAATCACTTGGAGTCAGCTCTGGATTGGATAGCGGGTGTTCCAGCAATTCGAATCTCAACTCCTTTTTTGTTTCGGCTGTCCGCTTGCAGACTACCATTCCGCAGTTTTCCGCGAGGTTGGGATCTGATTGCAGGTTTCAATTTAGTTCGCAGCTCAATACTTGGCACTGTTCACAGTTCACCTCTTGGGATGAAATGAATGACAACCCCACCTTTCATTTCCCAGCATAGCGTTAGAATAATCTTACTATCTATCGTCTGATATTTAAATCTCTTAACTGTGATGAAGGGGTGTTTCCAAACAATGCACGCAGCCTTACTTTTCGGTTCGTGATGATGTAGTCACGTTTCGTCTACACGAACGATTTGCTGTAAGACTCCATCTCCTTCGCGATGATGTCCATTCCTTGCGTTTTATGCTGCGCAGATAACTTTTTCGGTACTTAACTTCCAAACATTTTGCAAAAATTTAGCCTGCCCCAACTAAAAAATTATCTAATCTGCCCCTGAAAAGGCCATGAAGGCCCAACGGTACCGACCGGCAGCCGCGTCATCCTCGGCCCACAGGCGTCACTGGATGCGGATATGGAGGGGCATGTGGTCAGCACACCTCCGGCCGTATGTCAGTTTACAGGACCGCAGCCACTACTTCTCAGTCAAGTAGCTCCTCAGTTTGCCTCACAAGAGCTGAGTGCACCCCGCTTGCCAACAGCGCTCAGCAGACCAGATGGTAGCCCCTAGCTAGCCCGACAGTGCTCCGATGATGTGACGGGAACCGCTGTTACCACTGCGGCAAGGCCGTTGGCATTATATCTGTACTACCTGAATGAAATTACGCCAATCAACTATAACAGCTTAATACGCGAATAATACCTGTCGGTTATAACTGAAGCCCAAGTACCCACGGACGTCCAGTGCGGGCTGTGACTATCATATCGGAGCGATACTTGATAGATATACGCTGGAAAAGAGTTTGTTCAAACTGTAGCCACCATATGCAAATGCAGCACTGCACAGCATCTCATCGACATTCCGGTGCTTATTTGGAACAAATTGTGAAATTGGAGGTTAATATTAAAATCGACACTGTACTTGTCTCACTCGTTTTACCTTTTCTGCCCACGCCCCTTACCTAACCCATTATACAGTATATAGAAGCAGTTCTGTACGTCTTTCTTGCATTCACAGCGCCAGATTTACACTTCGTGGCGAAATTTGGAACTAATTAATTTCTCGTGTAAATCGATTCCGCATCAACACATCACGGTACCTACTAAGTTCCGGTGCCATATGATAATTACAGACGACACTGGACTTTGGCGATTAGCTGTACTTTAATTATAACTACCCAGTGCGCCATGGACAGTCAAAGCGTGAAATTTTTTGCCACGTAGTGCTCAACACCACATCTGAACCGCAGCCACCCTCCTGAAGTAGACTGCTTCACCATATTTATGATCCGTTTGTGACCTCTCGAAGGATAATGACTGCTTTCATCGCAATTCGTATCATTCGCTTTATTATGTAACGCCACTTGACTCTCCCTTTGAATGAGCTTACAAGCGGAATGAGTAATGAAAGTGTTTCTGTCGGCATTGTGTTGCTCCACAGCAGCGGATTGTCACCTGTTTTTCGACCGCAGACCGCAGCTTTCGTGACCCACGACGGACGCGCCACGCCACGTGGCGCGCAACCTTCACGTGGAGCCGCCCCTCCCAGATCTGTTACAGCGGGTGACTCCACTTTCTCCAACGTCTCAGGTTTGGGAGTGGCCGGACAGATGGACAGACAAAGACGGCATTGGTCTATTGTCTCGCCGGCAGAGGGCGCCCTCCTGCAGAACTGAGAGCCGGAGGCACGTCCTCCATCACACGGGTGGCGCAACGGTCCAGCTCAACAGTGTCTCCCTGCACGTTGATCACCAGTTTCTATTCCAATACTCGGCTCGTCAAAAGTGCAAGTACACAAGGAGGCAATAGTAAACCACCATCGACATTGTTGTTGTTGTGGTCTTCAGTCCTGAGACTTGTTTGATCCAGCTGTCCATGCTACCCTATCCTGTGCAAGCTGCTGCATCTCCCAGTACGTACTGTAGCCTACATCCTTCTGAATCGGCTTAGTGTATTCATATATTGGTCTCCCTCTACGATTTATGCCCTCCACGCTGCCCTCCAATACTAAAATTATGATGCCTTGATGCCTCGGAACATGTCCTAGCCGGCCGGTTTGGCCGAGCGGTTCTAGGCGCTTCAGTCCGTAACTGCGCTCCTGCTACGGTTCGAATCCTGCCTCGGGCATGGATGTATGTGATGTCCTTAGATTAGTTAGATTTAATTTGTTCTAAGTTATTGAGGACTGATGACCTCACAAGTTAAGTCCCATAGTCCTCAGAGCCTCTTAACATGTCCTACCAACCGATACCTTCTTCTAGTCAAGTTGTGCCACAAACTCCTCTTCTCCCCAATTCTATTCAATACCTCCTCATTAGTTATGTGATCTACCCATCTAATCTTCAGCATTCTTCTGTAGCACCCCATTTCGAAAGCTTCTATTCTCTTCTTTTCCAAACTATTTATCGTCCATTTTTCACTTCCATACATGGCTACACTCCACACAAATACTTTCACAAACGACTTCCTGACACTTAAAAAAATGGTTCAAATGGCTCTGAGCACTATGCGACTTAACTTCTGAGGTCATCAGTCGCCTAGAACTTAGAACTAATTAAACCTAACTAACCTAAAGACATCACACACATCCATGCCCGAGGCAGGATTCGAACCTGCGACCGTAGCGGTCACGCGGTTCCAGACTGAAGCGCCTTTAACCGCACGGCCACACCGGCCGGCCCTGACACTTAAAGCTATACTTGATGTTAACAAATTTCTCTCCTTCAGAAATGCTTTCTTTGCCACTGCCAGTCTACATTTTATATCCTCTCTACTTCGACCATCATCAGTTATTTTGCTCCCCAAATAGCAAAACTCCTTTACTACTTTAAGTGTCTCATTTCCTAATCTAATTCTCTCAGCATCATCCGAGTTAACTCGAGTACATTCCATTGGCCCCGTTTTGCTTTGGTTGATGTTCATCTTATATCCTCCTTTCAAGACACTGTCTATTCCGTTCAACTGCTCTTCCAAGTTCTCTGCTGTCTCTGACAGAATTACAATGTCATCGGCGAACCTTAAAGTTTTAATTTCTTCTCCATGGATATTAATACCTACTCCGAATTTTCCTTTACTGCTTGCTCAATATACAGATTGAATAACATCGGGTAGAGGCTACAGGCCTGTCTCACTCCCTTCCCAACCACTGCTTTCCTTTCATGCCCCTCGACTCTTATAACTGCCATCTGGTTCTTTCCACGAACAATACGAGACTGGAATAGAAGGGAGAACCGACAGAGGTACTTAGGGTACCCTCCGCCACACACCTTAAAGTTTTATTTTCTTCTCCATGGATATTAATACCTACTCCGAATTTTCCTTTACTGCTTGCTCAATATACAGATTTTATAACATCGGGTAGAGGCTACAGGCCTGTCTCACTCCCTTCCCAACCACTGCTTTCCTTTCATGCCCCTCGACTCTTACAACTGCCATCTGGTTCTTTCCACGAACAATACGAGACTGGAATAGAAGGGAGAACCGATAGAGGTACTTAGGGTACCCTCCGCCACACACCGTCAGGTGGCTTGCGGAGTATGGATGTAGATGTAGATGTAGATGGTTTCTGTGCAAATTGTAAATAGCCTACCGCTCCCTATATTTTACCCCTGCCTTCATTAAACTGGTTGTATTCCACTGATCCCGCAGAATGATTGGATTCATGACTTCGTTGGAGATAGAACACAACACCTACTTCTTAACGATACAGAGTCAACAGATTCATTATCATTATTGTATAGGGTCCCAGAACTTATACACATGAATATACTCAAATTAAGACTTAAAAATTAATACTTATATATGACAACAAGATCGCAGGTGTTACCTCCTGCAGGTCATTCAGAGGGCACTTCTCCACGATATATCCTATAGTCTTTGCCTATGTACCACAGTAACAAGCAATACTTTCAGATTAATCCCACTTCCTCTGTATGTGGCTACTTGTCCCTAGTATCAAGAGGATGCGGTTGAGAGTCGACTATTCGTGATGGGCGATGAAACCCGGCAGCAGCCTTCGTCCTTAGGTGTGTGTGCTGTGAGTGGACGTTCATATCACTTCTCGGAGACATGGAAAAAGTAACCTGTTAAGTGGCCAAGGTGGCTGGCTTGACTTCACGGATATAGCTGGTGAATTCCGGAACGTATTACTTAGAAATTTCTTATGTGAGTCTGTAATCTTGAAAATTTACACAGCGGGAGGTCATCTGAGATCCAGGAGTATAGAACAGGCAAACACAGAGTGCGAGTAGATCTGATGTATGTGTGCTGTTCTCCCAGCAAGGAGTTCAATATTCAGCAGCTAAGTACACGAGTGAAACTGCAGAAGTACGTAGCGTACCCGAAGTGCTTCTGAAGCTATTTCCGGCTTTTCTGGGGACCGGATTTACTCTTGATCTAAGCTACTTTGACAGTTTCCCGTAGCGTCAGTTAAATGGCTGTGTCAGATCGAAGATGATATACAGTTAGGTAGTGAAAAACACTGCCTCACAAAAGAAGTGAAACAACTAAAGACATAGCCGGATGGCAATGTAAATGTGAACCGGTACTCACAATCGGTAGGAATCTAAATAGTTGTGATTTTCCGTGACAAGTAGAACAGTCACCACAGTGCATTACGGTTCTTCGTGTTTGGTGTTATTAGTAGGCCTAGTACATTGTGTAAGGGAGGTGAGAAGGTTCACATGAAAGACAGATATATGAGTAGGTGACAGAGTGAAAGGCGTATTATTGTGGGTCTCCATTTGACCAGATAGTCTAACTGTGCTGCATCAGGTTTCGGGGCGTTCGTATGGTACAGTGGCTAGATGTTAGACTTCATGGGAACTTGGAGGCAGGCATACTCGTTGTCAGCTTTCTGGTCGATCAAGTCTGACCACAGCAAGGGTGAATCACCGTATTTTCCGCCAAGAACAACTTAGCCCATTCACATTTTCATTGGTCATCCAAGAGCAGCTATGTTCACCCTGCAACGTTCTTTATTATCCTACTGTTCCACACCATTGGTGGAAGACTACCGGCTGCCGTATAATGGGAATAGAATTCTACGCGTAAGTAGCCTTTAACACTACAACACACACAGCTGCGTTCGGTCTGGTTCCTTGACTGGGAAACACTGGACCGTTGCATTGTGTTCAGCGATTATTGGAGGTTCAGCTCTACTCCAGATGACCATTGTCACTCGCGTGATACCGATCTATGGGGAGGTTTATCACCTATCATGCTTTTCAACAGGATAATGCTTTTACACACGTGAAACATGACTATATGAACTGTCGACATGCTTTTGTGTTACGCCTGCGGCCCATAAGATCGGTCGGCGACAGTATATGTGTGGAAGCAGCTCAACGTCCAACCCGAAACTGTGTCAGTATCCAGGATATCAACTACCCATTCCAAAAGTGTAGAGCCAACTTGCCTCAGCAGACGATAAAACGGCTTTGTTACCCTTCCTATCCAAACCAGTGCATGCATCCTGGTCAGAGAGGAACTTCGTATCGATACGTGGGCTTACACTGCTAAGTCCTTGTCTCGTTTTATTGGTCACTGAAATGACATTACAAATCCTCTCAAACCGTGAAGTTTCATTACGGCTCCTTCTCCCCACATCGGAGTTTCACTTCGTTGTCATGCTGTATAGTTATGAGGACCTTCGCGCCTATCAAGTAACACATGTAAATTACTATTTGTGTATATATTATGGAAAATACACTCTTTGACCTCTATTTTACTTCGCCTGTGGAAACTACCATCGAGCGTTCCTCAGGTTACGATGTAATATCCACAAATTTTTAGAAACAGATGCTGCTACGCAGCAACAAATGCTAGGGTGTGCAACACAGCTGTAGGTAGTTCGTTCAGGATCAATCAGAGATAGTATGCATGGTTACACCTGATAAATCAACAAATGTAAAGCTTACTTCGGGAATACTCCGAAGGTAGTGTTAGTGTGGATATCGTTGAAGGCCTCGTGAATTTGTTCGCGAACGATGCTGTTGTCCGCAGGAAGGCTACAGAGGCAGAAGACTTATGTAAATTGCTTGTAAAACTCCAGAGGATCGATGAGTGGTACAGGCACTGGCAGTTACACTTGAACGTAAATATCGTAGAAGCAAGTGAACAGTTCCACTATTTTCTGATTACACTTTTGGGAACAGATCACTGGATATTTTTATATGTATACTTATAGACTGCTTTGATACAGACTGCTGTGAGCTGCTCTCTTCTGCTAGCTTCTTTGTAATTAAGTAGTGTTTGCACCGTACTTCCCCATTTACCTGTGGAATGTTCGATATGATACCTTCTGCAGCTACTTCTAGTGCCGTGGAAGTTATTCCCTGAAGTCGCAATAAACGCACTATAATTTTTTTTCCTTGTCAATTTTATTACATTGTTCGTTTCTTCGCTGATTCTGGGGAGAATCTTCTCATTCGTTGTCTTACTGTTCATCTATCAATATTCTCCTAGCGCACCACATGTTAGGCACCTAGTTTCTTTTATTTTCAGGATTTCCCATAGTCCACGTCTCACTATCGTACAATACCGTGCTCCAAACTTACGTTCTCAGAAATTTCTTGAATTAAGGTCTATGTCTGATACTATTAGATTCCATTTGTCTAGGATACTTTTACTGCCAGTACTAGGCTGATTTTCAGTCCTCATTGCTACTTCTGTTCTTCGTCTAACTCGTGGTCACCAGTTTTGATGTCAAGTTTATCGCCAATCTTCGGATTTATCTCGACTCCTGATATGATCATTAGTCTGCTCATTTTGTACACCACATCTTGTAATTCTTCATTTTCCTGAGGACGGCACTACCATCGGCGGATCTTGTCACCGACATCCTTTCACCCCGAATTTTAATTCCACTTTTGAACTTTTATCCCCGCTAAGCTTCTTCGAAGTACAGACTGATCAGTAGGTGAAAAGGAATACATACTTGAATTACAAACTTTTTCATCGATGGACTACGTTGCTGGTTTCGCACTCTTATTGCTCCCTCCAGTACCTGTACGTTTTTGTATTACCTCTTTCCGTATAGCTTAATCCTACACTACTCATAATTCCAAACATCGAGAACGATTTTCAATTTTCGAACGCAATATCTACATCGATAGTACCTTGGTTATTCACAAATTTTGTATCCGTTACAAATCAAGCCGCTAAAACGACTGTTCGGTGCCTTTATCATTCCTAAAGCCAAACCATTTTTCCATTCTTTTGCATATTGCTGTTGAATGAATGATGTTTTAAGCACATAGTGCCATAGTTCTCACTGTTCCCTGTCCTTGCTATCTTCACTGTAGGAGATCTGATCTGTGCGGCTGGTCCCGGCGGAGGTTCGAGTCCTCCCTCGGGCATGGGTGTGTGTGTTTGTCCTTAGCATAATTTAGTTTAAGTAGTGTGTAAGCTTAAGCTTAAGTCCCATAAGATTTCACACACATTTGAACATTTTTTTTGGAGATCTGATGATATGCCTCTAGTCTCTTAAACTCTACATAGTAAATTCTATAGTCTTGTGGTTGGCATTTCTCTCAATGGAGTACAGAAGAAATGTCCCGGAATCGTATTGTGCTCTGTAAAATCATAATATGGAATCGCTGCGCCCTCTGGATCAGGAGCAGTAAACTCGTTGTACCTACCGCCCGCCTTTGTATCTCTGTTAGTACAAAAATTTTCTAACCGCCCGCAAGATCACGAATAAAGGTGATTTATAAAGTAAGTAAGTAACTTCACATACAATTTATGATTTAAAACTTATAATAGTATTTACTTACTAAATATTCTTTTCTTTAAAAATTTCGTGATAAGCTAAAGAAAATACTTATATGCCTTAACCGTCTACCACCCGCCATGAAAACTGGAGCGCACATTGATCGTAAGGTACCAGGTTGATCACCACTGCTCTAGATCGACACATGTTCCTTAATGAGATATTCACTCTGCAGCGGAGTGTGCGCTGATATGAAACTTGTTAGTAGGCTGTTTATGTTTTCTTACTGGCAACGTTACGTAGCGCTCTGTATGAAAATCACTGGCTGGTTTGCATTGTTGTCGGCTATTGTAGTGTTGGGCAGCTGGACGTTAACAGCGCGTAGCGTTGCGCAGTTGGAGGTGAGCCGCCAGCAGTGGTGGATGTGGGGAGAGATATGGCGGAGTTTTGAAATTTGTAAGACTGGATGTCATGAACTATGTATATTATGATTTTTCAACACTATTAAGGTAAATACATTGTTTGTTCTCTATTAAAATCTTTCATTTGCTAACTATGCCTATCAGTAGTTAGTGCCTTCCGTAGTTTGAATCTTTTATTTAGCTAGCAGTAGTGGCGCTCGCTGTATTGCAGTAGTTCGAGTAACGAAGATTTTTGTGAGGTAAGTGATTTGTGAAAGGGATAGGTTAATGATAGTCAGGGCCATTCTTTTGTAGGGATTTTTGAAAGTCAGATTGCGTTGCGCTAAAAATATTGTGTGTCAGGATAAGCACAGTCTTGTATAATTGTTCAAAGGGGACGTTTCAAACCTCCTGGCAGATTAAAACTTTGTACTGGACCAAGACTCGATATCAGGACCTTTGCCTTTCGCGGGCAAGTGCTCTACCAACTGAGCTACCCAAGCACGACTCACGACCGGTCCTGACAGCTTTTCTTCGCAGGAGAGCTTCTGTAAAGTTTGGAAGGTAGGAGACGAGGTACTGGCAGAAGTAAAGCTGTGAGGAGGGGGCATGAGTCGTGCTTGGGTAGCTCAGTTGGTAGAGCACTTGCCCGCGAAATGCAGAGGTCCCGAGTTCGAGTCTCGGTCCTGTACACAGTTTTAATCTGCCAAGAACTTTGTCACGTTCCTTATTCCATCAGGTCATCAGACAGCTCCTCTCCCTCGCCAACGCTCTTAGTTTCCCTTTCCCACATGTCTGATTTCTGCATTGCATCCACAAGCGAAAGTACTTTTGCATTCTTAATGTTTTTCACGTTAGCTTTTACCATACCAGAAAAATTTTCTCGACTTTTCTTCATCTGATTCCGTTCTAGCAATGACCATTTCCTTTTCGATTTCCTCAAATTGTTCCTGTTGTAATATTGTTTAAGCTTCTTTGACTTCTTATTTATTTCCTGTATTAGTTTGATTTTACGCCATCCTTATTACGTCCGTTGTGGTATATTGCTCTGAAGGTAGCAGAACTTAATTTTGTCTAACTCGCCGTCACCAATTTTCGTGTGAAATTTATTTCACTTTCGCTACTCTCCCTTACTTATATACTTCTTCGGCTTAATCTCAACACATAATGTAATTATTAATCCTTCATTTTTCTTGAACATACCTGTACTTCCTTCTTTCGCCCATTATTTTATTTTCTTTTTACTTGCAATTTCTTCATGATTTCCTTTCTTAAACATGTATTTGTGTGGCTGGCTTCCATGATTCCCTTTTTTAGTGACGTTCAGTCGTCCTCAGTTGAATAAGCTAGTGTGTTATTCTTTATTGCAGTATCTATATCATCAGAGAACTGAAAGAGCATATCATTTCCCGAACTTCAAAAGCCCGTGTCCTAACTTACTAATTCATGCGGATGATTATCTCCTACTTCAAACTACTCTTCGTCTTTACATACGGATTACAATCCAGAATTTTATTTCATGATTTAATCATCTGGTCTTCTCCATGTTTCATATCCCCCCTGTGTTTTTAACAGTGTTTTTATGTATCTTACCCCTCCTTACAAGTGCTAAACTGTTAACACATTTGTATAGCTTGTTTTGAGTTTATTATTATGTTAGCACTTTGCATTATTTTTTAAAGAGAATTCTTCGTAAAGGCGAATCACATTTATGACTGCTTTGGAGAGTAGTTGTCCAAAAAGCAAATGTTTGATGTATAGAATATTCTAGAACTAATATCAGAAAGCACTCTTATAAAACGGTTCTCTGTTTTGGAGATAGGAAAGGGGAAAGAGAATTGTTGTATGCAATGACGAAGATGGTCATTCGCTACCAGTAGAGACAATGTTTTGGCAGGTACTCAAACTCGGCTGTGGTATGCGAAGGTGAAGTACAATTAGAAAAACAAAAGACAATCGTTGAAAAATAGATTTCTACTGGTACAGGAACCAGAGCAGTGCTACATGTATATAAAAACAATGTGGCTTGGACTTAAACTCTGTAATTGCTATACTTTCGTTGTGGCTAGTCTCTCGGCAAAAATTACGAAGTAATTTAACAGAGTTTCGCTATTCCTTGTTTAGCACAACAGAATCAAAGATACTTTGAAGCAGGTAATACACATCGGAGGCCAACACGAGGTCATCCAAGACAATCTACCCCGCAATAGGGCCTATATCTGGCGATTATTTGTCGCGAAAGCCAAAACATACGTGCAAAAACAATGGTGTCTAGAGCTTCCACTCCCCCAAATAATTGGAATTTACCAATAAACTTTATATTTAGCAGTTGAAATGAGTGTCAAATGTTCATTACGTGCTCATAGCTCATTTCCATGAACTGACGCATGGTCGCACAAGGGAACTGGACACTGGTTAACCCCAGGTTCGACAGAATATGTGTCCCTTCAGTGACTGACCAGTGACTGTTGTTCCACTACCGTTTATCTCTAGAAGTTACATCTGCTTACAGTTTACTAGAGCGCATAGTAATGCAGCGCCGTTGATTATAAAATAAATAAATAAAAATGCCTTTGTGTGAACTAATTACAACACCTGTTTCTCAGGACAAACCATTATATCTTGTTACATGACTGTCAAATACCACTATGCAGTACTATTTCATTTTACACCACTATTTCGTGGTTATTTTATACAGTGTAGTGGACATGTGGACATGATAGGAACACATTGCGACAGGAAGATGCACTCCCACTGAGCTCTCGGGTCCAGTTTGTCGGCAGGAGACAGTCGGCGAGTCTCGTAGAAGGGGCGGAATCGCTAGGGAATGAGGCAGCTTTCGTAGAAGTTCGTCTTTGGCCTGCTCCGTGCTTTTGTTGGCAGAGTCGGAGTCTCACTTGTTGATAGCAGAGGACCATCACAGACGCCCCCCAGAGAATACAGGACGATGTTTATGCCTTTTCTGTATGTACATCAAACGGCGGCATGTCATGTGCCAGCTGACCAGTGTGGGAAAGTCAGTTGCTATTGCTCCAAAATTTGGTGTACCCACTTGAATGCATTGCCCTACACCAATCTAGGACTTGCTGCTCCGGATGAGTACCAATCTCATTTTTCTTAATCTGGATTTTCTACACCAAGACTGGAAAATTCATGCTGCGTTATCATGTTTCCGCAAAACAAGCGATATTTTCGTTCATCACATTGGCAACAATATTAGGTCATCCACTCTATTGAGAGTTATTTTTGGAACGTGTGCAGTTGACGGTTGGAACTAAGATTCCGGATGATTCGTCCCCCGACCACCATCTGCTGTTGACCAGCACATGGTAGCTGATTTGTAGGGAAATATTCATGTCGGAACTGCAGTAGCACGATTTATATTCTAAGCAGTTCTTTACTTTCTTCCTTTGCCAAGCAATTTATGTTGTTTAATTGGCTACAATATGTCTTTGCGTAAATTTGTGATTTCATTTAGGCTTTTAGAGAATTATACTCTGAGTAAATGTTATGTCAATTATTTCAATCATTAAGAGGACATAGATATGTTACTCTACGTCTTCATTTAGATTTCGAGATTACCTTACAGCCTCATAACCTTTCCATGGTTAGGTGACCCGCAAATAATAAATGTAGCACACTGTATTCCTCAACTCTTAATGTCACGGTTATAGTGTTCTCGTTGTGCACAGGGCTGATGCAGTACTCACAGATTCAAGAGCTTCATAGCCTCCGCATGATTAAATGAGCTTAATCATTCGTTATATTCCGTGGGAAAGTTATGTAATAACATAGTGGAATTATATATTTCAATCTGAGGTTCGAGAAAATCCTTTTCTGTGTTCTTAAGTGACCATGTAACGAAAATTTTTATTCAGTAGCGGAATATTCGCGGAACACACATATACGCTCCCCATAGATTCAAACATGGGTACCTGTTTTTGTAGGTAGTATACCGACGAGAGAGCATCGAAGCAAACATAAATGACGAAGTTCCAAATTCTTGGTATTAGTTCGTCGACATATCTTTCAAATTGTGAAATGTATGACAGGAAACTCGGGGCAAGATTTTAGTCTAGTTGTGAAGCCTGTTGTTAGTAGCTGGTACGCTTGTTCAGGTATAGTGAGCCAAGAGGGAATAATAAGAGTGGACAACCAAGAACGAAGCGCTCCGGTTAACAATGGTGTAAGACAAATGGTTCAAATGGCTCTGAGCACTATGGGACTCAAGTTCTGAGGTCATTAATCCCCTAGAACTTAGATCTAGTTAAACCTAGCTAACCTAAGGACATCACACACATCCATGCCCGAGGCAGGATTCGAACCTGCGACCGTAGCAGTCGCGCGGTTCCGGACTGAGCGCCTAGAACCGCTAGACCACCGCGCCCGGCGGTGTAAGATAGGGGTGTAGTCTTTCCCCCCTACTGTTCATTCTGTACATCTAAGGAGCAATGACAGAATTAAAAGTAAGGTTCAGGAGTGAAAGGATATCAATGATAGCATTCGCTGATGACATTGCTATCTTGAGGGAAAGTGAAGAAGAATTATATGATTCGCTGAGTAGAATGAACAATCTAATGATTGCTGAATATGGATTTAGAGTACGTCGAAGAAAGATGAAAGTAATGAGAAGTAGCAGAAATTAAAACAGTGAGAGACTTAACATCAGGACTGATGGTGACAAAGTTGATCAAGTTCAGGAATTCTGTTACCTAGGCAGCAAAATAACCAACGACGGGCGGAGTAAGGAGGACATCAAATGCAGACTACCACTGGCAAAAAGGGCATTCCTGGCAAGAGAAGTCTACTAGTATCAAAGATAGGTCTTAATTTGAGGAAAAAACTTTCTGAGAATGTACGTGTGGAGCACAGCATTGTATGGTAGTCAATCATAGACTGTGGGGAAACCGAAACAGAAGAGACCAGAAGCATTTGAGACTTTGCGCTGTAGACGAATGTTGAAAATTAGGTGGACTGATAAGGTAAGAAATGAGGAAGTTCTGTGCATAATCTGAGAGGAAAAGAATAAGTGGAAAACACTGACAAGGAGAAGGGATATGATGATAGGACATCTGTTAAAACATCAGGGAATTACTTCTGTGGTACTAGACAGAGCTGTAGAGGGCAAAAACTGTAGAGGAAGGCAGAGCATTGGAATACATCCAGCAAATAAATGAGGACGTAGGTCGGCACAGAAGAGAAATTCATGACTGGCCGCTTCAGACCAGTCAGAAGACCGATGAACCCCCAAGCAAAAGCTTGTAAGAATTTCGGATGGTCTCCGTCTAACGTAATATCACTGAAACCCTTTCGATAGTTACGAAAGGAAGAAGGTGGATTTTAGCAACAACTTAAACAAAGATATCCCTGCAAGCGTTTCATTGCAAATTATATTTACTTAACTTTAAGGGCCGAAAGAGAACCCTTTACTTTGGACAGTCTTCCTGTTATTCACATATAATACAGTGGATACGTGTTCGGAAGGTGTAGGGAGGGATGGGGACCTACCTAGTCTTGTAACTGCCGTCGGCACTCTGCTCCTTGTCGAAGCGCACGATGGGGATGGGCGTGGTGTAGCGCTCATCTCTCGGGCGCGGGTCCGGCTGTGGCTGGCCGATGGCTCGGGGAGACGGCTGCGGGGCCGAGAAGGGTTGCGGCTGCGCCCCGTCATCCTCAGGGTACTGCGGCAGCGCCTGCGGCTGACCCCTCAGCGGACCGCGCTGAGCCACAGCGCAGGACGCAACAATCGCCAGAACCACCTGCCAAACAGTAGAGCTCCAGTCAACATCCCTCCTGTGGTTGTTTATACATAACAACTGCCGAAAACCCATTCCCCTCAGTCCACCTGGAAAGAATTTGTTATAGAAGCCCTGAGTTGTTAGATTACCCACGAGTTTAATTTTTTTACAGTGGTCAACACCTTTGACCCACACTGACAAATATTCCGATTCATTTATTTTACGATGATTTGTGGTCCTGATAACCAAAGGCATCGACGACAAGTAATACGAATTACCCCTATCTCTATTGTACACCTCTGTGATCTGAAATTTCCGATAAGCTA
Source organism: Schistocerca nitens (assembly GCF_023898315.1). NCBI lineage: Eukaryota > Metazoa > Arthropoda > Insecta > Orthoptera > Acrididae > Schistocerca > Schistocerca nitens. Next base: position 253,598,904 of record NC_064622.1, read on the forward strand.
TGACGTTATGGCTGTTAAAATTTTCTAGGCCAGCAACTTTATCGATTTTCGGACCACGTACTAGTGCAGCAGTGACCTAGCCATTACCGTGCTGCCTGGCATCATTGTTGATAAAGTGTAAAGTTCAAATCTCCACCATAGAAAACTGATGGACCATGACCTAATTTGGAGTATATATGAAAGTTTATTTTGCAGAAACTGCTTAAGAGCTACAAGATGAGGAGTAAACATTGGAGGAGGAGTAACTTTATGCGAAGAATTGCAGCTCTGAAAATAATGAAAACTTTCCTTCATCGGACAACATACATTCATCACTGGGAGAGCTCTGTTTGGATACAGTAATGACAGCTATAAATGTGCAGACACTATCACGCTGAAGGATTGGCTCTGAGCACTATGCGACTTAACTTCTGAGGTCATCAGTCGCCTAGAACTTAGAACTACTTAAACCTAACTAACCCAAGGACATCACTCACATCCATGCCCGAGGCAGGATTCGAACCTACGACCGTAGCGGTCACGCTGTTCCAGATTGTAGCGCCTAGAACCGCTCGGCCACCCCGGCCGGCGCTGAAGGATTGTTAGGGTCTATCGATAAAGGTAAAATTCCGCCGTTGTGCGATATCTACTGAGCACTGTTGACCTCCATTGGGCTCCACACTTCTACTGATTTTCACAACTCTAAGGGGAAACTGTGCCCATGATTGAATGTTATGTGTAACGAGGTAGAGTCCCTACGCTCAAGTCTTAGTGAGTGCATCTTGTAGTTATTTTCCTGTAAACCTTGTCCCACAATTTTGGACCTCAGGGGCACATTTACGCGTTGACATACTTGTTCATTGTAAGAATAATATAATCGCGACCCCTCAGAAAATAGCTCCACCCGACATCCCCCGCCTCAGCCACTGACACATTCGTATAAAATATTAACACCTTAATTTTCTGATCAAAAGTATCCAGACACCTATTAGTAGACTTTAATATTACGTGTGTCTACCTTTCGCCTTTGAGATGGCTGGGGACACTTTCAGTGAGGAGTCAGTGTCTGTCAAGGATTGGCAGACCGTTCTTAATGAAGACCCAAATCCAGAGAAGGCATACTTGACGCCGGAGTCTGGAGCGAAGCCGACATTCTAACTTATCTCAAAGGCGTTCCATTAGTTTCAGTCCGAGACTCAAGACAGGATAGCCGATTTCAAGTATGTTATTTTTCACAGACCGTTCCCTCAAGGGTGAGTATTTAAGAGAGGATGCGCTGACATGCTGAAATAAACAATTATCGTCACCGAACTGGTTCTGTCCTGTACGCATTACATAGTGCTGTAGAATGTGTTTACATGCTTCTTCATTAAAGCGTTTTCTTAAGCGCTGTATGAGCACGACATCTTAAATCACGAAAAATACTTCCCCCGTACTTCACATTTGACACTACGCGTGATGGCAGTTACGTTCTTTGGCCAAACCCAAATCGGATAGCCATAGTCTGTAGTGTGATTAACCACTCCGTATCACTCGTGCCCAGTCAAATGGTTCAAATGGCTCTGAGCACCATGGGACTTAACATCTATGGTCATCAGTCCCCTAGAACTTAGAACTACTTAAACCTAACTAACCTAAGGACATCACACAACACCCAGCCATCACGAGGCAGAGAAAATCCCTGACCCCGCCGGGAATCGAACCCGGGAACCCGGGCGTGGGAAGCGAGAACGCTACCGCACGACCACGAGATGCGGGCACTCGTGCCCAGTCATCCATGTCACTAGCGTCGCTTTTTAAATCAAGCGTCGCTTAGCATTGGGTCCACAAGAGAACTGCTAGACTACTGTAATTCATTCTTTTCAGATGACTACGCAGAGTCATTATGTCGGCTGGACTGCTGGTATCTGGAATGAGTCCTTCCACCGATTTCATGCAATTTTTTTACAACGACTCTCATCAATGCTGGACGCCTATTGTCTGTCAGTACATCAGGTTTATAGTTGTTCCTTTGCCTTTTCACTTCATAATTATATCTCCAAAAGTCGTTTTTGTTAGGTTTAGGAAGGCTGAAATGTCTCTGATGGATCTGTTGCTAACTTGCCATGAAGTGACTACGTTTGAGGTCTTTGAGCTTTCCTGACCGACACGTTCTGCTATTACTGCTCTCTACTCGCAACACAATACTGAATTTTATATTGGTTGGCTCCACCTATCAAGTTGTCTACTGGTCAGTCCGGTCTTACATACTTTTGATTAGGTAATGTATGTATCGCTTTCCCACGCTGAGTGACCAGCTTCTAACGTACCATTATTTCGCAAAGCCACTAATTTTGTCAGTGACGTTAGCACTTTAATGTATAATCTGAACTTGTATCAAAATAATACTTAATGCCAAACGCAGCCCATTCATTACATGTGCTTCAGCGTTTGTATAGTATAGCCCCTTATTAGTCACGTGTGTAGTTGACTTACCTCTTTGAGTGAAATAAGGAAGTGAAAATATACTGCAAACGGCCACAAATAGGCACATCGTACAAAACATTTATCACCCCACGAAGATATCATTTCAACACCTTATAAAATCCCCCCTGTCCATCATAATGGCCTGAATATGACTAGGAGAAATGTCCGTAAGTCTCTACAGATATGTCACATCCGGATGAAGCTGTTCGTTGCAAACAAGATCTCGTAGAGCTATCGAGGTTCAGGAAGCTGAGTGATGCGTTTCAGCCAATGGTCCAAAGAGGATCAGAAAATTTCTATGAGATTAACTCGAGTGATTTAGCGGGCAAGTTGGAGGTGACGCAGGCTACTTGAATGTTTCTCAAACTGGGAACGTACGATTGTAGCCCAGAGAACACGACTGTTGTCATCTTGGAAGTGTCTTCAGGACACTTCTCATGGAGATACAGTTGAAACGAGAATGTTTGGTCAGCGAAACGTCGACATAAAGATCCCAGTTCAGATTCAAGGTAACCTGGACGAGCAGGCCCAAGTCATAGAGTGAAGCGCTAACTTGAACTGATAACATTAAATCGCAACGTTGAATATGGACCATCGTCATCTGTAGAATGGAATGACGACAATGAAAACGGTCACCTTACCACTTGGCTATCCAGGCATGATTCACATCCAGTACCAGACACAGGGTTGAGGATCTATCCATGAGTCGTGCCCTGGTAACCAAATGGTAAGACGACCGCTCGCAGTAAGCCGGAAACCTAGGTTCGAGTCCTGGTACGGCACAAATTGTCACTGTCGTCTTTCTATTGTAATACAGCTGACGGTTGCCCATATTCGCAACAGCGAACACGTTTCATATCTTTCATAGCGGCTCTACTCGCCGCAATGCCTGTTCCTCTGGACATGCAAGCACATCCAACGGAGCATTGCTTCATAATTCGGAATTAAACAGGCATTGCAATATTGTATGTATCCACCGACACCAGGCAAGTGATTTTCAATGTGAGGGTACGAGTGTCACAGTAAACGTGAAGTGGCTCATCTGGAACAAGCTACTGTACTCCTAGGAGAGGTTCCATGCGGCGACCGTAGCCGCGTTAGTCGCTTCGAGAGAAGGCGGCATTGCAGCCTGTGGTATTCAATCTCGACGCAAATTCTTTCTCGCATCGTCAACGTGAGGGTATGAGTGTCACAGTAAACGTGAAGTGCCTCATCTGAAACAAGCTCCTGGACTCCAAGGAGAGGTTCCATGCGGCGACCGTAGCCGCGTTAGTCGCTTCGAGAGAAGGCGGCATTGCAGCCTGTGGTATTCAATCTCGACGCAAATTCTTTCTCGCATCGTCAACGTGAGAGTATGAGTGTCACAGTAAACATGAAGTGGCTCCTCTGAAACAAGAAAGGTCTCACCCGTACGGGAATATGTATAACAGATGTACGAATACAGGTTATAGACACATCGTTGACGACATTCGGAGGGTTCGGTATGGCCGTGAATAGTGGTATCGTGGTACAGATGGCCAAACGGTAAGGCTACCGCTCGCGATAAGCGGGAAATACGGGTTCGAGTCGAGGTCCGGCACAAAGTTTCGTTGTCGTCATTCCATTCTACAGCAGAGGGTGGTTCATACGCGTAAATGTGAATACGTTCAACGTATTTTATGACGACTGTAGTTGCCGCAGTTCCTGTTCCTCAGGACATGGATGCATGTCCAAAGGAACTTTGCATGGTAATTTAGAATAAAACATGCACTGCAATATCGTCTCAGGTGATAAACTGTGGCCTGAACGACTCTCTCCACAAGCTGTGGGATAAATGATTCATTGTACTTTCGGTGTACTCTACCGCCTTCATTATTTGTAGGCAGTCAAAATCTCACCCGACCACACTACCAGCCTCCAGTCAGCTATACTCTAGTTTCTTTGTCGTTTGTCCCATTAAAGTGTGGGATTATTTGCTGCTGTAAGAATAGGCATTTCTGATGTGCCCAACTTCTGTTTAATACAATAACCCCCGCAAAGTACGCTCGGGGTTAAACTGGAATGGACCTACTTTCATTGGCACCAGCTAACCCCATTGGTTCTGAAAGCGACTGCCATTGACGAGGCGTGCCCTTTGTTCAGTCCTTGTCGGTTAGCACCTCTTTACGACCACTGTTATTATTTCGTCTTACATGGCCCCGAGCTGTACACCATTCCTTGCACACACGTCGGACAGTCCACATCAATACACCAACAAACAGGGCAACTTCATTCACATAGCGATAATGAACGATTTCTGCCTTTCTGTAACGTTGTCCCATGACTCGAGCCGCACACACAACATATATATATATATATATATATATATATATATATATATATATATATATATATATATATATATAAGGGATAACCAATTTAGTATTGGAGGGCAGTGAGGAGGGTAAAAATCGTAGAGGGAGACCAAGAGATGAATACATGAAGCAGATTCAGAAGGATGTAGGCTGCAGTACGTACTGGGAGATGAAGCAGCTTGCACAGGATAGAGTAGCATGGAGAGCTGCATCAAACCAGTCTCAGGACTGAAGACCACGACAATATATATATATACGCATGATCAGACACTCACACTGACATGAGCGCTTGTGGGTCAATTCTACACCACGGCTCCAGCGTGTGTCACTAATATTTTGTCCTGTGAGATTAGTTTCTCAACTAAGATATTCCAGTTCTCCTGACTCCCGAAATATTTGGGCCATTCAGCTGGATCTCTCTATGTCCGTCGTTGTAGCAGATGGTTAAAAGGACGTCAGTTGTTCAGTATGAAATGAAAAGTAAAACACATGCAGCCGTTCCTTTTGTGTTCCATTTAGTTACACAACCACTTTCATTTTCCATTACACCATCTGCAGGCCCCATGATCAACGAAAATTCGGCCGAAGGTACTCTCGTGTGCAGTCATAACAGGAGACAATGTTAAATAACTGGAGTCTGTAGATCTATGGTTGTCACGACAATATTCCTTCCTTCATCAATTTATTATTGGTTCCTGTTGTAATTGCAAGCGAGACTGGATTCCTTCCAATTTACGTTGCTCAGGGCGGCTGAATATGATATAATGGAACAGCGAAACTGGTTAAATGCAAAAGATACGGTTGCAGGTACTTTAATTTTCATTTCATTCAGCTGAATTGTTGCTGGCAATAGCTGCTTGAGACAGGCAAAGAGGTCTTCAACTACAGCGGTACCTGATATTTTCCTTTTGTTTAGTGTCCCAATGTTCTCTTGATCTGGAGACCCTGTCCAATGTGAGGAGCTGTTCCGGCAATTCACCTGTACTATTAGGGAGATCAGACAGCTAATCTGCAAATTTGATCATTCCACAACGAAGCTGACGATCAAGACCTGTTATCATAAAGATTTTTCTCACTTTTTATTAAGACAATAAAATAAATACTTAGCCTTCTTGAACCGTTACCGATTGTAATCGCCGAAATGGTGTCATATCAAAACAATTGTACCAGGCAGCTAGACTCCACGAATCATGAATTCTGGCCATAATATGCCAAACGAAGACATATTGTGATACAGGTTGGCTGAGTCAATACTGATCCATCAGTTTCATCATGGCGTCAACTCAAATAGTCTCAGTCATCTTACATTTTATTCAATATAAACGGTCCAGTCACATTAATCTAATGCCTGTGTTCGATGTTGACGAGCAATTGCTACTCAACGACGGCAGGTGGCACCACTGGTAGTAATGTGGTGGGTGGTATAGAAAGTGGATCGGGGAGACGCAGAAAATGGTGCAGTCGTTGTCGTAATTCGGAAAAGAAGCGATTTATCTGACGTCCAAAAGGGTATGTTCAGTGGCTTTTGGACCACTGGTGGAAGAATTTCCAAAACTGCTAACTTTTTAAACTGTTCATGTGCTGCCATAGTTAAAGTATATCGTGCGTGGCAAAACTGCTCTATCCAAAACTGGCGCCGAGGCAACTGCGGTGCACCACCGGCTATAGATGACACGGGTGAACGACGGCTGTGTAGATGTGTACGGGCGAATAGACGTACAACTGCTGTGGAACTGACTGCCCAGATGAACCAGGGTACCAACAGTGCCTCCTCAACAATCGTTCAGCGGACTTTGCAGCATGTGGGACTCCGCAGCAAGTGACTGGTTCACGCACCTATGATGGCTGCTGTTCGTCGGCCACGAAGACTGGACTTTGCATGCCATTACCTCAAATGAACGTCCACTTAGTGGCGAAGGGGACCTTTAAGTACGTCACGTTATTATGCCGCATCACACAGAATGTCTTTGGCATGTACGGCACTGCAACAGTCGTCTGAAGGGGTCTGACCGAAGGAGGAAGCGTTATGGTCTGGAGGTTGTTTTCTTGGCATTCGCTGGGTGATTTCGTCAAGGAGGGCAATGCAACACGTTGCACAGCTCGCGGCGTGCTTGCGTGTGTGTGGTTCAGTGAGCTCAAGGATGAGTTTACTGTACTGCCCTGGCCACTGAACCCACCAGATCTAAACGCAGTCGAGAATCTGTGGGACCACATCGATCTGGCTGTTCGTCCCATGGATCCCCAGCCGTGAAACCTAGTGCAGCCGACCACAGCACTGGAGTCGGCATCGTTCCATATCCCTGCTTGGACCTCCAGAACCTCAGCGACTCTCTTCCGGCACGTCGGTGTTGCGGAAGGTGGTTATTCAGGCTTTTGGCAGGTTCTCACATTAATGTGACTGGACCGTGTTCTTATATCACTGTTGGAAGTATGAATTTCATTGTATCGGTGACGCCAGATAAAGAGTAAAGGAAGAACTGACAATCCTGGACGTGATCCAGAAGTAGATGCGGCCAGGAAGCGCTGGTGCATAGTCTTCAGTGTGTCGCGGACTTCTGATCTGAGTTCACTACTACATTTTTCAGGAACATTTCAGCGTATTTGGAATGATCTCCTCTATTACTGAAGTAGATGATCCCAAATGTACTATTGCTACTGTATGAAAGTGAGCTATACGTCTGCAGAGGTTTCATTCCATAGGGATCGAAACGAAACAGCTGGCCCATATTGTGCTAGGCTTGACCCCACGTGGCTTTGCGTGGCTTTCCTGCGGAGGCCACATTTCACTCACCAACAGGCGATTAAATATTTGCCTTTTCTTGCGAAATCCTTTTGCCTCTTCTCTCTTCCCTTTTATTTCACCAATAGAGCTCTGTGGTAAGTCATCGTTTGGATATAATGTCGTATTAAAAAAAACTAGCACTGAAAGTTCTTAGAATGACATATTACGGTTTTGAAAGATGGAGAAATGCTCTTGTTACATGTCTGCGGCTGTGGAAGGGAGATCTCAAAAAGAAAAAAGACTACGTGTCAAGCTTATTCCGTTCTCAGCCGTAAGGGTTGTGTCTAGATTATGGATGAACATAATTTACATTTACATGATATCAGGGAATGTAGGCATTCCCGGTGATGTCGATAGGGGAAACTTCCTCAGGTTATCAGGCTAATCGTGACGTCGATTACGTACGATGATATAAAATACACCCTTCCTTATTCGTAAATACATAACATTTCAGAGAAACATATAAGGAATTTATAACTATATTTTTATCATTAAGCTTGCGTTCCTTTCTTCCTGTTGTCATGTAATTATCGACTTTTGTTTGTATGAAGACATACTTTCCATGATATGTAGTGCTTAGTAGTGAAGTATTTTAAATATTAAATTAACGAGGATATCTTAGTGGCTTAATGCACGTCATGGAATATATATACTGCGGGAAATCACGGAAGGAGTGTATAGAGGAAAAGGATTTAATCCTTTGTATTCAGTCACAATTAGTATGGCATCTTGACGGAAAACAATGTGTGTACTTGTGCCAGATGTCTAGTGGCATATGCTCCACTCGTGCATGATATTTGCAGGCCAACTATTTTATTTAGTAGCCAGACTTTTGTACGTGACTGAAGTAGCCTACATATTCTGAGGGCGAGTAAATGTCCATAGTTCGTATGCTCACAAAATTAGAAATGTTACGCAGCCACCAACACTAGACAACTAAATGGGTTGTGGGGCTGACGGCATGTCGACGATCACAGTTTGATTTTATGTGGATACGATTAGCCGCCTTCATTTAACTAAAACGAGGATTTGTCCAGTGAAGAACCACTGCGAAATATGTAGCACCCGGGGTGTTATATCAAGATTATCTTCGATGAACACGTGCTCGGTTCCGTCATAGCGCCTACAATAAAATACACTGACTTCAGCATTAAACTGCCCTTATGTTTCTGACTGAGTCGTTTTGAGGCAGATGATCTATTGACAATGACGAACATGTCCTGAATGAGCGTTTCTCTGTACAGTAATGATTCAGGGAATGCCTCCTAGGTAAGAAAACGCCTAAAATCTGCACCCAGGTGGTCCATATCCCAAGCGAACGAGTATTAATCCAGCAGTTAGTTTCGACTTGTACCAGTTCACTTCCCTGTGTAGCTATGAGTGATTCATGCTGCAGCGAAATTACACCAAATTTATTACAAGTAAAGTTACATCATTAACGGTCCGAACGTTTCATATGCAATGGTGAGACTTCATAATGGCGACTGGCGTGAATCTTACAACGGAGGCAACGAAAGAGACCCGAAATCACAGAGACGCGATTAGAAGCTGCATCAAACGCCTGAAGTCGGTCCCGTAAACGAGTTGTGCTTACTCAGTTTCGTATCAGTACTTCTGACCCACTTCTGCGAAATTTTAGGGACATCTATACTTGCGTTATTGACGGAGAATCATGAGGCAATCACGCCTAACAGTAGTTTCCTCTTCATGACAGTACTGGTGAAAGTTAGATGTAATTATAATCTGAAATTAACGTGGGTTTGAAACCAAGAAAAGAAAATGTTTTCAAAGCTACGAGTGCGAAAGACCCCGAGTACCTACTCAGGATTACTAACGACTCGCATGCGCTGCCCAGTTCATTGACCAGGAGCCGGTTCGCAAAGCGAAGGAGCAACCAACGACTTTCTCCTACAGATTCCCTGATGCTTCTCGGACCGTAAACAAGTCTTCTATGCGGGGAGACTCCTTTCGGCTTCTCGCATTAGCGCCTACGTGCGTTCCACTTTTGACGGAGAGCGACGGCGTGTTTATGTCTACCAGCCTGGTCAATGGAAAGTAGTTGACTGACAACTTACGCTTTTCAGACCGTTCCCACAATTATTTTTTAGACAGTTGCTGCAGTTGTACATGACTCTCAAATCAAAGAAAGTAGAGCAGTGGCAGGGAGAAATGTGACTGTTTTCAGTATGCTAATGCTGTATGCAGTTCTAAACAGGACTGAAATTCAGTTATACAATCATTAACGTAAATATTGATTTAAGAAGTACAAATGATTAACTGAAACTTTCTGGAGAATAAAAACTGCGAACCGCACTGGGACTTGAACTCAGGACCTTGCCTTTCGCTGGCAGTGCTGTTATCGACTGAGCTATCCAGTCAATATTCAGACCCGAATTTACAGCTTTACTTCTGACAGTATTGATTCACCACTTTCCACAAAAAAGTTGGTAAGAGCATAATTCACTAAAAGCAGGATTTATGTTCGTGTCCGAATGCAGTTAATAATTTTCTCCTCTCTTCAATTCTGAAAATAACTCTGACTCTAATTCAACTGCATTCTGAGGGGAGATTAGCCATTCGAAACTGTAAACCGTTTTTGGTCACTCCTCCTGTTATTGACACGTATAAGTAAAAATTAGGCACCTGTGAACGACCTTTCCATAACTCTTCCTGTAATAACGGTGAATTGATGATTTTGTTCATGTAAAAATAAACAAATATTTCTCCGGTATAATCTTGTATGTTAGGGACTCAGGCACTTCCTATTCCTCTTTTTTCACCGATAAAAATGCTCGCATACAGAGTGTATGAGTATTAAGCCACTGTGAGGCTCTATTGCTGGATATAAACTTAGAAGTGAAAACGTCAGAAAGGCGAGATCGCCTTAGTACAGCATTTGTTTCGATTACCGATTTCTTCAACTAATATTGTCATCTTCGGATCTTTTGCAACAGACTGCAATGAATCTCGACCATGTACGCATTATACTATATATCTAGGACATGCTGTCTGAAGTTCTTAATTCTAATTTTATGTTAAACTAGATCGCCTCCATAGTACAAGTATGTCAAACATTATGGAATACTTTTAATAGGGGTCGTTGGGTAGTTTCTTGGTATACTATCGACCACAGCGCTCTTTTACGTCTTCCATAGGCATTATATCGTTCCTAACTTGAATTCTAAGTGCGAAGGTATCTTTCATTCATAAGCATCTTCGTTTCTTAAGATCGTAAATTTCTAAGTAATCATTACAACGAGATTCTATTTGTCGGATATAATCGGTGTTTCCGTGTACACGAAGGCTGGGCAACGATAGCGCTCCTGTCTTAACCGTGTATCGAAGTCTCCTGAGAAATCGGTTCCTAGCCCATATTATTACTATGATGAATGAAAGTAAAGATGGCCTATGTTAGTGATGTATACATTGGCTAAAAGATAATCGTGAACGTGCCTTACCTTTCTCACTATCTTAACAGAAAAATGCACAATTTCCAGCTGACCAAATACAACTTGCTATTCTTTTTCTTACGAAGTATGATCTGCTTGCGCCTCACAGGCTAATTTTAACTAAATAATTTGCAAGTGAATGTTTAATTTCTCTTTGACAGCGCCCGTTTCAGTTTCTTAGGGAGGGGTGAACATTATGCCACGATCGAAGAAGTGCTCCAAGCACTAATTACGATCCCTCCCACCACGCTTGTTACAGCTTGCACTTTCAGTGTGCGAAATTGCTGAGAATGATTTCTCAGGAGACTTCGATACACGGTTAAGACAGGAGCGCTATCGTTGCCCAGCCTTCGTGTACACGGAAACACCGATTATATCCGACAAATAGAATATCGTTGTAATGATTACTTAGAAATTTACGATCTTAAGAAACTACAGGCGATGACACAAAATGCTGAAAAGACGGAAACTGGTGTTTTAGTCAGAGAGATATTGACTGACCTGTAGAAAGTTTTTTGACTTTGTTGAGTATATAACATAATTAGAAAACTTAATTAGAGTATCATATTAAGAAAGAGTACGTAGCATTGTTTGTATCCACTGCACAATAAATGCGTACGTATATATGAAAGATTCTTATATTTGATAAATAAGGAGCCCAGAACTCTAATATTGTATGTACTTTTGACCAGGTATTACAAGGAAAGATGCTATACCTCGAGTAACAGTTGAGGGATGGAATCTCAGGCTGTCTGTAAATCTACTATGGCAACCAAATTATGAAATTTTGGGAAGAACGAGAGCAGTAAAGCCGATAAATTGCAAGAGGAGACAAAGACTGACATATACAGGGTGGAAATTATTGAACTATATGAAAAAAATCATAAATTACTTACTAACAACGGCATGCCCTCACATTATTCAACATGTATACGTCACTAAATATATTCGGATTTAGGTTATGACATGTACGATATGCCTGCCATCATTGGCAATGGTGTGGCGCAGACGAATAGCGAAATTCTGCATGAATCGCTGAAGTGTCGGAACATCGATGCTGTGGATGACCTCCTGAATGGCTGTTTTCAGTTCAGCAGTGATTGTAGGATTATTGCTATGCACGTCTTTAATACGGCCCCACAAAAAGGAGCAGTATGTTTCAGACCGGGAGAACATGGTGGTCAATCGAGGCACAGGCCAGTGGCCTTTGGATACACCAGGGCGGGATCGAGCTCCAAGTCGCATGAACCACATCCTGTCGAAATCAGGGGCACTTTGGATAATGGGGATGAAATCATCTTCCAAAACCTTCACGTACCGTTCAGTATTCACCGTGCCATCAAGGTATATCGCACAGATAATTCCTTGAATGGACACTGCACACCACGAAGTCTCTTGTTGAGAGTGAAGAGTCTTCTCGATCGCGAAAAGCGCATTATCAGTAGCCTAAATGCGCCAGTTTTGCTTATTGGCGAGCCCATCGAAATGAAAGTGGGCTTCGTCGCTAGAGCGCGTGCGCATCATGCCCCGCGGCCAGGCGCGCATTTTGAACGTTCTAACGCAAACCGTTCTGAAGTTATGACGAATTTATTTCTTTTAGTCCTATAATTGTGACCCTGTATAACGTAAATTACCCAATGCGGGAGGACCGCAAAATACAGAAAGATACATGAGTCCTGCATCGGAGAAAATGGTGAAGTGCAGCAGACCGTTGCAATGGCATTGAGAACGTGGATTTTCAGAATGAAATTCAAAACCCAAGTAATGATAATAATAAATCATCCAACGTCTCGTTGTATAGAAAGTAACAGGAACACATAAAGATGCCACTTGGACTTTTCAGAGAATCTAATGGGTGAATCTGATCTGAAATTGGAATGACTGTTCCCAGGGAGAGGTGTAGCTCTTGTTGCTTCCATATCGCTGGAAACTGGGAAGTCATTTGTTAAGATTATGCTACGGACAACATGGTCACTTTGTTACTATTTTTCTCCACTCTGCTATGTTTACTGCTTTTGTAATTTGCCATCGATTTCGAATCAAATACGGTTTACTCTTTCGGCTCTTTAATACGCTCGTTGATGTGAGCCACCACTGAAGGTTTATCTGGTTACTCTACTACATCACCCCATGTCCTAAGATTGCTTAGCATTACACCGGAATACATTAACCGGAGATGTGGAGGTACTTGACTTTGAGCGCAGTGTTAAGATGACAGAAGAACCGTAGTTGCTTCGAAACTGATAGCAGACAAGTAAAAAAATGAATAGTTAAATGGAGAAAATATAATAAGAGTATAGCCTTTGTTCGCCATAAGAGTTTCATTCAGTTCTCCGGAACGAGATCAAAAACGTAAATGACTGAAAGGCAAATCGTCCAGCTTTTCAGCGCGAAGGAGTTCATGAGAATAAATTTCATAGCGATGTAGGCCTCTCTAGGTGATTGGTAATTGGTGAAATGATGGTTGACAGGGAACGATTTCCATGCTTTTCAGAACGGAATCGACAAGCCAAGTACTGGAAAAGAAATCCAGCTTCTCATCATTTACATTGACACGGGAGACTGGTTGGTTTAAGGGATGGGACCAAACAGCGAGGTCATCGGTCCAGTCCGATTAGGGAAGGGTGTGAAAGGAAGTCGGCAATGCCCTTTCAAAGGAAACATCCCAGCGTTTGCGTGTAGCGAGTTAGGGAATTCACGGGAATCCCAAATCAGGATGACCGGACGCGGGTTGGAACCGTCGTCCTGCCGAATGCTAGTCTACTGTGTTAACCATTGGCCTACCTCGCTGGTTGGTGACACAGGAGAAAGTGTTGTAGAAACGGATGAGTGATTGGAAATTTAGAGGATTGTGACTGAGTGTAAAATGGCTCTGAGCACTATGGGACTCAACTGCTGTGGTCATAAGTCCCCTAGAACTTAGAACTACTTAAACCTAACTAACCTAAGGACATCACACACATCCATGCCCGAGGCAGGATTCGAACCCGCGACCGTAGCGGTCGTGCGGTTACAGACTGTAGCGCCTTTAACCGCTCGGCCACTCCGGCCGGCGACTGAGTGTAACTGAGAACTTGTGCCACACCTGTTGGTGTTCGAAGAGGGATGTGAAATCCATGTAACGGAAATGTAAATAGCCCAGTTTCAACCCTCCTGATGGGAATGGGATAAAAACTGGGGAGTTGATGTGGGAATTTGGAGGTTTGTCGTTGGGTATGACGAGAAATTGGTGCATTGGTTGTAGGTCTTCGAAGAGGAATCGAAAACACAATTAACTGAAAAGAAAATTGTCTGATTTACCAACACAAATACGTACATGGGAGAAGAAAGCGGGGAAATGGGAGCTCGACAGAGAATTTAGAGATAGAATGGAGATTGATGGTAACGGAATACTGCTGCAGGCTTTTCATCAACGAAAATGACTGTAAGTAGTCAGTTTCCCAAAGTTTTTGGAAGGATATTTTCGGAAACGAAGGATAGATTGGGAATTTGGAGAAAAATAGGTGTCTGGGTGTGACGAGTAATTGGTGCAATGGCTGTTGGTACTGGAAGATGTACTGTAAAGTTAAAGAATTGAAACGCAAATTGTAGAGTTTTCGAAACTTCGCAATGGGATTAGAAACAAATATTGGGGATGTCAAGGATGGACAGTCAATTTGGAGAGAGGTTAATGAGAGGATTTCATGGGGAAATGTTAGGGCGTATAGGTGGTCGCGCTTACCAAGATCCTCATGTTGATACGGCTGCCGTGTGGGTGCGACTGGGGCGAGCAGAGCAGAGTGTCGTGCGGGGCACTACAGCTGCGCCTAGCGCGCGCTGCTATTTATACGGCGCCGCGGCGCAGCGCGTCCGCCGGCCTGACCCTGTTATGGCGCCCCTCTCTCCGGCCTTTCTCCTTCTCTCTCCCGCCCATCCCGCACCCGGCTATCGCCATCTCGTTCTCCGCGGCTGCTGGCTGCACTGCCAGTGCTCGTCACCACGAGACTGTGGCAAATCCATTCCGTCACTCATTCATCCCGTACCACTTTACGAACGTTACCCATTGTTGCTCGAGTCGCAGCAGGTTTCCTGTGCAGTTTTACTCAGAGCACGCTAAGTTACGCATCCGTCATGGTCGTCATCTACTGTGTCCGGCATATTTTACGGCAGTAGCAGCTTTGTGGAAACACCTCAAGGGCGTCAGGCAAAGTGCGCTGTTTAGTGGACGGCGGCGAGGACAGATTATGCGGATAGCGAAAGATAGCTGCCGTTGTGACCTCTTCCGTATAGTTAAA